>NW_020837950.1:60417991-60456209 GCF_003676395.1 Aethalodelphis obliquidens | reverse complement strand
TGTGTGTGTGTGTGTGTGTGTGTGTGTGTGTGTGTGTGTGTGTGTGTATCTCAGATCTTCTTTAACCATTTATCTGCTGATGGACACTTAGGTTGCTTCCATACCTTGGCAATTATAACTAATGTTACTATGAACATTGGGGTGCATGTATTTTTTCAAATTAGTATTTCTATTTCTGTTGGATATATACCCAGGATTCCTGAATCATATGGTAGTTCTATTTTTAGGTTTTTGAGAAACCTCCATACTGTTTACCACAGTGGCTGTACCAATGTACATTCTCACCAACATTTCTCCACATCCATGGCCAGCATTTTATTTATTATTATATATCATGCTTTTAATACAAACTTAAAAAATTCTGGAATATAAACTGTACAGATTTGATCAATCTTTTTGTTTTTAAACTAAATCTCTAAACACACCAATGCTCCATCCCAAAATATTGCACAACATTCTGAATAGAAAACGTTTGATTGTATTCCTCCTTCACTAAAGAAAACAAATTCATTACTCTGCTCCCCTGAGCTCTTCTCCATGTTGCCTCAGTGTCCCCCTTCCCACCCCCAGGGGTCAAACTAATAATTAGGGATGTTGAGTATCTTTTCATGTGCCTGTTGGCCATTTGCATTTCCTCTTTGGAAAAGTGTCTATTCAGTTCTTCTGCCCATTTTTTAGTCAGGTTGTTTTTTGTGATATTGAGCTGTATGAGCTGCTTATATATGTTGGATATTAACCCATATTGGTCATATCATTTACAAATATCTTCTCCCATCCAGTAGGTTGTCTTTTGGTTTTGTTGATAGTTTCCTTTGCTATGCAAAAGCTTTTAAGTTTAATTAGGGCCCATGTATTTATTTTTGCTTTTGTTTCCTTTGCTTTAGAAGATGGATCCAAAAAAAATATTGCTGCGATTTACATCAAAGAGTGTTCTGTCTAGTTTTCCTCTAGGGGTTTTATAGTATCTGGTCTTACATTTAGGTCTCTAATCCATTTTGAGTTTATTTTTGTATATGGTGTTATAGAATGTTCCAACTTCATTCTTCTACAGGTAGCTGTCTAGTTTTCCCAGCACCACTTATTGAAGAGGTTGTCTTTTCTCTGTTGTATATTCTTGCCTCTTTTGTCATCGATTAATTGACCATAAGTTTGTGAGTTTATTTCTGGGCTCTCTAGTCTGTTCCATTGATCTATGTGCCTGTTTTTGTCACAGTACAATACTGTTTTGATTACTGTAACTTTGTAATATAGTCTGAAGTCAGGGAGCATGATTCCTCCAGCTTTGTTCTTCTTTTCACATAGCAAGTACTGTGGCCAAGAAATATAAGGACCAAGAGTTCAACTTTCTTCTTTGGCTCTGGGATTGATCTAAAATAAGTAAAATTATAAATTTCATAAAAGAATTGGGCAGCAGAGAGTAACAGAGAATTAAGGAGGCATCTAGAGGAGAAGTGGTACTGAGAATCAGTACACTGAAAGAGAAACTGGGAACACAGGTTTAGCTGTCAATTTAATAGACTGTATAGGAAACACTTTAAATTTTTACCAGGTAAGACAGGATGGAATGAGCCCAAAGCAATGTCAATTTACCAAGTGAGGTTCAAATTTGTTTTGGTTCCAGGCCTCTCTTATCAGAATTAAACATCAGGAGGACTAAGCTTCTATTGTCCCCCAGACAACATTAGACTGGAAGCTAATGATATATAAATTCTAAATGCAATTTTGCTTATAATGTGCTGGGTGATTTCTTGTTGCATTATCTGTGTGGGAAATCTATGGAATGCATGCACTTCATGTAGTGCTGTATAAAGGAGATAGGTTCATTTTTAGATAGCAATACTTGAATTAACCTGAAAAAAAAATGAGAATCTTGAATTAGAGGCTCATGAAATTCATAAAACTATTAATTAAATTGTCATAAATCCGTTTTTTTTTTTCTTTTGCGGTACGCGGGCCTCTCACTGTTGTGGCCTCTCCCGTTGCAGAGCACAGGCTCCGGACGCGCAGGCTCAGTGGCCATGGCTCACGGGCCCAGCCGCTCTGCAGCATGTGGGACCTTCCTGGACCGGGGCACGAACCCGTGTCCCCTGCATCGGCAGGTGGATTTTCAACCACTGTGCCACCAGGGAAGCCCTAAATCCATGTTTTGTATTTAATAATTATATCACATTGCAGAAGGTAAAATTTCACGGATAGGTAAACATTATAAAATGTGCTCTCAATTAGTTCAGCCAAAACAAGCAAAACACACTTATAATTGAGTAACATGTTTTTATATGGAAAAGCGCTGAGTAAACTCTAAGAGGAGCTAGTTGGCTTAACTACTAAAAGAATTAATTTGTTGGAAAAACTAAATGAATTATGATAAAGCTAAAGACAAATCTTAAGTTTCAGTAACAGTGAAATAAGGGAGAGAAGGAAATAAAGTGAAGTGAAAAAAGAATATGAGTCATTTTGAAAATATGCTTTTACTGATGCAGCATTAAAAAAACCACAGTCTCTGCTCAAAATTGTTATTCTCTTTAGGTGTTATAGTAAAGCGATTTTGGATTTAACATTTGTTTTCTTTATTCAAAATTTACAATACCACTACTACTAATAATTTATTGAGCACTTACTATGAGTCAGGCATTGTGTTAATCTCTTTCTAGACATTACTTCATTAAGTCCTCCTGTGGATCTTGTGAGGCTGGTATAATTATCTCCAGACATTTGTGAACACAGACATCAAGGCTTTAAAAGCTTCTATGTTTGCTGTTCATAGTCACACATGTAGAAAATTCAGATTCAGTATTTAAACCAAAGTTTTACTTACAAAAATCACTTCCAAATACTGTATTCAAAGCATCTTACTTTGAATTTGAGAAAAAATAATGTCATAGACTCCTAGGCTTCATTGATTTGTTTACCTAACCCACAAAGAAGATAAAATTTCCAAAGGATCAGAAAACATGGATATTACCAGCATGTCCTTGGTAGTTTCCATGTAATCTGCATGGCATATGCCACATAAAGAAAGAGAATGTTGAGCACATGACCACAGTAGACATTGGTCCATATGGGGGTAGTGTGCATATATGCACACACACGTGTGTGTGTGCCTGGTGATATTGGTGAGGAATTCTCTTCCTCATCAAAGTTTTAATCACTGGGGATGAAAATATTTCTGGAAAATTTCTCAAAATGTAGGTTTTGGGAAAGATTTCAGACTCATGTTACATCCTATAGTATACTGGTGATGATGAATGGGTAAAACCATGTGTGAAGAGGTGGAGAAGGTTTGAGAGTGTTTTCTTTCACATGGAAACCTTTGGACAGCCATAAATATATAAAAAGAATGCTATGACAATATATATACTTCTGATACTTCTTATGGTATACAATTTGAAGCTATCTGCATTCCAAACAATCATTGCCTGTAACATGTTTAAAAGTCTTTTGTCATGTTAAGACGTATGATACACAAAATTTTTATATAAGTATATTCTCTTAATTTGAAGGAATACAATGATAAAGAAAAATACATTTGTCTTCTATTTCTCTATGACCAAATAACTATACTTCAATTTATATTTTATTAAACATTGTAAATTAATAGCAGCTGTTTGCAGTGACCTTTTATAATCCATAGAGGGAGAGAGTTTCAGTGGAACTTGGAACGACAGAATTGCAATATTTCTTTGGCTTTGACTCCATTCAATACTGTGAGACCTCCCAGCACTCTAATATTCCACATACATTAGAAATTCCCTGACACAATTTCACACAGGGTTGCATGTAGTGTTAGCCATTCTTTTTCATACTCCCTGATGTCTTCTGTTGTAAAGCTGAAAATGCCAATGATGATATCTAAGCACTGTAAATAATTGCAGCTATTGACCTTGCAATGGTACCAGACTGCCACACCCTATTCAGGCACTAATATTGGATATTCCAGCTCTAAGTCACTGCAGTAACTTTATGGTCCTAGTGCTTTATAAATATTTTAATACAATTTTGATTCTGCTACCCGCTGTCCTAAATCCACACAGTTGAGTCAGTGGTGCAGAGGTTGAGGTCAATCTGAATGATCACCCCTGACTTCCCTTTAGAATAACCCACCTGTGGTCATAGCCTGTTCTCTTGGGAAGAGGTCTTCCAGCTGAGGCTTCTTTATCCCTTTTGCTCATTGTCATCTGACTGTCTTGTTCTGCAGACTTCCCATGCAAACACGACCCTTCCTCTAACCATCATCCCAAACATATTAGAGGAATACCACTGGTACCATAGATAAAATATTACCATAGTACTGAGCAGCTGACCCTTCTGTGAGTAAGAGTGAATTCCTCCTAACTGACTGCTTTGGGCTGCCATATCATTTTTTCCTGCTTTTAGATTGGACCTATGCCATTGGCTTGCCTATATCTCCACCTTGCATATTGCAAATCTTAGGACTTAGCCTCCATATTCTTTTGAGCCAATTATTTATAATAAATTAAAATATATATATATCTTTTCTTCCTCTCTCTATACACACACACACACATATTCACTTTCTCTCTCTCTCTCTCTCTCTGTATATATATATATGTACTACTCTTTAACTGTTATATATATATATATATATATATATATATATATATATAAAATATACTGGTTCTATTACTATTTCTCTGGAAACCCTGACTAATACAGTATGTAATTATTAAATAGTCTAAATAAATATGATAATAAATATATAACTATAAAAGGCCTAAATGCTGTAAAGCAGAGTTCTATGTTGATGACTACAAACAACACATGAGATACAATATGAGGATAAATTAGGAAGTAACTAGGCAAAGGAAGGTGAGGAAAAGAAAGAGAATGTCGGACATAGAATGACACATGCAAATGGCCTGCAATATGAAAGAAGGTGGTGTGTTCCACGGAGGGAAGAAAAGTTAGTTCTCTGAAGGGCAGAGAGCAAGGAGGGAAAGGTAACAAGATGATTCTCCAAAGTTAGAGAGTAGTCTCTATATGCCTTGGTTGTCATTTTAAGGGTGTTCATTTCTAGGACAATGAGATAACCCAGAGGTGTCTTAAAAGGGAAGTAACATGACCAGATTTGCATTTTGAAAAGATCACTAAGTGAAGTAAGATAAGAACTGATAAAATATATTTAGATTTAGTGTCCTAGAAGTTATAGTGCTATTACTGTGATCTATTTTGGTGCAAGCAATCTACAGTTTTTAGATGGATTTGAGTATAGCACAATTATGAAAAGCATACTTGGATGCTGCTGCTAGAAGAGGGGAAGCAGAGAGAAGGAGTCCACCGGGTCTGCCTTATAACAGTGCTCGTAGTGAGCCTTACTACTCCTGTGTGGCTTATTTAGGAATCACTTAAATATTTAATCTATTTTTTAGGCAGATTTAACATACTTTTTTAATAAGCTATTTGATTTTTAATTTTTATTTCTCATAGAAAATTGAGAGAATCACACAAAAATGGTCTTTGTCACTTACTACCACTTAGAAAACAGCCCATTCATAAAGTTTACAAGATAACTTACCCATACTTGAAGAGCTCTGCAGAGAAATAGATTAATGTTTAAAATTACCCTTTATGTTCAGAACATCTATATTTTCTCCCTTCTGTGATTATATTTCAATAGGTGAAATCCAGAAATTTGACTGAAAAAGGTTATTCTGCTGAATATATGTTAAAAAACAGAAATGTATATAAATAAACGGTCACACCATCTATCTGGAATTCTAATAAAGCTGATAACATTTAAGTCTCCCTCTTTATTGCAACCTGAGTATAACCTCGATACTGTTTTTGTCACATGAGTTAGCCATATATTTTAATGTTGATAAGTACTGAGGACTAGAGCTATAAAACTAAAAGAACCCTTGTGTTTATTTATGAATATCAAAAATGAAAGAGCATCTATCCGATGTGTACAAACTGCATAAAATATCATTTCAAAATGTAAAATAAATTTTAAAAATTTAAAATAAGACTTTGTACTTGATGTAAGAACTCCAACATACCAATATCACTAACTCTTTGAATTGTTTTCCCTGTGTTACACCAAAACATCTTTGGAATCTCAGTTTTACTTAATGTAGGTCACATTTTTCTTCCTGTTTTAGAAAATCAACGTGGCAAACTGTTGGAGCCATTTCCAACTGTTTAAGCTAGCACACTGAATTCAAAAATTATCATCTGATAGGTGTACCCATAGTGATAAATTTGCCCCAATCTTATGTTCTTTCCAACATGGTTTAACAGATTTGGAATTCATTCTAAAACATATTCTGCAATATTTATATTTCTGCCAATGTAAATTAAAAAAAACCACACACATCTTTTTGACATGTAATCCATGTCATAGTCAGACTTTGTCCCTGAAACGTACTGCAACCTCATTATTGGCTTGGAGGACATGCGGGTTGGTAGGAAAAGATCATGGGTAAAATTTTCATCTCCTTGAAAGATAAATGATCAAAGCTGGCATTCTATGCTCTTCATACAAAGCAGGAATAGACTCAGTAGATGGGGAAAAATGTTGCTTCTACAACAGCAGTAAGGGAATCCACATATTCAGACTCATCCAAATCCACCATAATTTCTCTACTCCAATTCAGATTCCCACTCTTTTTCCAATCCAGTTCCCAGATTCAACACCAGAAACCTGCTGAGACTGTGACGTTAACTTACTTAATACTGTAAACTACTGAATCAAACTCAGTATCTGGTTTTCAACTTCATGGACTCAAGAAGAGGTAGGTACCTCATAAAAGGGTACCAGGTCACCGACATTAAGAAAAAAACAGCATTCATTGATTTATTCCACAAACATAAATAAATAGCAGCTGTTAACACTTACTATGTGCTGAGTGTTTTATGTACATTATCTCCACTAACTCTCTCCCCAACAGATGGGGAAATTGAGATTCAGAGAGGTTAATGTGTTCACCAAAGTTACACAGTGATTAAGTGTGAGAAGCTTGACTTAATTACAAGACTGGACTGTCTCATGCACAAGCTCAGTGCTGTGGACATAGAGATTGGAAGATGTAGTCCCTTCCATAAAGTCAATATTCATTAGGAAGAGGAGCTGGTCACTAGCAATATGTTGTTACTGAAGTCAATGCATAGAATCAGCTCTTGAAGCACTTTGAAGAGGCTAGAGAAAATATCCATTTGCCCCTAAACATACTGAGCTGAGAATTAATATATGAATTGGGGAGATAAAGGAATTAAGGGCATTGTATCGGTTGGCTATAACTTGTTACTGCATAACAAGTAATTCACTCCAAAATTTAGTGGATTAAAACAATAATTATTTATTCTTGCTCACAGGTCTGCAGGTCAGCTGGATATTGTCTCAGCTAGGCTAGGCTCAGCTAAGTGGCTCTGCCTGATGCTGTAGACCCAGTTGCAATTGGCTCCATGCTGCAGGCTCTCTATGTATTCTTTCAGGCCTCAGGTAGAGGGGTAGCAACTGCCTGGGGAAAGCTCTTCTCACAGAGATGAGAGCAGTGATATCTTTTAAGGCCCAAGTGCAGAACTGGCACATGGTAACTGCCCCCTGATCTCATTGGCCAAAACAAGTAACAGCCAGTGGAAAACTCTGCCTTTTGTGTGAGGGGCTGCAAAGTTACATGGTAAAGGGAATGAATAAAGAATTGAGGCCAGTAATTTCATCTACCAAAGATAATTTTTTTTATTTTGATGGGGAGTGGCTGACATAGAGGGGGTGGAGTGGGTAGAGAATCTATAAAATACCACTAACTTTAAAAAGATTTGCCAGGAAAATTTCCCTATGAATAAAACACCACATTTCTTCATTTCTCCAACTGAGATAATGAAAGACAAACCCTCCCACCCTCCTATTTTCCTTTTCCATTTCTTAAAAAGTATACAAAATTGTAGGATGCCAGAATATTAGTTAGACAAGCCTGACTAAAAAGAGAGATCCCTCCAGTCTCAAGTTTCAACCACCTATAAAAGTAGTGTTTGGAGGGGCTTCCCTGGTGGCGCAGTGGTTGGGAGTCCGCCTGCCGATGCAGGGGACGCGGGTTCGAGCCCCAGTCCAGGAAGATCCCACATGCCGCAGAGAGGCTGGGCCCGTGAGCCATGGCCGCTGGGCCTGCATGTCTGGAGCCTGTGCTCCGCAACGGGAGAGGCCACAACAGTGAGAGGCCCGCATACCACACACAGACAAAAAAAGTAGTGTTTGGGAAATGGCTGTGAAAAAATATGTTCTTCTGCATTTAGGTCTCAGAGTCCCCATTTGACGGTTGATCTACACCCCTGTAATCTACAAACATAAGACACCAGCCTAACTGGTTGACAAATAGGAACAAACATGCTAATAAAACAAAAAGGAAAGATTCTAGGAAATAAATAAAAGGAGACAAGACTATACAATGGAGAAAAGATAAACTCTTCAGTAAGTGGTGCTGGGAAAACTGGACAGTTACATGTAAAAGAATAAAATGAGAACATTTTCTAATACCATATACAAAAATAGGCTCAAAATGGGTTAAAGACCTAAATGTAAGACTGGAAACCATAAAACTCCTAGAAGAAAACATAGGCAGAACACTCTGACATAAATCGTAGCAACATTTTTAAAATCTGTCTCCTACAGCAAAGGAAACAAAAGCAAAAATAAACAAATGGGACCTAATTAAACTTAAAAGGTTTTGCATAGCAAAGGAAACCATCAACAAAACAAAAAGACAACCTACTGAATGGGAGAATATATTTAAAAATTATATGACCAATAAGGGATTAACATTCAGAATGTATCAATATAAACAGCTCATACAACTCCATATCAAAAAAAACCAAGCAACCCAATTTAAAAATGGGCAGAAGAACTGATTAGACATTTTTCCAAAGAAAACATACAGATGGCCAGCAGGCACACGAAAAGATGCTCAACGTCACTAATTATTAGAGAAATGCAAATCAAAACAACCATGACATATCACTTCACACCTGTCAGAATGGCTATCATCAAAAAGACCACAAAATGGGAGAAAATATTTACAAATCATATATCTGATAAGAGACTAGTATCTAGAATATATAAAGAATTCTTAGAATGCAATAAGACAAATAACCCAATATAGAAATGGGCAAAAGATTTGAATAGATATTTTTTCAAAGAAAGTATATGATAGCAGAGAGTACATGAAAAGATGTTCAACTTCATCAGTTATTAGGGAAATGTCAATCAAAACCGCAGAGACACCATTTCACATCCACTACAATGGCTATCATCAAAATGACAGGTGAAAACAAGTGTTGACAAGGAGAAATTGAAACCCTCATACACTACTGGTAGGAATGTAAAATGGTATAGCCACTTTGGAAAAACAATTTGGCAGTTCCTCAAAATATTAAACATAGAGTTACTATATCACCTAGTAATTCTATTCCTAGGTATCTACCCAAGAGTAATGAGAACATATATTCACACAAAAACTCATACACAAATATTCATAGTAGCATTACTCATAATAAGTGGCCAAAAAGTAGAAACCACCTAAATGCCCATGAACTGAGTGATGGATAAATAAAATGTGGTATATCCATCCAAAGGAATATAATTTAGCTATAACCAGGAGTAAGTACCGATATGTGTTACAACATAATGAACTTTTAAAACATCATGCTTAAGTCATAAGAGACCATATAATGCACAATTCCACTTATATAAAATGCCCAGAATAGGCAAATCTATAGAGACAGAAAGTAGATTAGTCTTTGCCTAGAGCTCTGGGTAGAAGGGTCGAGGGAGGTGGAGAGTGACTGCTAATGGTACAGGGTTTCTTTTAGGGAGGCTGAAATATTCCAAAATTAGATGGTTGCATAATCCTGTAAATACACTAAAAAACACTGAATTATATACCTTACATAGATGAATTATATAGTTTGTGAATTATATATAAAAAAACAAAGACCACAAATAACAAATGCTGGCAAGGATGTGGAGAAAAAGTAACCCTCATACACTGTTGGTGGGAATGTAAATTGGTGCAGCCACTGTGGAAAACAGTATGGAGGTTCCTCAAGAATACTAAAAATATAACTACCATATGATCCAGCTATTCCACTCCTGGGTGTATATCTGAAGAATCAGAAGAAAACAAAAACATTAATTCAAAAAGATATATACACCCTTATGTTTACTGGAGCATTATTTACAATAGCCAAGATATGGAAACAACCTAAATGTGCATCAACAGATGAATGGATAAGAAGATGTGTGTGTGTATACACATACACACACACACACACACACACACACACACACACACATAATGGAATACTACTGAGCCATAAAAAATAATGAAATATTGCTATTTGCAACAACTTGAATGTACTTGGAGCATATTATACTCAGTGAAATAAGTCAGGCGAAGACAAATACTGTATGATATCACTTGTAGGTGGAATCTAAAAAATATAACAAAATAGTGACTATAACAAAAATAAACAGACTCACAGATATAGAGAACAAACTAGTTGTTACCAGTGGGAGGGGGAGGGGGAGGGGTAAAACAGTGGTAGAGGATTAAGAGGTACAAACTACTACGTAAAAAATAAAAATGCTACAAGGATATAGTACAGCACAAGGAACATAGCCTATATTTTATAATAACTATAAATGGAGTATAGCCTTTAAAAGTTGTGAATCACTATGTTGTACACCTGAAATGTATATAAAATTGTAAATCAACTGTATCACAATACAAAATAAAAAACTAGGTATTTCAAACCACTGAGGGAAGATTAACAATTTAATAAATAAAAGGTTTTAGCATAACTAATCTGCATTTTAAACAAAATAATGATAAAGTTAAATTCAAGTTACTTACCATGTAAAAATGAAATCCAGACAGATTAAAGAGCTAAGTGCAAAAAAAAGAAAATACAGAATAACTTCATTTTATAATTTTGGAATAAGGTATGTAGACATAATATAGAAAATATTAGCACTAGTTTGAAGCTGATAGAAAAACAAATAATTTGAACTTATATTACACATTATTTGCATGTATTGTTGAGGTCATTTAGACAAGCAGACATCAATTTAATGGAAAAATGAGCAAAAATATAACAAAATTAATGCAAATGGAAAATTAACACATGAAAAGAAACAGTAAGTAGCAAAATTCAAATTTAAACAAAATTGAGATACAATTTTTTTGTAAACATTAAAATATTTTATAATAATTATCTATTTTTGCCAGAAGTATGAATTGGTACAATTTAGGGGGAAGCAAGCTGTATAATCCGAGCAATTCTGTTCTCCATATATATCTTACAGAAAATTTTGCCCCTGTATACATGGATAAGTGTATGTGTTCAGTAAAGAATATTTTTAGAAAAACAAAAATAGAAAAATGTGAAACCAATTTGTGGAAGTTCTTTACATAAACACTATAAACCTATATCCACACATATAATACACGTTTTATATGTGTGTATATGTTAGCGCACGTGTGTGTGTGTGTGTGTGTGTGTGTGTGTGTGTGTGTGTATGTTTAGGGAGAGAGAATGAAAAAGAAATCCTTAAACTAAAATAGATATCTTACTCTTTCTGTCTGTCTTTCTTTTAGCCTACATTGCAGTTGTATAGTTGGAGTTCTAGCAACTATCTTTGACCAGGAGTTGATCTTGTGAATGGAATTTGGTGTTAGGATACTTGAGTAGTAATACAGTGAGAGTCTGTGTCCTCAGTGGCTCCCTGATAACAATTCTGAACTAATCAAGTCATTTGTATTTACACCAAAAAGGCACAAATGGGAGCCATGGATCATTGTAGCTTCTGTGTAATCTTTAAGCTTTGTGTTCTCCATGAAGAGCATGAACACATCCTGTGTTGCTCAGGATAATCCTAGTTCATGCTTGTTCTCTGTGTTCCCTGATGTAGCTATTCTTTTTCTAATGTCTGGGGACACCACAGGCATACAGTGAACTTCCAACAGCTTTCCTAGTTTGGGAAGCCTAAAAGTGGGCAAGCCACCCCACTCCCTCCCAGCACCCCCATGCTCCAGCATACGCACTTAAAAGTTTCAAGGCATCCTCACCACTCATGAAAGAAGCTTATTATCCAGCTCAGAGGAAATCCAAGCCAACTAATTGGTACATTAATCTAACCTATGCATAAACAACTGAATATTGACTGGTAATTAGGAAAGCCATCAACTACAGAGAGGAGGACCCAAAAAGACAAAAAGAAAATCCATCCTTACAGGAAGCAATAATTAATGAAAATAATCTACAAATTGAAAAAAGAAATCAAAAGTCTTTGAGTATATTCAGAGAAATTAGAAAAGTTGTTATATTTCACAAATTATATCTATTAAGATGCTATCTAAAAAAGTTTGAGAACTTCAAGGAAAGGGCAGAGAGTAGCCAACTAATAGATGACATTTCTCCATGTGAGCATATTTTCAAGTTATCTTTTCATTGTCTATCTCTCCAGTATGAACTGATAGCCGAGGGTCATCAGGCATTTGAAGGGGGGCCCTGTGCGATCAAGGGTCATAGGGCCAGGTGGGCTGAACTGAGTGCCAGGTCTTAGATTCCGAAGGCAGATCTGCACCTACTCCTCACACCTCACATCCACAGGAACTCAAGTAGATCTGAGTCACTTTCTTCAGACTAACTTTGTAAACATGGATGCTCTAACATGGATGTGCAGATCGCTTATGAAACACCTCACATCCAGTCCTCCTTTTCTACAGTTCACTAACATATTCAAATAACTAGACAATGACTAGAACCTAGTTAATGCTTTTCTTCTGTTTTACATGCAAACCTTATATTTACTCCCATGTTTCACTCTTCTGAAAGCTCATTTTAATGCCCATGTCAGAAAATATCATAGTGAAGTGTGGAATAGTATCTAAGAATGATTGATATTTTTGCTTTCTAATTAAACCCACATTGGATTTTTCACTGTTAACTTGATACTGTTGGTGGCAAAGTGTAGCCAGGAAAAAGAACAGGTTTCAAAGGAAAAGCAGTACTTCTTAAATGTTGGCTTGATTTTAAACTTATAACAGTGTCAATATCTTTATTCTCCCTTTAGTACTAACCAAGATGTTTTGAACTACTTTAATATGTATCATTTCAATCTAAAACAGTGTCATATTCTGAGTTACATATACTTAAAGTCTACTTTATGTCATTCCAAAATATATATTTTGCACATGTACTTTAAGTGATTTAGAAAATGCTGACTTTTTCCATGCCATTTTGTGCTTTTAATTCTATTTTATGAATGTTTACTTTTAATATTCTCCCCTTTTTCCCCCTTAGGCCCATGTTGCTGAATAAGATTTCCTCTATCTATATAAATTCCCAATTCACCTATCTATGCTTTTGTTATTCTTTGTTTCTTCCTCTCCTATGCTCTGAATGCTTCCACCTTTTTCCAGACCACTGCTTTAAATCCCTCACCAAAATTTTAAGCCAATATATGACTCAAAAATGAAATTGTACCCATTTACTATTTTCATTAGTTAATAATAAACTTGAGAACAAAAATATATTTAGATGAAATAACATACTTTATATAGAGATCACACAAATATAATGGACAATATCAAATTGCATATATTTGCAACATGGCTTGAGAAATTACCTTGAAAATACATTGGTTTTCTGGAGAGCTTTCTCTTTGTGAGTAAACATGGTAAATAAAATCCCCAATGGGGAAATATATGGCTATTAATTTTTGTTAGAAAATAAAAGGTTTATAAAGTGATCTGAAGTATTAAAAGAACAGGGAAGATCATTTCTTTTATTACTCCTAGTTTTGTCCTCTTGAATGCAAATATCACTGGTATGATATCTAAACTACAATATAAAAGACAAGTATAATATATAAAGTAAGATTTCTGTCATTAGTTAACTGCTTGATCCTTACCAACAATCAAACCTTATTCTAGATATTTCCACATGTATTTTCTGGATTTAATCCTCACTTTGATTCTGTTCTCCTTGAACTGCATAATCAATAGTTCTGCACTGCCTACAGGATAGTCAGATTTCTTTAGCTGAGAATCAAGGACCTTCTGGATCTGTACTTATTTCCTCATCATGCTTATTTTCAGATCTTCTTGACACAAACACTCACACTGTTTTCCAATGTGCCTTGCTCCCCTCAGCCTCCTTGCCTTTGGTAATGTCATTTGTCACATTTATTTTCTGTCTGCCAGTTCACATAATCTCCTTTATTCAAACCTCAGTCCATATCTATCTCCATAATAAAGCTTTTATTATCCTGTTGCATTTATTATTTTCCTTTGAACTGTGATTGAGTTTATTCACTAATTTATAGATAACTGGCATTTTTGATGTTCCAAATTAACATAGTACATTTCATTGCTCATTGCAGGTGTTCCTAAGAATTTCCTAATTCCTTAATTCTCAATAAACCTTCTTGAATGCGAGTCCATTACATTTATCTAAAATTTGAATGTATGTACTGATAAACAGCCTCAGTTCTCTATAATATCTAATTCTAGATGAACATAAAATAACCACAGTTATTTCTGAATTTATTATGTTGAGGAAACACTTAAGATTTAGTGGAATTGGGTTCATATTCATTTAGGTCCACAATCTCATTGCAATATGTGTAGGAAACCAGTATGAAGGTTGTAGTTTTGTTTTGATTTTAATAACATGAAAATTATTTGTAAGAACTGATCCTATGCAACTCCTAAGATTTTTCACATATACAAGATAAAATTTTTTAAATGGGAGGTCATTTTTAATGTGAAGAAGACATTAGTATTAGAGCATGTTTGGATAATTTTTTTAATTATGAAGATTTTGATGGGAAATAGTGTGATTACGCTCTATGCATAAAATATTTAGAATGCTGCAATGAATAACTATAGGGGGCACAACTCACATGGACTGTGATAAGAGTGGATCACTTAAGTTTGTATAATGGATATCCAGGATAACTATATATAGTATTCCTGTATACATCACACTTGAGTACAGAGTGTATTAACAATCCATTTTTTTAAGTTGATGTAAGTTTGTCAGATTAATGCACTACAATCTGATACAATATCAGATGTTTTCTTTTTGCATATATGAGCAGCTTGCTCATATCAAATCAAATAACAAACATTTCAGAGCAAAGTGTCATTTATCTAAAAAATTTTACACAAATGTTTTCAAAAGTGATATATTAATGTTAGATTATTTTATATCTTTAAAAAATAGTTTTGAATAGACAGAAACCACTTTTTATATCTTACAGGTAAAATGTTTAAATGTATTCCCTCTCCATTGAATTTAAAATCAATTAAGCTAATATGGCTAATATTTAGTATGTGGCTCCCATTCTGAGGGTTGTCTTTTCATTTTGTTTATGGTTTCCTTTGCTGTGCAAAAGCTTTGAAGTTTAATTAGGTCCCATTTGTTTTTGTTTTTATTTTCATTACTCTAGGAGGTAGATCAAAACTTACCTTAAAAAGAGTGTATATAAATACATGTACAACTGATTCACTTTGCTGTACACCTGAAACTAACACAACATTGTAAATCAACTATACTCTAATAAAAATTATATATATTTATTTATTATGTGGTAAGTACTTTTGAAAATTTTTTCCATTGAGGACAAAGGAATAAAGTACATTAGTATTACAGGTACAATGGGATCAGACATAAAACATTTCTAACACTCAAGAAGTATCCCTCATGTTTTATCCCTGTTAATATCTACCCAGGCCCTGACTCCTCTCAGCATCCCCAGGAGAGATAACTATTCTGACTTTATCATTATAAAGTTATTTTTTTCTGTTCTTAAATAAAATTATTTTGTATGTACAGTAAATAGGCATTTGTGCCTTATTTTTCTACAAAATATAATTTCTGTGAGATTCATCCTTGTGGTCACTTCCATAATTCATTCTTTATTATTGCCATGTAATATTCCACTATATGTATACCATAATTCATTCTAATTTGTTTTGAAAGTGAATATGAAATGAGAACTCCTAGAAAAAATGTGAGCCTCAAAATGATATACACTTTCAATTGCACTAAGAATAAATATGGTTTTCTGTTTACAATGTAATGCAACTAAGAATTCAGTATGAATATCTTCATTCTTTTTTTGATTAGTAAAATTTTATATCTTTTAAAACTCTAGACCTGAGAAGTTATTCTGTATGGCCTAATGATGACAAAACTACTATACACCATATATGTGAATTCTAGAAGAGTGTGTGTGTGTGTGTGTGCATGTGTGCATGTGTGTTGATGACCTAGGAAGTAAAAAACCTAATTAAAATGAAGTCAGCTGTATAGTTCATAGTCTGTAGATATTAAGCATATAGAACATATTATGATTTGGTTTAGAAATCTGCACTGGCTCTACTTATGGGTGAAATTCTTGCTATGTCTTTTAACTAAACTCTACAGCATGTCTGTACTAACACTTCACTAACACACCATTTTCCTTATGTCATTCTAATTATTTTATTTGACCACATTGTTCACATGAAATTAACATAGCAAGATTGCCAATGTTGTAAGAAAAAACTATGAACTCACCATCCTCTTGCACACAACCCAATAGTCTAGCAATATCTTAAAGTTTATCAATAGAACCTCAGAAATCACTTTATTTCCTTAATAATTATGATCAAACAGATGGTCCCAACTTTGTGGAAAGAAGGCAATTTTTTTTTCACTGCAACACTTAATTCATTGTGAATACATACAGTCTTTGTTTGCATTCACTACCATAGTTAGCATTTCATTTCACTAATCTGCCATAGACCTAATGGACTTTTTCTTTAATATGTCAGAAACATATTTTTGAATGAACTTTAAAAACTGGAATACTTCCGTTTTCAACAACTAATATTTACTTAATAAAGTGACTATTTATTGAGGTCCTACTATAAACCTGGCAACTGTGTAGAAGGTTGGTGATACAAACCTGAAATGCACGACAGTCCCTATCTTCAAAGGGCTTCTTACCTCACACATTGGTATGACTTCAGCATAGAGAGTGTTGTTGACAAATTTACATATACAAATTTTAAGTGATGGACTATGTTTTTGCTGAAATAAAATATAGATTAACACTTGCATGTAAGCTTACTTTGTCAGTGCATGCCACTTGTCCAAGTATAATGATACTAAGTCAGAAAATAAAACAAAAAATTCAGTAACAATATAAAATCATATATTTTTCCTTTTTGGTCTCTTCTACTTTTTATCGTTTTAATATATTCATTACCTTGCTATTAAAATTGTAGGAAAGCAGGTAATTTTTATTAACAAAGTTTATATACTTAATATCATTCTATTATTCTCTTCATTTTCTATATTGGTATGAAGAGCATAGAATATAAGAGGAGTAAAGGGAGTGTTCGTTAGAGTAGAGGTGCATACCAAAGGTGAAGAGAAAGAGATAAACTTTCCATTGTTAATCAGATGAATCCTTTATTTTCTCTTTTCTGTACCCATCTACCACTATGCAAAATATAATTGTATACTAAAACTTGTAAACACACTAAGTTATAAACAGTGACCAAGTGTGGACAATAATTAATTTCATATTCATTCCACTGTACATATATGTATGTGTACTAAGAGAATGAATTCTCATAAATCCTTGTAAACTTGGTGTTTATCATCATGTATCAAATGCTTATAAAATATTTCAAAAGTGAATCCAAGCAAATAAAATATGCTGTAATATTCTTCTTTGTATATATGATTGATTCTCATTATTCATGGATTCTGTATTTATGGATTTGCTTATTCGCCAAAATTTATTTTTAACCCCAATCAATACTTCTGGAGCCTTTATGGTCATTTGCAGACATGTGCAGAACAGTGAAAAATTTGAGCCATCTGATGTGCACATTCCATCTGAGGTCAAACAAGGTAACATTCTGCCTTGTTATTTTAGCTCTTGTATTTAAACAAATGTTCTTCTTGTGGTCTACATGGCACATTTTTTTTATTTTGCCTTTGTACGCTTTTGTCAATGATTTCACTGTTTAAATGACCCTCAAGCATAGTGATGAACTGCTATCTAGGGTTTGTAAGCACAAGCAGTCAGTGCTGTGTCTTACACAGAAGATACATGTTAGATAAACTTCATTCAGGCTTGATTTATACTGCTGTGGACCATGAGTTCAATGCTAATGAATCAATAATAGGGTACATCCAGAGAAAGGAAAAGCAAATTTGTATACCTGTATGTGAGGTCACTCCAGAAGTGCTAAGTAACATCTGCAATGTGGGATGAAGCTATGGAAATAATGAAAAAGAAGCTAAATTTATGGATTCATGAGATGATGACTAATAATAAAAGTGCAGGGGACAGCATTGTTGTGAAGTTGAAAGCCAAAGAAATTTATAGCCACTTTACCCAGGGTCATGAAAATGTTAAAAGTTCTTTGTTAGTGTTGACTGACTTGCACGTTTCAAAAGGTGGTATGGCTTGAAAAATGTTAAACTTGCAGACAAGGCTGATTCTCACATCAGGAGGCTGTAGAAAGATTTTTTTTAAAATACCTATTAAGTGTTATACAGGTGATGAGTTAAGAGCAGACTGTTAAAGCTGATGAGATTGACTTGTTTATAAAAGCATTGGTAAACAAATCTATATAACACACATGGCCCCCAAATGCTCTGACTTTATTTCAGTACCATGAAATTAATTACTTCTAAGAAATATATATTAAATAATATGTCTTTAAACAGAACACACATAAAACAAGGTTATCTATTGATCAGTTGACAAAAATGTTATGGCTAAATGGAACCTAACCCTGTAATTCCTTTTGGAGCAATGTTTCTGTATTTGCTAATTCAGAACCAACTTTATAGAACATAACTCCTGTGAATAATGAGAAATGAGTATATTCTTTTTAATGGCCACCTAATAGTACACTTTGTAAATGTAGCATAAACACTGTTATAGGCTGAGTATCTGTGTCCCCTTAAAAATATTGTTGAAACATAATCCCCAGTGTGACATATTTTGAAGTGGTGTTATGGGGAGGTAATTAGGTCATGAGTCTGTATCCCTCATCAGTGAGATCAGGGCCCTTATAAAACGCTCCCCCCTCCATCTACATGAGAGCACAGAGAGAAGATGGCCATCTGTGAACCAGGAAGCTGGTTCTCATTAAACACTGAATCTGCCAGCACCTTGATCCTGGACTTCACAGCCTTCAGCACTGTGAGAAATATCTTCTATCTATAAGTCACCCCGATATAGTTGATGATATTTTGTTATAGCAGCCTGAACAGACTAAGACAAAAATTGGTACTGTGAAGTGGGGTGCTGCTGTAACAAATACCAACTAATGTAGAAGCGGCTTTGGAACTGGGTAACAGGTAGAGGCTGGAAGAGTTGTGAAGTGCAAGCTAGAAATATGGACATTGAGGATGATTCTAGAGACAAATGAGAAAGAAAAGAGGAGAGCTAGAGAGAAAGCCTCAACTTCTTAGAGAATACCTAAGTCATCATGAATAGAATGTTGGTAGAAATATGGCTGGTAAGGGTCATTCTGTTGAGGTGTCAGATGGAAATGAGAAACGTGTTACTGGAAACTGGAGAAAAGCTGATCCTCGTTATAAAGTAGTAAAGAACTTGATTGATTTGTGTTCATGTTCTACTGTTTTGTGGAAGGCAATGAAATTGCATATTTAGTTGAGAAGAACTCTAAGCAAAGCATTGAAGCAGTGGCTTGGTTCCTCCTAACTGCTTATTATAAACTGCTCAAAGAGAGAAATGATTTGAAGATGGAATTATTAAGTAAAAAGGAACCAAAACTTACAGAGTTGGAAAATTCTCAGCTTATCCATACTGCAATAAATTGAGAAAGGATGTTCAGAAAATACTAAGGGTATGGCCAGGTGACTTTTCGATAAGGAGATTAGTGTGGGTATAAACCATGGACCTAGACAGCCATCTCACCAGAAGACAGGGAATGTTCTTCAAGACAAGGGAAGAATGACCCCCTGAAACTGATTCAGAGGTCATCAGGACTGCCACTCCCACCACCTGCCCAGAGGAAAAAACTATTTCTACGGCTGAGGCCACCCCTCTGGCGCAGGTGGTCCAGGATGTCCCTGCCTAGGTGTCTCATGCCTGTGACCCCATCAAGAGTTGCAGAGTGGTTTACAGCCAGTGCAGTGGAACCATGGCATAGATGGGACCCTGGCAAAGAGTCACAGTGTGGGCAACACCCCTCCAAATTGTTGGGAGTCTTTGACACCCCAGTGGGTACGGAAGGCCAAAGAGCATCAAGCCAAAGAGGATTATTACCGAATTTTAGAGGTCTCATGGAATTTGCCCAATTAGGCTTTGAAGTTACGTTGGACCTGTCACTCTTTTCTTCCTTCCTATTTCTCCCTTTTGGAATGCGAATATCTATCTTATGCCAGTCCTACCATTGAATTTTAGAAGCCCATAAGTTGTTTGGTTTCACAGGTTCATAGCTGGAGAGAAATTTTGCCTCAGGATAAATCATACCTCATTTCTTACCCATAGATGACATTTAGATGACACCATGCACTTTAGACTTTTAAAGTTGATGCTTAAGCAAGTTAAGAATTTTGAGAATGTTGGGATGGAATGAACATATTTTGCATGTGAGAAAGGCATGGATTTAGTGGCAGGAAAGGGCTAGAATGCTATAGGCTGAATATTTGAGTCTCTCCAAAACTCATATGTTGAAATTTACTCCCCATTGTGGCGGTATTAGAAAATGGGGCCTTGGGGAGGTAATTAGATCATGAGGGCTCCACCCTCATGAATAGAATTAGTGCCCTTATAAAAGAGGCCCAAGAGAGCTCCCTTGCTCCTTCTTCAAAGAGAAGAAGGGCATCTATAAACCAGGAAGAAGGTTCTTACCAGACACAGAATTTGCTAGTGCCTTGATCTTGGTTTTCTCAGCCTCTAGCACTGCGAGAAAAAATTTTTCTCTTGTCTATACATCACACTGCAAATAGTATTCCATTATAGCATCCCAAATGGACTAAGATAACAGCTGATGTAATCTTCCCACTCTAAATCCAGCACTTTGACCACATTTACTGTCATGATAATCTTCTCTGGGATGTCTTCAGCCCTATTCTGATTTGTTCTCATTTCTCCCCCTAGAAAAATTCAGTTTTGGTCTTGTCTGTTTTTATTTGTGATCAGGGAGTATAACTAAATCCTGTTTGTTAATTTTGGTACTCTCTCTGTTGTCTAAGATTGGGAATGGAAATAATGTAGGCTAAAATGACTATAAACTAAAATACATCAGAGATATTTATTTCTTTTATATCAAATACTTTATATTTGACAAGGGATCAGCCAATTATGACTCATAGACTAAATGCAGCCCACCACCTGTTATTATAAATAAAGTTTTATTAGAACAAAACCATACCATTTACTTATGTACTATTTATGGCTGGTTTTATACTGCAATGGCTGTGTTTTACAGTTATAACTGAATTTTTATTGCCCTCAAAACCTAAAATATTTACTATCTAAAACTTTACAGAAAACGTTTGCTCATCTCCAATAAGACTATGTAAAAAAGATGACATTTCACCTTTCTCTGTCATCTGGTACATATCTACTCATTAATTTCTTATTTAAATATATTCATTTAAGTATTATTAGCAGTAGTAGTAACATCTTCAATCCTATATTTGTAAAAATTATGTTATAAAATGATTTCAAGTATTACCTTACCTAATTTTCGATTTTCCTATAGGTAGATAGTGTGAATATAAAATAGTATTAAAGTCTCGGTATCAAATCCCATTTTCTTTTCCTAACAATCAGTTTTATAGCCCTAAATTAATCCTTATTGTTCTTTGTTTTCTCCACCTTGGTAGCATAATGACTTTGAACAAGGAACATAACCCATCTGAGCCTGAGTAAAATAAATGATCAACTGATTGGTGTTATGCTAAGTGTAAGGAGAGTTGTTAGTACATGGCAGAATGTCATAAATGACTGCCATCACTATCACCATTCTATATGTAGAGCTTCAGCTCTGAAGCCATACTTCCTGAATTTAATTTTCAAGTACTCCACTTAGACAAGAAAATTAACTCCCCATATCTATTGCTGTGTAACAAATTAACCCCAAATTTAATGGCTTAAAATAGTAAACATTTATTATCTCACATTTTCTGTGAGTCTGGTTGAGGGTTTCTTCATAATTGCAGTCAAGGTGTTAGTCAAGGTTGCCCTTATCTGAACGCTTGACTGGGGCCAGAGAATTCTTTTCCAAGTTCACACTCATGGCTGTTGGCAGAAGGCCTTAGTTCTTGGCTATCTGTTGGCTAGAGGCCTTAGTTACTCACCACATGGGCCTCTTCTCAGGGCTGCTTGGGAAATCTCACACCATGGTAGGTGGCTTCCCTTAGAGCAAGTGATCTGACAGACAGATCAAAGTGGAAGCAACAGTGTCTTGTATGAAAGAGTCTTATAAATCACACACTGCATTTTAACCACATTCTATACCTAATAAGCAAGGCACCAAGTCCAGCCCACACTCAAGAGAAGAGAGTTAGATTTCATGTCTTGAAGGAAGGAATACCAAGGAATATGTGGATAAATAGTTGATCCTTGAACAACTCCAGGGGTCAGGGGCACCAACCCTCAGCACAGTCAAAAATTCGTGTATAACTTACAGTTGGCCCTCCTACACATAGTTCCTCTGTATCCACAGCTCTTCATCTGAGGACTCAACCAACCATGGATTGTGCAGCACTCTACTAGTTACTACTCAAAAAGTTCGACATATAACTGGATCCATGCAGTTCAAACCCACGTTGTTCAAGGATCAACTGTATACTAAAATTGCCTCACTCAATATACCTCAATTTCCTCATCTGTAAAATGAATATACATAATGGTAAAATGAAGATTATTGTTTTGAGATTCAAAACATGTATATCACTGAGACAAGATCCTCCCACATGTAAGCAATCTATAAATATTAGCTAATATTAGAGATTTACATGCAATTGTACTCTTTTCTATTTTATTCTTTACAGCACTGGTCCCCAACCTTTTTGACACCAGGGACTGGTTTCGTGGAAGACAATTTCTTTTCTACGGACCAGTGGTGGGGAGGGTGGGGGAAGGTTCAGGTGGTACTGTGAGTGATGGGGAGTGGCAGATGTAGCTTTGCTCACTTGCTGCTCACCTCCTGCTGTGCTGCCCGGTTCCTAACAGGCCACGGACCAGTATCGGTCCATGGCCCAGGGGTTAGGGAACCCCTGCTTTACAGAAGAATTAAATTTTTAAATTGAACTATAATTGACATATAACATTAATATTAGTTTCAGGTATACAACACGATTCAATATTTATATACAGTGTGAAATAATCACAATAAGTCTAGTTAACATTTTTATTTTATGTAATTCGTGTTTCTCTGTTAATTATTTTTGTTATTTATTTTAAAGATTTATTTATTTGGCTGCACTGGGTCTTAGTTGCAGCACAAGGGATCTTCATTGCTGTGTGCAGGATCTTTGATTTATTTATTTATTTTTGCATGCGGGATCTTTAGTTGCAGCATGCAGGATCTAGTTCCCTGATCAGGGATTGAACCTGGGCCCTCTGCATTGGGAGTGCAAAGTCTTAGCCACTGGCCCACCAGGGAAGTCCCTATTATTTCCTTCTGATTTTCTGAAATTTTACTCTATCTCCTTAGATTCAGAGTATCACAAGCTACCATGTTTGTAGTGTGGTCTCATTCTATGAAATATTAAGCAAGAGACCATATAATGCCTCTTTGGGATGATTATAAAATTATGAACACACACACACACACACACACACACACACATGCACAGCAGGCAAGTCAAATTGTCTAGCTCTGTCCTCCTGCAGTAAGTATAAGAGCAGTTGAATATATACCCACTTAAAATGCATTTTTGGGGAGCTACCACATTCGCTCATTTTATACCTTATTTAATTGCTTAACACTACTTGTTTCATTAGGTTCTGGACCAAAAGTTCCAATGTCAGAATATAGTCAATGTCTATAACATTTCTATCAAGTATGACTTGGTGGGTAGGAAAGGTTTTCATTGCGATTGAGAAAAACTGAAAAGGGATCACAGTTTACAATTTGTAGCAGTTCTCAGCCTTAACCTCATTCTCTCTGGGGACATGTCTCTGACTGTCTTAGACTGGGCAAGATTTCATTGGATTTCATCTCACAGCACTCTATTTTTTCCTTATCAAAGCACTTACCATACATTATTGTATTTGAAGCTTCTATTGTCTGAATTTCAGTAAAAGCTCTAAATGATATGCTAGCAAGGCACAGTGGATTCTTTACACACTACTGTATTTTCAATGTTTTGCACAATATTTGGGACAAAATAGGACTGGAGTATATATTTTAGAAGAAATGTTGAATAAAAGAGATAGTTTTAAATTTATGATGATGTTTACAATATGGCTAGGAATGATTTGATCTCCTAAGAACTCCCCTCCTTCCAACCACACCTTGACCACCCAAAAATATTTGGTAGACATTGACAAGGATTCTGGAAGAATCCAAATTCATTAATATATCATGAAAATATAATTAATAAATAATGGAATTTGGGATGATTACCATAAGTAAATTCCTATTCGTTGAGGCTGGCAATAGGAAACTGAAGAACAAGCTCTACTGCAACTATTGTCACTATCAGAAACAGAGTATTAGGCTACATACGACAGAGGTATAGCTTATTACACTCTTCCTCATTTTGTATTATATTCATAAGTATCTATAGGATTATAATCAGCTTATATGGAGTTGAAGTGGAGAATAAGATATATGCAAAATGATTTCTTATTTAACTGCCCAGAATCTTCCAAAGGGTAGGTGCTAATTGTTAATAAAGCTTAAATACTATAGCTGGTATTTAATAGCTACTGTATTTCAGGCACTATATTTGGCATTTTACGAATGTTACCTTATGTAACCCAGAAAACCAAGCCGTGAAGCACTGGAGATATTACCTTGAAATTAGATTTGTATTCAAATCATGAGTTTGCTACTTATACATACCTGTGTGGTCATAAACAAGTTAGATACTGTCTGTAAGTTTAATCAGTTTTCTCATCTGTTAAAATAGAGAAAATAATGTTTCCCTGTATCTATCATACATTAATAATTAATGCTAGTTTTTATTATATTTGTACATGTACGGAACTAGCAAGCAGCAGATATCAGTCTACATTTTTCCACAGATTGTATATGTACCAGTTTTCTTCTATTTATCAATCTATTTATTGAGGTGTAGTTGACATATAACATTATATTAGTTTCAGGTTGCAACATAATGATTTGATATTTGTATATATTGCAAAATGATCACCACAATAAGTCTAGTTAAGATCCATCACCATACATACTTATGATATATGCCAGTTTTAAACATTTTTTGTATCTTCTATTTCATTTAAAATCAGCCATGGTAGTTTACTCACCACTAAGCAGACCAGACATGTTTGGTTTCATTTCAGTTTCAATGGCATATCCGTGCTACTTCCCAACCTTGGGAAATCTTCCCCAGTGTACATACTTGTGTGTGTGTGCCTCTGTGTGTCTGTGTGTTCTCTGTGTTCATAAAAACATATATACACTGCTGGTAGCGCTTTCTGTTGTGTTTTTGTTAAAGGTAAAATAGAAGATTATAAAAGGTTTGTAAACACTTGCCCCTCCTTAGGTGATCCAGTAAATAATACTATGAAGACTTCAATAGAGATGCTTGCGGTCCCCTGGAGTAGTTCAAAGTCTACCTCTCGGTTCAGTCCTTTTTGTAAGTATCACTTATAGAATTTGTCATAAATAAAATTCAGGTCATTATGGTTCTCACAGAAATCAGTTTAAGTTTTCCCACTGAAGCCAATTTAGTTATCACATTTTCCTCTTTTTATTTCCAACATATGATTATCTATGGGACTGAATATATCTTCTAAGAGAATTACATATCATCCATAATGCTCAAATTTTAAATAATTTAAGCATAAAAATGCAGGGTATAAATTTGTCAGGTTAGATAGGATTCATGAAGTAAATCAGTTGCCAAAACAATTTCCAAGCATTTAAGTTTTTCTTAAAATTGTCAATTATGTCCCGTAGTTTAGAATTTTGAAACTCCGCAAGAATTTTAAGGATTGCAATTTACATTCTCAAAGAACGGGCCTATAATTTATTACCCTCTACATACAATATGTAATGAACTTATTGGCCATAATATTTCTCATAGCTGATTAGGCATCTCATGTGGATGAAACCACATGACATACGTATTTATTGTACTTTATATAGTTCTCTAGGTACCTTCTATAAATTATATTCTAAAATTAAACTGGACATGACAGAATATTCCAAACAATCTACTTAAAGTGATCAAAAAGTAATATGAAATTCAAAGCTGATTTTAAATTGAATCACTGGATACACTACCTTCATAATAAATTACCTGTCTATATTAAACTATTTAGTAACTTATAGATTCTATCATTATCTCTAATTTACCTACAACATTTCATTGTAAAAAAACTGTTGACTAACTTAAATTGATTCAAGAAACAATGTGAGTTGGGTTTCTAATAAAGTTATACAACTCAGTAGATTTTCTGTGAAGAGAATGAGCCGGAACATCGTATTAGACTTGTAAATGTAAATTTTAAATGGAAACATTCTTTTGAATATGAGAGCAGTTTATAGCTTTATCCTGGCACAAAGTAACATAATAAACTGCTAGAATTTTAATTTAAAGCAAAGTTTAAAGGCTATTGTGGTTTGCCAAGGTTATCCTTCATAAAAATTTCTTGAATGTTTATTTGTCAACAACTTATGTAATTACCTCAAATTAATGTGAAGCCAGAAGGGAAACCAACACTCGAAAATACTTTTGGAAAGCAAGAAACTTTTTTTTCCTTTTAGTTATGCTTTAATGGCCAAGCCAATAAAGTAAAGGAATCTGAATTGAATAAGAAGACTGGGGGTGGGTAATGAGGAGAAAGCAAGTCAGCTTTTGCCGTGAAAACTACTATTCACAAATTTAAATAGATATTATTTTATTTCTAGATTTTCCAAAAACTTTGTGAGAGTCAATTAGAGGTCCCTCTTTGCTTTCAAGGTTTTATCATTGATACTAATTTTACATTGGGGAAAATGTTTCAGACTTTTGATATTTCTTTATCCTCTAGAAATATGACTTTTGTTAGAAATCTTATTTTTCAGATGGACTTTTATCATACATCAGCCAGAGATTGAGTCAAGTGAAGGTCAATAACTCGTATACCTCCTTATCTTAGTACAGACTGGAATCAGTAGCATGTGTCTTCTTTCTAAAACTCAGATCTCTCAAAAGTCAACATCTTTCATATGTGTCTATGTACATACACATATATGTAATAGACAGATACAGACATAGATGTAGCCTACAGTGTTCTGGAAACTATACCATGTTTGGTGAGGCTTTCAAAGATATATAAAATGCAATGCTTTGTGTACCATAAAATCGAGAATGGCAGAATAGTATGTGTAATAAGCTATAACAACAGCCTGAATATGAAATGTACCCTGTTGATAGTTCAGTCTGGTAGAAGAATCAGGACTTAAAGTTTCTTCAAGCCTTAGGAGACACAGAGAACATAGTGAGTAAAAATGTGTGTATTACTCTCTTTCTGTGTATAGGATAGAGGGAATCAGACAATCATCCAATGGTTGTCACGTCATTACATGTACTAAAACAAACAGTCAAAATCTGACTACAAAGGCAACTTGGATTTATTGGAAAAGTAACAAGGATTGAGAAGGAAGATTTGAGTTTCTACTGTTTGGAATTCAGTCATCAAGTTGAATCTATCAGCCTCTCAATGTGTGTCTCTCTCTCTTGTCTGTGAAAATTGGGGAAAAAACATTGACCTATCTAATGTGGTATTGATACCTGTGTGGCTAAACTGCTTCAAGATCAAAGGAATCCACTTGAGATATATTCCTAACAGTAACCATCACAGTCATTAATTGTCTGATTTTAAAATAGATTTTTAGAAGGCCATTGGTTTAATACGAGCTTTTCAGGGAAAAGCATGCATTCAGACTTCAGAGCGTTTCAGTTTTGCAAAAGTCACTCATACTTTACTGTCACGATTGCGTAGTGTGTTGTGCACACTGTGGGGATCGATACGGATTAAACTGGAAAAACTAAAACTGAAACTCACGACTCTGAAAACTAATAAATGTCCTTCTGATAATTAAGAAATTACTGACTACTGACGTGGTTTTAAGAGTTTTGTACTGAGTGGTAAGGACAAATTGAAATGTTAACACAATGAAGTGGAAAAGCCTTTGTTAATTACAATTGTTTACCTGGCAGTCTCTGTTTAGCAGTCACACAAAGACCACAAAGCAAATTCCTTATATGTGCTCTAATAGTTTAGCAGTAAAAACAATTAGGACTCATAAGATTTATTCTCCTTTTTACATACGTGCATTTGAGGTCTGGATCTTGTAACTTATACCAGAATAGCCTTTGTAGTGCAGTGACAGTTTAAGTGGGAGAAGTTTTCCAGACTGTAAAGTAGATAAAAGCAAACCTGCACTGATTCAAGTACATTTGGAGAACTCAAAACATGGCTTACTTGGCCCTCCACTCACCTTCCCTCACCACTGTTGATGGGCTTATGTATCTCTAGAACTTGGATGGTGTGGAGAACACCCCTTCAAAAACACTACCTGGAAAAATAAAATGCATTTCTTTCTCTCTTCAGTTATCCAAATGATTTGGTATGGTAGAAGAATCCATTGGCACACATGAGCAAAATCTTTCAGTAATTTCCACGGCATTTAATATGTTTACAAGGCACCTGCTATTGCTGGACCTTCATGTTTACTTATCATAGGCTTTAAAGTTCTGGAATACTTAAAATTTTATAAAGTGTGTGGGAGGGGAAATGGGCATAACTATGGGATGTTGTCTGGGTCTTGTCCTAGGATATCATTCTCAGGGATGTTTGCATAGATTTCTTTAAACCATTTTGTGAATTTTACCCTCAGGAAGGAACAGATATTGTATATTTTCATTCAAACTCTGCTTTCACTAACTCTTTAAATATGTCAGACAATGCTTTAGTCAAGGTTTTGGGGATATGACTTAAAATATAGTCACTGGTAAAAATATTTTTTTATTGTTCTACGCATGGTCATAATCTTAACAGTCAAGCATTGCCCACCTGAATGCTGTTTGTGAAGAATTTAAAGAAAGTCTATGTTCTATAAATGCCATGTATATGATGTTATGATCTGCCTTGGCTCCCCTGGTGGACTGTTTATTATATTCCTGCTTGATATATCAAACACATTGCAGAGAGTTTGAAACAGTCAAGTCTTGGCAAAATCCAGGAAAATTACAAGTTTTCCTCATTAATGGTGTGCAGGCCTTTGTCTTCTACTCACTCCACCCCACCTCCATTTTACAGCTTCCAGGATTCATGAGATTGTACATATTTCCTCGAATTAGTGATGAACTACAGATTACCCCTGGAAATAAATGACTAAAATGGAGGAGGCAAATCGGAATTACAAATCCATAAGGAAAGAAAACTCTAGTCTTTAAAAGTCAGAAAACAGAGTAGGCAAAAGCCAGGTATACTCTGAAATATGAGGTTAATTGTGGCTGAGTTAGGAAAGCATAGCAGGGAAAGGAAAGCCAGTGATGTGGCTAAAAGTGAAATGAGTAAAGAACTTGGACACCTAATATGTCCTTTCGTTGTATCACTTGGAGCTTTTTCTCTTGTTGTGGATGATTTGCTGCCAGAAGCATTTCTCATATAATGTGTACTTCAACCGTTTCCCTCCATCCTAGTCCATGCTAAGTGTCCCTTACAGTTTAAGGCTGAAACCTAACAGGATCTGCTACAAATTCCTTTTACACTTTGCCCCAAGAATATGGAATGTGCTTTCCCTTCACTTCTCTGCCATGGGAATTAATTACCTGCAGTTTTCAACACAGTGTGAAAGTCTTATCTGCTTTCTTTGGCAGTAAAATATTACTGCAAAGCTTTAAACTAGTTTTGAAGTTTTATTGTCTTTTTCCCCCCTAGGTTTTAATTATGGATGTTTAAAATATTTTATGTCAGTAGGTAATCTCAGAGCTATTATAGTAAAAAAAACAATGAAAATAATCAGACTGAATTAAATTATGAAGATAAAACTTTATACACAAGGATGGGCAAGCTTTTAAAGACCATTGTTTTACTGGGTGTTACAGAATTTTAGTGATTTGTGTAAAGAAGAATCAATATTATTTACTAATAGGCCAAAAAGTGGGTTATTTTCCAAAACTGTGTATCCATTACATTTAATCAGATCCAGATGATAATACTAATATTTATGATGGATCCCAACCTCAGAACATAACATGAGAAGGGGAAGAAATAATGATTCAAACCTTACAGTTCCATGGATCAGTACATGTTCCTGGTTTCAGGGGGAAATTAAAGTTGTAATATAAAGTTGGAAAGAGTGAGAAAGACAGACAAACATTTTATGTTCTAAGAGTATTCTTTACTTCTTTTGGGCGTGGTTTAAGTAGTGTAATAATTTTTTTTTAATTTAAAGCAAATAAACGCATTTAAATGAATAAATTTTAAAAAGTTATATAGTATGCTTCCAAATAAACTATTCAAATACATTAAGCTTTATGAAAACTCATTTTTAGTTTATGAAAAAGCCAGTGATAAAACCCAAAATGTACAAGTCTAATTACTGACCTGCAAGAACTTTAAATATTTCCATTTATCATTTATACATTTCACCTCTTTTTTTTTATGGTCTACTGACCTCATATTCAATTGTGCATAAATTTTTTGATCGGATATTTTAAACTGAATGTATTCTAAATGTTTTTTCTGTAGTCAATCTATAGAGTAAATATTCAATCCAACTTAGAAAATGAGGTATAATATTATGTTTGGTAGCAATAAAATATACTCAAACATATTTCTGCTTAATGAATTAGATAACAAGATGAAAATCCAACTGGGAGAGAAAATTTTTAAGACTGCTATACCTTTTTAGTTTTTGAGACTCTGTGTAATTATTGTTTTCTTTGAGAGCAACTTCAGTCTTGCTTAGACGTGCATAGTTGATGTTTGCCTTATTCACACCCAGTGAAATAGTCCTATTCATAAAGAATACTAATAAATACATGAAAATAAATTTCACCCAGTCCACATATTTTAAAATAATATACCTTTGAAAAAGTATTTACTTATTTTATTTTTATTTCCCTCAACATATATAACTTAAAAATAAAGAAAAGTAATTAATATATAATAAAAACAAAATTTGCCTGAAATTAATGAAGAATTTTCCCATTTTCTATTATTATTTCAAAATTTGGAACTTTTCCTGTCTTTCTATCATTAGCAATACAGACAGGGTAAACTTCTGTTTCTTCCACTTACATATTTAATATGGTCTTGCTTTGTTTTCAATCCTTACAAACTATATATTATTAAATATTTCATTTTAAGCTGCTTTAAATAATTATACTATTGTAGAGAACATAATTTTCTTATGAAAGAAAGGAGAAAGGAAATAAAAAGAAAAGATTAAATGTGCCTTGACTCTTCAGAGGTGGAAATGAAATATAATTATTTCATGGTAATTCATTAAAGTTTTTTTCTTTATCCAAAAAACTTATAAAGTATATTTGTTTATACAGTTAAAGTATATTTGTTTTATCTCTTTCATTAATAATTTTACTCTTCCTTAATGTGAAAAAGGCTTCTAGATTCTTAAAACTCATAGTCTCATTGAGAGTATAAATAGTCAACAGTAGAGCACAATATTCAGTTGTTCCATTATCTATATAATATAGTATATAAACATCACTCTGATTTGTCCCCTGTGGTTATGTCAACAGAGCCAGAGAGGGTGCCAGAATGAATACGCTACACCTGAACAGGGAAAGTGCCTGCTAAAATATATATTTAAATACAACTAAATATCTTCCAACATAATATTCAAATTACACATTATAAAATTAAAAATACTTTGTCATGCCAAGAACCAAGAAAATCACAAACTAAGTGATGAAATGCAATCAACTGGCACCAGTAGTTAATGAATCAGTTATTGGAATTATCTGACAAGATTTTAGAGCAGAAATCTTAAAATAGATTCAACAAGTAATTATGCATTTATTTGAGACAACTGGAAAATATTAGCAGAGAACTAAAATTTATAAAAATAAGCCGAAAGGAAATACAGAACTGAACAATGCAATAACTAAATAAAAAACTTATATTGGAAGATGTTACTAGTGGAGTGGAAATGATGTAGAATCAGTGAAAGTGAGGACAGATCGATAAAATTTATTCAATTTGAAAACAGAAAAAAATAGACTGGAAAAAAGAAAAGAAAAAAGGCTCTTTGGGACCAGGGGGAAATGATAAAATAGCTAATGTCTGTATCTTTGGAGTCCCAGAAGGTAAAGAGAAAGGATGTAAGCATGAAAAGCATTCAAAAAAATGATAGCTGAAAATTTCTCAAATTTGGTGAAAGCTGTAAACTTATATATTTCAGAAGTTAAGTGACCCACAAGTAGAATAAATACCAAAATGTTCACACAAAAACACATCATAATTAAATTTCTGAAAACTAAAGAAAATTTTTAAAGCTAAAGTTAAAATCTTGAAAGCTGCCAGGGAAAAACATTAGTGTATTATTAATAGCAGAACAAAGTGGATGTAAAAGAATCCCTCATTAAAACTCATGGAGGTTGGAAGGGTGAGCATAAACATTTTTCAAGTCCTGAAAGAAAAATAATTGTACACTGTGAATTCTATATTCTGTTAAAATATCCTTTAGGATTAAAGGGAAAATAAGGATATTTGCAAGTCAAAAAAAACTAAAAAATTCACCAATCACAGACCTACTCTTAAAGAACAGCCAACTGAGACTCTCCAAACAAATAAGACAATAAGAGAAAAAGGATTGGAACTTTAGGAAATAATGAAGAGAAACAAAATGGGTGAAACTATGGGTAATAAACTTTTCAGGAGGTTCTTAAATTGTATTTGACGATTAAAGCAAAAATTACATCTATTATGTTGCTCGATATATGTAGAGAGAATAAGTGAGACCATTATATTTAAAGTAGGAAGAGTAAATGGATCTTCTAATAAAGAGTCTGACTCAATACAGTATCTCACCAGCCTTAATAAACTGTCTTCACAACTGCATTGCAGATAGTATCTTAACCACATCCAACTTTATCCAGAACACAGGTATAATAGTTCATTGATGGTATCCTCCTCCGAGAAGATTTATTTGATACACTTATTCAGGACATACAAATAGTAACAAAGGAGCTCACATAAAGGGATGGATCATTGCCCCACACATGGAAGAAGCCTCACCACCTTAATTTTTTGGTTTGTCAAGGGCCACTCTATCTTTGATTCTGTCAAGAAACAGCTATTTACCCTCTCAGCATTCACAATGTTGAAACAAACCCAACATATTTCAAGTCTATTTGGATCTTAGAAACATATTCCTCATTTACAAATTTTACTTAAGCCCATATAGGCTATTACAAATCAGACCACTTTAAATAGGATTTCCTAGAACAGAAGTCTCTAGAATCTGTCCAAATAGCAATAAAAATAGCACTCCCACTAGTATCCCCCTGAGAGTCCTTTATATAGAGGCTTTTGCAACCTCCTCTTATGCCTCCTGGAGATTCTGTACCCATGATGGCCATAGAATTGCTCATGGAATTCTGGTGAAAGACACTGCTCTCTTTAACCCCACACATCACATTATATTCTATGATCATAATGAAACCAAACTAGAAATCAATAATAGAAATAAAACAGGGAAATGTAAGCAAACAGGATAAATAACCGCAAAAATTCTAAACACTTGGAATCTAAACAACATGCTTCTAAACAATCCATACATCAAAGAATATGTCTCAAAGGAAATAAAATTGTATACATAGATCTGAATGAAAATAACAATATTATATATCAAATATTTGTGGATGTAACTAAAGCAGTAATAAGAGGGAAATATTTAGCACTAAATGCTTATATTATATTAGAAAAGAAAAATTTCTAATCAATAATTTCTAATCAATAATTCCTTTGACACTAAATTAGGTCAAGAAAAGAAACCCAAAGTAAGCAGAAGGATAATAATAGTACAAATAAGAGCAGAAATCAATGAAATTGAAGACAGGAAAACAGTAAAGAAAAATCAGTGAAACCAGAAGTTGGTTCTTTAAAAAAAAAATCAATAAAAATAACATACCTCTAACAAGACTGTTAAGATAAAAAGAAAGATGACACAAACCACAAATATGAGGAAAAAATCAGGAAATATCACTGCAGATTTTGCAACCATTAAAAGAATTGTAAGGGAATACATTGAACAATTATTTGTTCATACATTTGACAACTTCCTAAAATAATACAAATTAGCAAAACTCACCCAAGATGATATAAATAACCTGAGTCATCCTGTAATCATTAAAGAAATTGAATTTGTAATTTTAAAAGTTCAAAATAATAATACCAGACCCAGTTGGCTTCACTGCAGAATTTATCATTCACTAAAAAAGTGTCAATTTTACACACTCTTTCCTAGAAAATTGAAGAGAAAGGAATACTTCTTAACTAATTTTTATTGGGGTAGTATTATATTGATAACAAAATTAGAGAAAGACAGTACAAAATGAAGAAAACTATGGGCCAATATCTTGCATAAACTTAGACACAAAAATCCAGAAAAAAATATGAGAAAATAAAAACCAACAATGTATAAATATAACTATACACATGAGAAAATAGGATTTAATTCTGTTATGGAAAGCTGGATCAATATTAGAAAATCAAATAATGCAATCCACCATATTAACAGGGTACATAAGAAAAAAAATGGTATCATCTTATCCATGGATACAGAAAAGGCATTTAACAAAATTTAACATGTATTCATGAGAAAACTAAAGTTTCAGCAAGTTTAAGAACAAAGACAAACTACCTCAATTTGACATAAACCATCTACGAAAATATTACAGCTAACATCAGATTAGTGGCAAGAGACTAAATTATTTCCCAAAGATCAGGAACAAAGCAATAAAGTCTGTTCTCACCATCCTATTCAAGACGGTACTAGACGTTCTAACCACTGTAAAAGGGCAAGAAAAAAATCCTACAGATTAAAAAGAAATAAAATTTTCACTATTTGAAGATGACATGATTGTCTGCATAGAAAATCCCAAGGAGCTACAACAAAACTGCTAAGACTAATAAATGAATTTGACAAAGTCACAAATATAAGATCAATGCAAAAAATTAAATCACATTTTTATATACTAACGGTGAACATGTGGAACCAAAAAAAAAAAGAAAAGAAACACAACACCATTTAAAACTGCTACAAATAAAAGGGTGTACCTATAAAGTTAACAGAATATGTGCAGGATCTATATGCTGCCAGAAATAAAATGCTTATGAAGGAAATCAAAGAAGGTCTAAACAGACTGATATACTATGTTCATGAGTTGGAAGACTAAATACATTGAATATATCAATTCTTCTCAAATTGCTATTAAGGGTAACTATAATTCCTATCAACATTTCAACAAGGGTTCTTGTAGACATAGACAAATTTCTTCTAACATGTACATGTAAAGGCACAAGTCCTAGAGCAGCTAAAACAATCTCTTATCACTCTACCTGATATTAAGTCTTAATTATATAGCTACGTTAGTCATGTTAGTTTGTTACCGGTGGAAAGACAGACACAAAGATTAATGGTAAAAATATATGTAACCCAGAATCAGGCCCACACAAATATTTCCAACTGATATTTCACAAAGGTTTAAAAGGAATTCAATGGAAGAAAGAGAGCCTTTTCAACACATGATGCTGTTGCAATTAGGTATCCGTAGACCAAAAACAAACAAAAATTAAAAAAGACCTTGGACTAAATCTCACATATTACATAAAAGTTAACTCAAAATGGTTTGTAGGCTTAAAAATAAAACTATAAATATTTTAGAAAAAATATGAGAAAAATTTCAATATATGAAGCTAAGCAAAGAGTTCTTAGACTTGAACAAAAGGCACGCTCCACGAAAGGGAATACTGATAAATTGGGCTTTGTCAGAATTAAAAACTTCTACTTTGCAAAAGACTGTTAAGAGCATGATAAGTCAAGTTACTGACTGGGAGAAAATATTTTCAAACTTCATATTAGACCAAGAACTAGTTTCTAGAATATATAAAGAACTCTTAAAACTAAACAGTAAAAAAACAACCTATTTAGAAATGGGTAAAAGAGATAAACTTTTCATTTCAATGAGGAGGATATGCAGATGGCAGATAAACTCAGGAAATGATGTTCAACTATATTATCTATTTGGCAAATGCAAATTAAAGCCACAATAAGCTGTCTCTACATGCCTATCACAAAGGCTAAAATAGAGTGACAACAATACATGTTGATGACACTGCAGAGAAACTGGATCACTCATACATTGCTGGTAGAATGTAAAATGGTACAGCCAATCCAGAAAATAGTTTTTTTTTAATAAAATGAAACATGAAATTACCATATGATCCAGCAATTTCACTCTCTGAAATTATCCCAAAATTATCACACAAAAATTTAGACATGAATGTTCATAGTACCTTCATCTGTAATAGCCACAAAGTGAAAATATCCAGATATCATACAATGGGAGGAGGAATAACCATTCCTCTCAACCGGGAGATTCCAAATTTTAAAATTTCACTGAGAATAAAACATACTTTTAGTTACAAAGGCATAAAAATAGATGAATGGTAAAAAATAAATTGCCCTTTTCAAGCAATTTAGGGTTTGGAATCACTGAGCAATGTGATTTTCATCTCATAAAATAACTAATGAAAAGAGAGTAAGCCATGCTGCCTTTAATTGTCAATAACTTCATTGAAATCTGTACTTTAAAAAAAAGGTGTTCATGTTGCTTTTAAGATTATGTCAGTAAGGTCAACTTAACTTTGATTTCCCTGCTACCAAATTCACCATGAGATTATAGCAGACATGAATGCCCAGAGTTGCAAATTCCCTTCTAAGCATTTAGGGAATACCACAGTGGGCCAGTCTTGGTGGGAAAATTTTGTACCTTTCTGAAATGGAAATTGTTAGTTGCAGCATTCTTACTCCCAATTTGTCCCACCAAGAGTTCACTCATATTCATTCATTTATCCATTTATATATCATATATTTATTGAGTGTCTATTATGAACCAGGCGCTCTTCCAGACTGAGGGGTATATCAGTGATAAAAACAGAAAAAGCCCGGCATTCAGGAAGCCTACGTCCCAGCAAAAGGAGGCAGACAGTATGTAAAATAAATAAGTATATTATATAGTATATGCTGTGGGGAAAAATACAGCAAGGAAAGGGAATAGGGAGTGTGATGAGGAGAAATAGATCTTGGGGGAAGACCTAACCTAGGAAGTGCCATTTGAAAACAGTACTGAACTGCATTGAACACAGGCCCCGTGAGTTTGCAGGAAGTGTTAGATTTGACTTACGAAAAGCTGTGACAAGAAAGGAAGACCTTCTTTCATGTCTGCTAAGTATTGGAAAATTGTCACAGAGCCAGCTGGGGCAGACCAGTGAAAGCCAAGATCAGGAGTCCAACTGGAATGACCTTGAAGACAGTGAATGTCTGGCAGGCACAGACCCAAACCCAGGAGGTTAGAAAATACAGATATTGTAACTCCAGAGAGAGATGACGTGCTCCAAGTCTAATGACTCCGTGTCAACAGGAAAGGAGCAAACAGGGCCTAAAATCCAAGTGCACGGTCTGAGGTCATCAGCAAATTTCCAAATAGAGTGGGAAGAAATGGAAAACAAAGACCAAATAGACAGAGTGACTTAAGTGCCAGGGATTCAAACTAAGTTGAGACTGAGTGGCAGGAGCTCAAGTCAAAAGAAGTAGGCAGATGTCAGCACACAGTTACAGAGAGGAAGCAAGTTTCTATAGTCAGTCAGGTCCACCAGAGAAGCACAACAGGGTTCTTACAAAGATCTGAGATAGTGATCATCTGCTCTGCCCCTCACATTCATAGTGTGTGTGTGTGTGTGTGTGTGTGTGTGTGTGTGTGTGTGTGTGTG
>NW_020837950.1:60060347-60417981 GCF_003676395.1 Aethalodelphis obliquidens | reverse complement strand
TGTGTGTGTGTGTGTGTGTGTGTGTGTGTGTGTGTGTGTGTGTGTGTTGGGGTGGGTTAGAGAAAAGCAAAATCAGGTTCTCAGCTCCGTAGGAGAAATAGAGATGCTTGTTTCAGCAGTAAGATTAACTTGACACTGTGAGTCAAAATGGGAGTACATTCTACCTTTGATTTATTGCTATTACTTTCTTTTTGTCAATTTATTTTTATGCCTGTTTAAGAAGTATTTTATATCACTAGTCACAAAAAATGTGAAACTTAAGACATAGAGTAAAACATACAGCAGAATATTTCCATATATCTTCTTTACTACTGTTATATTCAAACCCAGTATTTCACAGAAAATATTATAGAGAATCCAAGTCCCAAGAGATATAAGGTGATGTTATATTAAAATGAGTCTAGTAGTAAAATACACATGGGAAATGCTGAGTTAAACAACTAATTTTTCTGTTGGGTTTTTACTTGAGATATACGATAAAGATGTTTGTTATAAATGTGTACTTTTATAATAAACTTCATTAAAAATAGACTTCATGTTTAAAGCAGTTTTAAGTTCACAGAAAATTAAGTGGAAAGAACAGAGAGTCCCATATATTCCCTACCCATATATCAAACAGTCTCCTGTACTATCAAGATCACACCCTGGAGTGCTACATTTATTACAATCCATGAACCTATATTGACATATTGTCAACCAAAGTCCATAGTTTACATTAGGGTTCATTCTAAGTGTTATACATTCTGTGGGTTTCAACAAATGTGTAATGATGTGTATCAACCAGTATGGTATCATACAGATTAGTTTCACTGACCCCCAAATTTTCTGTGCTCCACTTATTCATACTTCCCTGTGCCCCTCACCTCCCCTCTACCTCTGGCAGTCACTGAATCTCTTACTGTAGTAAAAGCCATAGTTTTGGCTTTTGCAGAATGCCACGGAGTTGGAATCACACAGAAAGTAAGTAGCTTTTTTCAGATTGGCTTCTTTCATTCAGGAATAGGCATTTAGGATTCCTCCTTTTCATGACATAATAGCTCATCTGTTTTTAGCACTGAATAATACTTCATTGTCTGATGTACCACAGTTTATTCATCCAGTCACCATTGGAAAGACATTTTGATTGCTTCCAAGTTTTAGCCATTATGAATAAAACTGCCATAGATACCCATGTGTAGGCTTTTGTGTTAATAAAGCTGCCCCTCAAGATAAACAATTTTTTTTTTTTTTTTTTTTGGTACGCGGGCCTCTCACTGTTGTGGCCTCTCCCGTTGTGGAGCACAGGCTCCAGACGCGCAGACTCAGTGGCCATGGCTCACAGGCCCAGCCGCTCGGCGGCATGTGGGATCTTCCCGGACTGGGGCACGAACCCGTGTCCCCTGCATTGGCAGGCGAACTCTCAACCACTGCGCCACCAGGGAAACCCTAAGATAAACAATCTTTTAAGAAGAATAAAATGCTCTGATGTATTTCAAAATGGTTACACTTCCCCTTCCCCTGCCAGGGCATGAAGGAATTTTTTTCTCATTTTCAATGTGAGAACTTGATATTAGGCTAATGCTGGACTCTGAGCTCCACTGACTATCCTGACATAAATATCAAAGTTTCAAGTTGTTTGTATTTAAAGTATCTCCGAGCATAGAAAATGTAGCCTATATTATTTTTGGACTGTTTATTTACAAGGAGATAGAAACAATATTTATAACACATTAAGAGAGCACAAAAATGATTTCTTAAGGTTCATGTTTAACAGCCAGAAGTCTAAAACTATAAATACTGCCTCATATGGTCAAGTCAGAACCTGTCTCTAATAACAGCACTGTAGTTTATATCATTACCTTCTATAATTTCATTTTCCATGTTATGGTATCTTTATTAGTTGTAACTTAAAGAAGACTTCCCCTCATACTCTACATTTCACTTTACCTTTTCAGTGACGATCAAATTTAAGGTTGGTTTATTAAGAAAGAGCAAAGGTCCCCAATGACTTTCATGTTTCTAAATCTGATGGCATGTCAGTTCTCACTCAGCATAGTTGATTTTCTGCCACCTTCCACAATATAGACTTCTTGATATTTGTTTTCTTGCTGTCTTCCAGGACATAACGTTCTCCTGGTTTCACCTCTACATTTCTGGGTCACTTTCTATGCTGCCTCTTTTGCTGGCTCAGACTTCCCTGGCCCTTAAGGTTAGAAGTTCCATATGGTTCTTTTTATTATTTATTTCTACCTAGGTGATTTTACTCATATTTATAGTTTGTTATACAAAGTCACTACTGACAAATATATATCCCTGGACCAGAATTTAGTGGAAACTCCAATTATACAAACACTACTTCTCTGTCATTTCTACTCACATGTCTCCCCAGATATAACGTGTGCAAGACTAATAATCACCCGAAACCACTCTGACCCAGTGTCTTTATGCTCAGGTAAAGACACCACCAATCATGCAGTTCCACAAATCCTTGATGTCTCCTTCCCCTCCATACTGATAGAAACCCCTTATATATTTCTCAAATTTCTGTACTTCTCTCCATTACTGTTGTCACACCCAAATCCACTGCCATCATCTCATCTTGATCATCTGAACAGATTCCAAGTGTTCTCCCTATACTGACGTTGCTCCTGACAAATCTATTCTCCATGGAGCAGGCAGGGTAAGTTTCACAAAAGTCAAAACACTTCCCTGCTCATAACATAGCCATGTCTTCACATTGCTTTTAGAATAAAGGTTGTCAATTCTTTAACATGGCCTTCAAAACCTTGCCTGGCTTGGCCAATATGTGCTTCTTTAGCATCATTTTAAATCCATCCCCCCCTTGCTCTTTATCTCTAGTAACAATGGGTTTCTTTGATTTGTCAATCATACTATGATTCAGCTTACAACATAAATTGTACATACTGTCCTTTTGCCTACAGTGCCTTCCCCCATTGCACAGGTAATTGCCACTCATATTTCAAGTTGCAGCTCATATATTTCAATTACTCAGGGAAGTCACCCTTGAATATCCCCTATTCCCAATCAAATGTATTTCTTTGTTATACACACACACTGAACTAAGGTCTCCATCTTACTGACTGAAATAAGTTGACTTTATGCGTTAAATATAATCCTAAAGAAAGGAGTTAATCTTAACAAAGATTTAAATTATTTCTAGCACACATTTTTTATTTCATTCTTATGCTACTCAGTCTAGAGCTAGTAAATAATATATCTTCTATAAATTTCAGATATTATGATTTATGCAACAGAATATTGAATTGAACACATACCATATACCAGTAAAAACTCTGGATTCTGCATGTGAAACTGTAAGTAAAGCAATGGCATTCATAGAGCCTAGATTCAAATATAGGAATTTATTGAGGATAGAGCCAGACCTCCATATCTGGGGGCTTCACATCTGAGGATTCAGCCAACTGTGGATCAAAAATACTAAAGAAATTTTTCAGAAAGTTCCAAAAAGCAAAACTTGAATCTGCTATACACTGGCAACTATTTACATAGCATTTACATTGTATTTACAACTATTCATATAGTATTTACATTGTATTAGGTATTAAAGGTAATCTAGAGATGTTTTATTAAAGTATGTGAGAGGATGTGAATCGGTTATATGCGTACTTACTATGCCAATTTATATAAGGGACTTGACCATCTGCTTGAAGAACTAGTATATTAAGCAATAATGGGACTGGATATAGCTTTTGTCCATAGGTCAAACAATTCTGGAACCAAGTGAAAATAATTTAGCCACTTGCTTCAAAAAATACCTGTTCGTGAAAAGTGAGATGACCCAAGTATATAGCTTATTTTTAAGACTACACGCTTGGTCATCAAGACTCACTTCAAAATCCTTGCCTCACCCTGACCTCCAATTTGAAGCTATTGTGTTATAAACTCTGTGCAATTACAATCAGTTCCTCACCTAACATGAACTTAAAAATCTTCCAGACAAGAACCTAAAACCCTAATACCTATAAATATTCTGCCTCAATTTCCCATTTTGAAACATTATGAAGATCTGTCAAGGTAATATTTAGCAAGTCTTAGCAATAGCATTTTGGGGTTTTGGTGGTTTTTTTGTTTTTTGTTTTGTTTTTTGGTGTGCTGGGAGAGTCCACAGCCATAGTATTGGAAAATATATTTGAATACTAATGGCGAGTGAAGTGGATAACAAAACAAGAGGAGTGTCACTGCAAAGGTGCTTGAGAATTGATGAAAATGATAACAACATAGACTTTGTGTGATAATTTGGGAGGAAGATGCCAAGATGCAGGTGGGGCCTGGCAAGAGAGCTAATTTGGGATATTATACTTGGTTTTGATATGCAGAGATGCTCAGGGAGAAACAAAAGCTGAAAGGCTGTGTACTGGGGATGGAGGCTGTTGAGGAACCTCAGTGGATATAGATCTATTTTACTTAATATCTCATAATTGCCTAGATAGGGGATTGGTGTGAGGTGGCCAATATGTATATCATACATAAATGAATATTTGGCATATATTATCAAGCAAAGCTCTAAATATTCCCATTCACTTTTGTACATATTATAGAACGGAGGAGAGTTAAGCCAGATTTGAGTGTGCTCCCTGGTAAGAAGATTTATGTTCCATGAAGTGGTCTAGAGATGTTTCTTTGGCAAAAATCAACTTCCTTGAGAAAGCAGTTATATCAGAGGCAAATGTAAGTAAATTTTGCAGGTTTACAGATAGATATGTAAGAAGGACTGTAGTTTAGTTTAAAGCACTGGAAAATTCCTAGCAAGAAGAAAACAGCTGAGAGGAGAGAAGTTTATCATTTTCAAAGAAAAAAATAGAAAATAACTCACTGTTCTTTGCAAACACAGTCACAGAAGCTGACATGTTATTCTCCATTCTCTTCCTATTAATTCTGTGTGAAAAGAAATGTGGATAAAAAGTGATTTTAGAGCAGGGAAACAAAGAAAGTGCAGTAATTTTATTTCACCTGGTAATGTTTTTCTACAAGTAGCTTCAGTTTAAAAGAAGGTAAGAGAGTAAAGAGCAATTCTATGTTAAGAAATCACAAATATTTTTGTTTCCAAAAGCAGATTTATAGTTCCATGAAAAATAATATTGTAGTGTCCCTACTAAAACAATAATTATATAATTTTCATTTGGGGTTAAATCAGAAGGAATGAAGGTGAGAATTTACATAAAAATTCAAAACAGAGAAAAAAGAACTAAGATACATGTATAAATATGTTTTCTTTAAATATAATTTTATTGTGCTTTAAAACTACTAGTGTTGTTTATTACTATGCTTACCTTTCAAAAATGTTTTAATTAAAGGGAAAAAGTTTTAATACAGAGGTTTTTCAAGAACAATTTTTCAATTATTAGGATTTCTAGAAAACCTTGAAGAGACTTTAAGTGAAAAGAGAGGAATGGCCAAGTAGACATTCTAGATTATTAAGATAGGGCATTCTACATGATGGTAATCTAAATATTTACTATATCCATTGTGAACTATTAAAAAATCATTTCACTAAATCCCACAGGAAGAAATGATGAGTAGTAAAAATCAGCCCTCAATATGGGTAGACTTAAAAAAAGTTATAGGATATCAAATGCAGAGCTTTTGGTATATCTGGGCTTCTTTAAGGCATTTATTAAGGTATTTAATAGTAACATTGTAGATGGACTTAATGGAGAAATAGTACACATCTCAAGATGTTTGATAGCCTGGGGTAATGGAACATATGTTACAAGATAAAACTGAATTTTGGTTTAAAAAACCCACAATCTTTTTAAGATAGTAGAAAATGACAGACATATGAGTAGATGTTGATTTAATATTGACACAGGGATTTTAGTTTACAATAAATTTAATATGAATAAGCTGCATGGTATAGTGGTAGAATTATAGTTTAGAGAATAGGAAAGATGATATTCTTGCCCTACTCTTCATTTGTCAGAACTCATTCAAATATTGTATTCTGTTCTGGTTACTACACTAAGAGGGAGAGAAACACACAGGAGAATATTCCAGTGTGAGAAACCCAGATGTAAAAAAGAGCAGTTTGGACAAAACTGTAACATAGGAAACCATAGTTAGAAACTATAAGATGGCAGCTTTGGGCTACGTATATAAAATACTTTAAAATGACAGTCAGAATCAAAACAGGATGGTGCTGGCTCACAAAAGAAACATGGATCAGTAGGACAGAATAGAAAGCCCAGAAATAAACTCATACTTTTTGGTCAATTATTCTATGACAAGGTAGGTAAGAATATACAATGAGGAAGAGACAGTGTCTTCAGTAAACGGTGTTGGGAAAACTGGACAGCTGCATGCAAAAGAATGAAACTAGACCACTGTCTTACACCATATACAAAAATAAACTCAAAATGTCCATGCCACTCTCTCACTTCGTCCCAGCGTACCCTTCCCCCTCCCCATGTCCTCAAGTCCATTCTCTGTGTCTGCGTCTTTATTCCTGTCCTGCCCCTAGGTTCTTCAGAACCAATTTTTTTTTTTTTAGATTCCATATATATGTGTTAGCCTACGGTATTTGTTTTTCCCTTTCTGACTTACCTCACTCTGTATGACAGACTCTAGGTCCATCCACCTCACTATAAATAACTCAATTTTGTTTCTTTTTATGGCTGAGTAATATTCCATTGTATATGTGTGCCACATCTTCTTTATCCATTACCAAATGTAAAATAGATAGCTAGTGGGAAGCAGCCGCATAGCACAGGGAGATCAGCTCGGTGCTCTGTGACCACCTAGAGGGGTGGGATAGGGAGGGTGGGAGGGAGACGCAAGAGGGAGGAGATATGGGGATATATGTATGTGTATAGCTGATTCACTTTGTTATAAAGCAGAAACTAACACACCGTTGTAAAGCAATTATACTCCAATAAAGATGTTAAAAAAAGAAAACTCAAAATGGATTAAAAACTTAAATGTAAGAACTGAAACCATAAAACTCCTGTAAGAAAATGTAGGCAGTAAGCTCTTTGACATTGATCTTAGACATAGTTTTTGGATCTGTCTCCTCAGGCAAGGGCAACAAAAGCAAAAATAAACAAATAGGACTACGTCAAACTGAAAAACTTTTGTACAACAAAGGAAATCATCCAAAAAATGAAAACTGAATGGGAGCCTACTGAACGTAGTCTCCTGGATTCAGCAGCCTACTGAATGAGAGAAGATATTTACAAATGATATGTCCATTAAAGGGTTAATATCCAAAAATACCTAAAGAACTCATGCAACTCAACTTTGAAAAAAATCTGATTGAAAAATGGGCAGAGGACATGAATAGACACTTTTCCAAAGAAGGCATACAAGTGGCCAATGGGCTGATTTGTCTGTTCAAGTAACTCTACTCACTGAAATAGAGACCCTTTTCTTTTTAATTTAGTAAAGTTAAAGAGACTAATTAAATAGCATCTATAGTTTTGTTTTGTTTTGTTATACACAGAGAGGAAAAGCTTCTGATGGTGGAAAGAGTCTAAGTTTAAAACACTACTTATAATTTAAATAATAATTTTAAAACAATAACTTATAATTAGCTTTAAAAAGGTAGAATTCAAGAAAGAGATGGTATTATAAATCATTTTAATATAGTGATATATTGATTAGATATTAATTTAAGTGATAATCATTCAATATTACTAGCATATTTTACATGGGGAGGGTTACATTTGTGAACTAAGTTACCTGTGAGTTGCAAATCTGTAACTTGAGCTAATTAATATTAAGCCTTGAGAATGTTAATCACTAAGTTGCATCCCTTCCCTCTGTCTTCAGATATAGGAACCACATGCTTAGTGGCTGTGGAGAAAATTATTATAGAAAAGCAAATGTACTTTAAAAGAAGTAAATACTGTAGAAACAGAGTACTCAGTAGATGTTCATGAAGAAGAGCCTCTTAAGAAGTAATAGCTGAAAAACTATATATATCGCTTCAATATTAATTTTCATTCAGTACATTGAAATTTTAATTCTGACATGTTATCTCCATCTTTATCTTCTGTAAACCATCAATGTTTTATACAGGTTCATTTCCTTAACTATTATTCCATTCCAAGAAGAATGCCAAGAGATTGCACAACTTCTTCTCTGATGCATTTTAGATTTAGAACTTTAAAAAAATTAATTTAAGGTTACCACTCTTTAGAACAAGATTGAATTTCTATGTGTTTTCAGATATAAGTATAGTAACAATAATTTACAAATGCATCAACAACGGTAATAATAATAAAATAATATATTGTGGGTATTTTTTTTTCTTTGTAACATATTACATTGTAAAAATCACTATTTTTTAATCATTTTATGGTCTTTTCAATATATATCATTAATAGTATTTTGAGTATCCCAAGATGTTAAAAGATAGAAATACATATTATGAAAACAAATGTTCTGCTTACAGCTATATTCATATAGAAGATATTAAACCCAGATATTGTGTTTCATCACAACTGGTTAGTCATCTGAAGGTTATCAAGGACCATGAAGTTCAAGTGCTTCAGTTCGCCAGACCCTTACTGGATGTGATTGAAGACACTTGTCTAACCAATGACGAATGGGACTTTCAACTGACTGTATATGTACTGACGACACATTTCATATTATCCAGAGAGTTTGTTTTCAATGCCAAGTTAGCATAACCCTTCCCATTTCTGGCACTTAAAAACCTTTGATTGTTCCTCCTTAAATAATTTCTTCATTGTCAGTGTTCCCTTGACTGCCAGGTTAACAGACTCAAGATGGATGGATTTACTTGGTTTTTTTAATGTCCTAGTGATCTTCATTTTTAAAATAATGTAACATTTTTCATATTGAAATTGATATGTAAAATATTGTTAAAATTTCATGTGTTAAATCATAATGATTTGTGTTGCCCTTTTACCTCTTTTGCACTAAACTCTACATATTTCATATGTGCCAATGTAATCATCTGTTTTGGATTATGCAGAAAAATGATTGAAGTTCACCTGGATTTGGAACAGTTCCAGATGTTTGAATCATGCAATATTACACATTTTTTGCAGTTTTAAAGAGACCAACCAAAAATATTAAGCTCTTTGAATAATAAACATTTAGTTGGAGATAAACATATTATTTCACTATCCCCAGAAATTACAGCTCAGAGTAAATTGTAAGAAGTGCTTTAGCAGTGGGATAAGGAGGTACAATGTAAAACATACAGATGATGAGTAACTGTTTTGTTAAATGTATATCTGAGCAAACTTAACTATGATTGTTTTTATAGAGGAAGAACACTGAGAATGGATAATAAGTTTTGCAGTAATGGAGGTATGACAATTACACTTGATAAAGTCAAAATTATACTCAACAAACATATTTGTATATAAATGACATTTGGTAAGTAAAATCTTTTTAAACTATCTCAAGCTGAATTAACTCTATGTAATAGCAAAGTGAATAACATGTCTCTTACACTTAGCCAGTACAAAGATTATGTTAGGTAAAATGTATATACAGCACTAGACACCGTGCTTCAATTATACTTGTGTTTCCCTGGGTGTGTTCTTCTGCTCTCTCAAAATATTGAGAATGGTGGGATTTGGGGCAGAGTGTAGTGCCCTCTCTTTAAATTAATGTTTCTGTGCTTCTCCCTATGTCTGTAAATATCCTGGATTCTCTCCTAACAAGGGTGCAAAAGAGGAGGTACAGTCGATCTGAAAAGAGAGAGAAGGCCCTAGGAAGAACAGAAGAGAAAAAAGCCCTAAGTAGTTTTCATCTGAGATGGAAGCATGCCCCCATCTGTTGACCAGATTCTGTGTCCCTGGATAGGTTGTTTATTGGAGCGTATCCCAGAAACATCAGCCAAGGTGGCTGGCTATGAGAGCATAGGAAAGGTGGTGAGGGCTCAGGGGGGCATTTTTTTTTTTTGGTGGGGGTGATGTCTGTTCTTTGAATTCCAGATCAATAAGAATGTCTGGAAAATGGATTCCATCTGGTTACATGACTCCATGAAGAAGAGAGGCTGTCATTGTGTACAGACTAGTGAATCAGACCTAAACAAAACCCAGAGTTAAGGGAAGTAAACTTTGGGGAGAAATTTCAGCTCCAGAGTAAATGCCAACAAGTGGGGTAAGCTTCCAGCAGGAAGTAAGGGACACCAAAAGGGGGAACCTGCCAGAAATGAATTCCAGCTGGAATACTGCAAAGTGACAGATGTGTGAGGCCCTGTGCTGCAAGTGGTTTACTTCTCTAGTTATCATTAGGCAGCTGGATACACTGGGTGAAACCACTTGTTGCATGGACTTCTTGAAGGTTCAGTTAAAGACCTGGCCAAGCCTTAGTAATCCATTCAATTCCAGGCACAGATTCCTTGAATGTTTTCAAATTAGTTAATGTTATTCTTCTGTTGAAATAGTTACTAAACTACCATTTAATCATGTGTCAATCTGGTAGGCAATATTTTTTCAAAAATCAAAAAATAGAAGAAATTTTTAGTAGAAGATTATTGGGTTATAATTGCAGTGTCTTGAAAATTAAAGCTCACATTATTTTAAGCATTTATTTATACATAGTTTTGCATTATCTAAACACTTAAAAACAAAACAGGACCAGTCTGGTCACAGACCAACTCAAACAAACAAAAAAAACAAGCCCTTAAATTTAGACTTTGTGTTCCCTATAAAAATATGCTACTTACCCTCTATCATCAAAATCACAGAAAACAAGATACATTATTCATCTCTTCCACTTGAGTGAGCACATGAGAGATAAAGACTTCCACACTAGGATTGAGAAGGACTGAATTTGAGACAATGATTTAACATTATGTGATTAATCGTGACAAAATTAGCTAACCACCTATGGACTCTGATTCTTTATCTGCAAATTATTATCTCTAACCTACTTCCTACCTAAGATTTTATGATATAAAATTGACCTCCATTTTTTGAGTACTTGTTCAAATTGAACTTTGTTCAAATTGAACTATGGCCGAATATGGCAGTCTATATACTATATATAGTTTGAATGATGGTTAATTTCCATGATGGAGACATAAAAACAAAACACAGATTATCCCATTCCCTAAATAGTAATAGTTTACCAATGTGGTAAACTAGTTATTGTATAGTCCTTTAAATATTAAAATTGTTTTATTCATCATTAATTCTTATGACGATAGATAGACATTTTTACTTTAAAAATCAATATCAGTACCAGAAAGGCATAGTGGAGTAAACTGTCACAGTGCGCCATTTGACAAAGTTCCATTTTAATCTGTGGTGACGTATACACACATATGTATATGGAAGGTGTGCATATACTGATGTAAACTCGTGTTAAGTCATAGGTTGCAGCAGGATGAACTATCGGGGTTTCTCCAAATCTAGAAACCAGATTTACCAGGTGGGGTGCAACAAATGAAGCTAATAGCAGTACAACAAATCCCAATTAGCAGTTTTGTGTAGACCAAGGGACTGTGGTCATACTCAGGGAGAAATCTAAGCCCGGATCCAAAGCCTCAGATCAAATCGAATGAGAAAAGCAAAACTGTATAGATGTAAAGTCAAACTGAAATGAACATAAAGAGAAAGTTAGTTTGAATTCTGAGGCAGGAAACAAGATCAAAAGAAGCAAAACAGGGAATAACGACTGATATGAGAAGGAATTAGTATTTCTGGGTCCACTGCTGAGGGTCACATTCTGAAATATTTAGTTTCTACTTCCATGAAAACATTGTATTGGCAGGTATGCTCTACTTCCCAGAGTAAAACAGGCTGTTGGTGTTTATAACCAATGATTACAGCTTAAATTGAAAGTATTTATTCAAGAAGAAATCCTTGAATATTTTTAAAATGCATGTGTGTGTGCATACATCTGTGCATTTATATGAACACCTTCAACTCATCGTATAACATAGTATAAAATAATAGGTAATGGAAATTATAAAAATTGCTAAGAGTCATTGGGTTTTTCTTTGGTCACACACTAAGGGCTTTCTTTGTGTATAATACATGTTGCGATCCCCATATTGATGACAAACTAGGAAATGTTGCTGTTGTTATCCAAAAGGAGAAACAGAAATTTGGAGAAGATAAGTAAATTTCCCAAGTTGACAAAATTCAAGAAGCTGTGAAGTCAGGATTCAGATTCAAGTCTGAGTGTTTCCAGAATTCTTTGTTTTTTTTTACTCTTTCCCCACAAGCTTTAATCTATTTTTTATTGAAGTATAGTCGATATGCAATATTATATGTTACAACTATCCAATATAGTGATTCACAATTTTTTAAAGGTTATACTCCATTTATAGTTATTATATAATATTAGCTATATTCCTTGTATTGTACAATATATTCTTGTAGTTTATTTTATACATAATAGTTTGTACCTCTTAACCCTTTGCCCCTATATTGCCCATCCCCCTTCTCTCTCCCCACTGGTAACCATGAGTTTATCCCCTATGTCTGTGAATCTTTTTTTGTTGTTGTTATATTCACTATTTGTTTTATTTTTTAGATTCCACATATAAGAGAAATCATACAGTATTTGTCTTTCTCTGTCAGACTTATTTCAATTTGCATAATACCCTCCATTTGTGTTGTTACAAGTGGTAAAATTTCATTCTTTCTTATGGCTGAGTAGTATTCCATTGTGTATGTGTGTTTGTGTATGTATGTGTGTGTATATATATGCATACACACACACACATATCACATCTTCTTTATCCATTCATCTGTTGATGGACACTTAGGTTGCTTCCATATCTTGGCTATTGTAAATAATGCTGCTGTGAATATTGGGATGCATGTTTCTTTTCAAATTAGTGTTTTTGTTTTTTTTGGATACATACCCTGGAGTATCCAAATTACTGGATCATATGGTAGTTACATTTTAGTATTTTGAGAAACCTCCATACTGTTTTCCACAGTGGCTTCACCAATTTAAATTCCCACCAACAGTGTAAGAGTGTTGCCTTTTCTCTGCATACTTGCCAACATTTGTCATTTGTGTTGGTTTTGATAGCCATTCTGACAGTTGTAAGGTAATATTTCATTGTGGTTTTGATTTGTATTTCTCTGATCATTAGCAATGTTGATCATCTTTTCATGTGCCTGTTATCTGCATTTGCTCTTTGGAAAAATGTCTATTTAGTTCTTCTGCCCATTTTTTAATTTTTTTTTTGTGGGGGGAGGGTGGCAGTGTTGAGTTGTATGAACTGTTTATGTATGCTGGATGTTAACTGCTTATTGGTCATAAGGTCTTCAAATATTTTCTCCCATTCTGTAGGCTGTCTTTTTGTTTTGTCCATGGTTTCCTTTGCTGTGCAAAAAGCTTTTAAGTTTAATTGGGTCTCATGTTTATTTTTTGCTTTTATTTCCTTTGCTTTAGGAGACAGATCCAAAAACATATTGCTGTGATTTACATCAAAAACTGTTCTGCCTGCATTTTGCTCTAGGAGTTTTATGGCTTCCAGTATTACATTTAGGTCTTTAATTGATTTTGATTTTATTTTTGTATATGGTCCTAGAGAATGTCCTAAATTCATTTTTTTTACATGTAGCTGTCCAGTTTTTCCAGAACCACTTATTGAAGACACTCTTTTCTAGATTGTGTATTCTTGCCTCCTTTGTCATTGATTAGTTGACCATAAGTGTGTGGGTATTTTTTCTGGGCTTTCTATTCTGTTCCATTGATCTATGTGTCTGTTTTTGTGCCAGTACCATACTGTTTTGATTACTGTAGCTTTGTAGTATAGTCTGAAGTCAGGGAGTGTGATTCCTCCAGCTCTGTTCTTTTTCTCAAGATTGTTTTGGCTATTCGAGATATTTGTGTTTCCATACAAATTTTAAAATTATTCCTTCTAGTTCTGTGAAGTCCTTTGTTCTTAATCTCAACACTAGTCTCTATGTTAGACTTGGCTAATATTACTTTACCCAAATGTTCTCAAATATTGTGTTAAATCATTTAATACAGCTGCTAAGTAACCATGAATTTAGGTAATTTTAATTTCACTTTACTTTGCTTATATTCTAATTAAGGTACAATAGGAAGAAAAAGGAGAAAAACCAGGAACTCAAAGAGCACAAAAGAGGATACTGTACAGTCAATGCCAAGAGAGTAAGATAAAATATGCTGAAGCAAGAGAGATACAAAGAAGAGGAAAAATTCCCTCTTTTGCCAAAATTCCTTTTTTTCCTCATTCTTTTTCTCCACTCAGACACTCTGATTTATTCCTTCTTAAGAAATAAAGTTCAGCATTTATATAGTTAAATTTTGAAATGGAACAAAATTTTACATGATAGATGAGACCTTCTGACTTAGATTCACTTCTACCCTACTTGGCTAAAATTGAGTTGTTTTGTGAATAGAACAGCCTTTTAAACTTTTTTTTTTCTAATTTTAGGGGAAATGTATGATATATGTAGGTCTAGAAGCCAAGGAAAACTATATCTTTATGACAATTTTAAAAATTTTATAACTTATATGCAATTTTCTCTCTATCACTCTTACAACCTGACAGACAGTTTTACTGAGAGTAAATGTTTTAATTCATAAAATAGAACTTCAGGTTTCAGAGGAAGATTATAATGAAACTAGGAAAATCAAACAAAAGGATTTATAAATCTCTTTCCTTCATTTACACTCAGTCCTGGTAAATACTAGAGATACAAATAAAGGTCATTAGTAAAAAATCTCTCTTTACCTTTAAAGTTACACATGTCTGGCAATTTCACACTCTGAACTGCTTAATCTGCATATTTTGGAGACCATAGAAAGCCTCCACATATACTGTGGATTAAGCTAGAGCTAACTAAAATAATGCCTGATTTGATCTCCCTTGTCCTTCCTTTAATTGATGTACTTAATTGTCCCAGGTACAAATGTCTCTAGTTGGCCAATTCAAGGTCACCATCATGACTCATGATCATTGTCTAGATAAGGACACTATAACTGTTTTAAAAGGAATGTTCCTGAGTAAACAGGGAAACATATTATTAAACTGTGTAATTAAAGTTAGTTGTCATACAATTTCCAAAGATGCATAATGAACCATCAATTTTTTATTTACTCCTAATTCACTAGATTGCAGGTTTATTGAGCAAAAGAATCATAGCAACCACCTCCTCAGTGCTTTGTAGACAAGTACCCAATAAATACTTTTGATAATAAAAGTTGTTACAGTTTTTGTTTCTATTTATTTATCTCTTCTATAATGAAAACCTGAAGCAAGGTTTTATGCATCTGAAATCAGGCCAATTCATAATAAAATAATCAGATAACTTGTCATAGTACAGCAAAATTATACACGTGAAAATTTGTTTTACAAGGCATATAAAAATATAAGACCATCACTTTGGTAAGTTATGTTTCTGTGAGAGGTTTTTCTCTAATTTTAAAAAATTTCCCTTTTCTTCTGTTGGTATACCAGCTATTCTTTCTCGTATATTTATAGAGAGCCTACTGTCTGCAAAACACTGTGCTAATCCTGAGAACAAAATGGAAATAATGTGCATATGGCTAAGAGCAAATCTAAAGCAAAAAGGTGTCAAGATTGACAGCAGCTCGTAGGGTTTACAGAGCACACAGGAGCCCCAACTGAACCAACCAAATCATTCTTTTGCTATTAAGATTAAGGGAGATTATAATAATAACCCAATTTTAATCTCTTTAGAAATTAGTCTTATTTACAATTTTGTAAAGAGATATAAGAATTTATATTCAAAATTATATTAGAATGAACTATACTCAAAATAATATTTTTCTTCACCAGGCAATATATTATGAAAAATGTTGTATGAAGATATGAGAAGGAATAGTTAATGATGTCTTAAACTTGCTTATTCCCCATAACTGTTTGCTAGTTTCAAAATATATTTAGGAAGAGTTGGAAATGAGGATTAAGATTCAATAAAACCAAATGTGAATAAAAATTGAACTATGAGATGCTGGTACTATAAAGAACCTTGAATAGCCTCTATGACTTTAACTTTTAAAAAAAATTACCAAAGAGATAATGATCTGAACATAAGTGCACCAACATCAATTGTCCTTTCTATTTAAAACATAGTAAATGACAGAAAAGACCTTTTTAGAATGAATGACTCCATTGATAGCAAGAATAATTACTGGGAAAGAAAAAGAAACAAAGAGAGAGACAGAGAGAAAGGAGAGGCAGACAGAAAATCAGATCTGTAGGCCAATAAAACCATAGCCAATCACAAATAGTGGTGAAAACTGCAGCACAGTTAGAAGAAGTAGGAGTGATTCTTGGGAGCTCTAATTTCACCATGAGAAGACACAAGGAGTGGAGCTTGGGGCACTGGTCAAGTGATGGTTTGGGAGTGGCACTTGGACCAACTAGGGTTCTCTGCCAACCTCCTGCCACTATCTCTGGAAAACTAGCTAAACAGCCTCATAGGCTAAAGCTGAAAGTTCAAGTCCTAGTTTGGATGCTGACAAAGCAGAGCAGTGTCCAAGGCAGCTAATTAGACCCAGGTGCAGTGGGACACTTTGGAAGCACCATGGGAAAAAGTCTTCATCAGTAGCCACCAGAGGGGCCAATAATGAACACGACAAAAAGATGAATGGGATTTGTGGACACAAATGTGTCACAAAACATTTGAGGAAACCATTCCTTTAAAGAGAGGCAGAAAGTCCCAAAATAGAGCAACTGACTCATTAAAAAAAAAAAAAAAAGTTACAGTCAGCAGCCTGTATTCAGTCAGACCCTTTTCAGGGGAAAAAAATTAGGAGACGGCCATTTTTTCCTCTCCGCTCTTCAGCCACAAGGATTAAATATAACTCCAAGAACAATTCTTATTTTTTCCTCTTTCATGTCCATTATGCAACTAACATTTATTTTTCTTCCTTCTTAAGTGAATCTCTGCTAATGCTTAAAACATAACATATATTTAACTGTTAATATGTATATTTACCACATCAAAAATGTGTCTAAACATAAGGAAAACATTTCCTTCAGAAAGAGTCACTTGTAATCACATTTTGTACACACAGTTGTCAGTTATCCTACACTTTTAGGGCATTAACTTTGTTAAAATAAAAAAAGTAAAATAAAATAAAGTAAAATATAAAACAAAATAAAATAAAATGAATACCTACTAGGATTTTTTTTTCATTAAAAGAAGGAAAAGAATCTCTAGTAACAATTGTGAGACAAATTCTGCCATTAACATTATTCCAGAAAGTCCTTATCTGTTACTTCTCTACCTTTATTCTATTCTACATAAATTCTAAATGCTCTTTCTAGCTCTTAATCAAACCACTCATTACCAGAGCACTCTATACTCAACTCTTCCAAAGGGGGACCTTTTAACATAGTTACATTTGAATATAAATATCTTAACATTCAAGGATGGTTTTTATGGATAAAAGTTAAAGCACAGTAAAGAAAAAGAGTGAACCTTAAACATTGACATTTCAGTAAGCAGGAGATGGATAAGGGCCTCTGAAAGGTATGAAACCCTCAAAATTCATCATACCATGTCGTCAATGAATGATGTTTTAAATAATTTAGTATTTTACTATGAAACCTGATTCTAATATTCTGTTTCATTTAAAAAACAGTTTAAATTATACTTACCAATCTTCAAACCTTGCTGACCCTGTAAAGGTCAATTAAATATCATTTTAATGAGACACGATAATAAGAATGTTTCTATAACTAGATGATATAATGACAAACTGGGTGATTTTCATGACCTTTACAAATGGAGCTAGTTGACAAATAAGTAAGACTGATTATGTGGTCAAATCAATCTGTACTGATGACTATGACAGCTGCAGTGATTTGAGCAAAAATGCTATGGAAACATCCATGCTTACTATCTCAAAGATCCCACTTTACAGCTTGTCATTCTCAAGAGGTAAATAACACAAGCTGTTTCTTCCATATTTTTATTACAGACAGGAGTCCAAGTAGGAAATTAAATTTAGATTCTTTAAGTGATGAATTGTGTAAACATTTATTACATTTTCATCTCAGTAAGAAAGCTAAGCTGACCTATTTTTACAGGGATCATATAAAAGAACATAAGGCAATAATCGTGCATGGATCCAAAGGCTCCATCTGTCTTATAATCTCTTTTTCCATTGGCTTCACATGGAACTTACTGGTTGCTAGGGTGGGTAGTGCATACTGAAACTTGATTAAAGTTGTAGATGAAATAGCAAGACCTCTTTAGTCCTCACAAACTTGATTCATATAAGAGTTCACAAGCCCTTCCACAGATGATTAATGACACTCTCTCTGCCTGGATGGCAGTGTACTTTCATAGCTCCTCTTTTTACTATAACCAACAGACTTAGATTTAAATATATCCTAGCTATGTGACCTTGGGCAATTAATTCGCTTCACTGAGCTAGTGCTTTCTGGTCTGTAAAATGATGGTTCCATTTACCCTCACAGTGCTTTTGTGAAAATAAGAGAGATAATATCTATATGGCACAACCATAGACCTGGACATGGTAGGAATTCAAGAAATGTCAGTGTTGACCTCCCTACTCACATCATTATTGGTAAAGCAAACATTGAGTCTAGTCATTCATTTCATGAGAGGTGGATTGATTCACATTTTGATTGATTCATCTAGCACAAATACTATTATCATTAGCTTTATGGCAAAATAAAATCCTGACTTATAAACATGGACCTGTACCTACTTGTCATTTTGAGCTACCCACTTTAACCACTAACATAAATAGCATTTATGAAGAATTATCCTAGGGAAAAATAAATTAATATTGAAGGACCAAACTGCTCATTATTGATTTATTTATTATTGTTTCATTAGGAAACAATTTTAATCACTCAGTATATGGTTGTATTTACAATATGTTTCCAGGAGAGAGGTGTAGCAAACAATATGTGAATATATTTATTTCCATAAACTTAAATTCCTTTAAAAATATATTCTGTTATTTTAAATTTTTTTTCAGTTTCACTTCCATTGTACTGTTATGAGCCAAGCCTATCATCTCTTATCTGGGTTTTGAATTTGCATGACCAATTGGTCTAATTCATTCCTATTTCTCCTTTAATCTATATTTAGTGGTATTTGAGAGGTATCTTCCTAAGTGTTGCTGGATCATTGGTTTTCTTCCTTTAGAGGATCAGGGGACTACACTACTGCGGCATCCCTTCACCTCATTCAGTGTTGTTATTTGCTTTATTTTAATAGAAGACCATTTTCTTGTAAATAAAATCATATCCAAAATATTGAGCTAATTATTTTAAATTCCATTCTCAGCCAGATATTTGACCATTTCAAAACCTTCTAGTTTCTACATACCTCTTCATATTCTGATGTCAGTTACTAATGTATCTGCATTGAGTTTATAGAAAACATAAATACCTAAGTCAGAATAGGTACACTTCCATAAATATTATTAGACTTGCTCTTGTTGATGACCATCATATCTGTACATCATTTAATTACTTATTTTACTTAGTCTGGAAATGCTGTTTTCTTTTTCTATAGTATCTCATTGATCCTACAATACACAGCTCTAATGCTACTGACCCACGTGATTTCCCATATCCCCTTACTTTGTAAGCAATTATACCCATGGCATGTTCTTGTACCTCTGAACTAACAACTATTTCATTCTGTGTATATCACTAGATGTTTTCCTGCCTGTTTCTCACTAGATTTTCTTTTTAGCACCAGGACAAGGCCTTAGATGATACTTTATTTTCATCGTGGTTTTCCCTGTGCTATGAATATATTCAAATCATACAAACAGAAATATACGTCTCTGATGAAAAGAAGCCAATATTGATTTATTTTAACTCAAGGATCTACTTCCAAATAAATCATTTTGTCTAGGGCCATTTAGATTTTGTAAATCAAAAAGTAAATGAACGTACAGTAGAACCTGCACAGATTCAAGACAGTTAATTAGTTAGTCACGTAAGTCTCATTATGAACCTGGTCACTCATCTCTGTGACCATGTTTTTTCTAAAGAATATCTCTTTGTGTCTTAGCTATAGGATAGTTTCTGTAATGCAAAATGCATGACAGTGAGATCTGCTCCTTTTAAAACTCCTTTCTTCAATTCAGTGCTTGTATGAGTTACCAAATAACAAAACCTACCCTACGTGGTTGGTTAAACATGATAGAAGTTTATTTCTCATTCTGGAAAATCTGGATGTGAACAGCCCATGGCTGGTTTATAATTCTTAGCAGTCGTATGGAACCCAGTCTGCTTCCAGCTTTCCTTTCTGCCACTGCCAGTGTTTACCCCCCAATCTCATGGACCAAGAATGATTTCTAGCCATCATCTCCATGCAGGGCTGACTATAAAATTTCCTGGGGCACAGAAGAAAATTAAAATATGGGACTCCTTTTTCAAAAAACAGGAAAAAGATACTGTTAAGGGCAGTAAAGTATATAAAGTCACTTATTCCTTCTGCAGTTTCTTTTTCAGCTTATTAAAGTGTTTTGTCAAAATTTGCTATTAATGTTCTTCTAAGAAAAGCTCCAATTTTTTATTATGAGTATGAATTTTACTACTTACCTTTATATTGCATGATGCTAGTTTTAGATGTAAATGTAAAAGCATTTAACTCATATAGGTAGTAGCCAAATACACAATTCATATTTCATACCTCATACATCCAGAACGGTGAAAACAGTGCATGAAACTAACTCAAATGGTTTTTTGGTTTTTTTTTGACATATGCACAATGTAGCACCACTCTTTACCTTCACCTTCCTGATGAGTAAGTGAAGAGTAAAAGGAGAAACAACTTAGATGAGTGTTGCTTTATCTTTCCCCTTCCTTCCAGGTCATCATTTTTGGCATATGTGGTTGGCTAATACAAGGAATTAAGGACACAAGTAAGAAAGGATATGATAGGGGTCCCTATCCTTTGTGTTTCTTAGAATACCAATTGCCTTCTTCCTAAATTAGAAGCAAGTTTTTCTTCAAATACAAAGCATGGTCTCTTAGAACTGACAGCATTCACTACTTATTTAGTCAAATACATAACATGTTTATCTTGTACTCACTTTGCATCTTGCTGAACTCTCACATATTGTCCACCAGAATTCTCATTTTATGAGGCATTGAGAATGCTGCACATAAAGAAATAATGAATATCTGAAACACATATTGCATGTATGTCTGTGCTTCAGTTACAAAACATAAAAGCTCAAAGGTAAAATTCAGAATTTCTGGAAGGCTATAGTAGGGCAATTAATCAAGTGTGGGGCTTCTCTATGCATCAGGTCCTATGTGATCACACTGTCTGAATGGACATGAAACTGGCCATGTCTCCATATTCTACCTTCAAGGAGGTTAGAAGGAGAAGAGAAGGGGCAAAGAATCTGCATCAGCTTGTTCTCTTTTTCTTTCTTTTTTTTTTTTTTTTGGCCAATGCTGTATACTAGATCTTACTTGGCATGTGGGCTCTTAGTTCCCCCACCAGGGATTGAACACACGCCCCCTGCAGTAGAAGCACGGATTCTTAACCATTGGACTGCCAGCGAAGTTCCTTGCATCAGCTCTCTTTTAAGGAAATTTCCCAGAAGCTGTCACATCCTAATTCTATTCAAATCCAGGGGCCACAACTTTGCTATGAGGCTGCAACTAGCTGCAAGGGAAGCTGGGAAACATCATTTGTATTGCAGGCAGCCATGTACTCAGCTCAAGATTATAGGCATGGAGAAAGGTAAGCGAGTGTCTATGCTATAAGATTTCTTATGTCAAGCACCACAATGGAGAGGAATTGTTCAAAAGTGATTTTAGCTTTCCAACTAGAAGAATATTTTCTTAATAGCTTCTAAAAATTAGAAAATGTTAGTGAATATTCACTTTGCAATTGAAGGCAGCTTGCTAAAAACCAAACAAAATAACTGTACATTAAATTTTAGTATTTTGATCCATAATACCTGTTTCTTTGTGAGAAAATCTTATCAGGCCTGATAATCTCGCAAGATGAGTTTCAAGATTTTAAATTATCTTTCAAATACAAAATTGTTTCTGCTTGTTACTGTTTTTAATTAAAGACATATATAGCAGATTAACTTATCTAAGACTTTCTCCATTGCCATTTAGAGATTTCAATTAAATTGTAAAATCATCCCTTTATTTGACCCTCACGATAATAACCTTCAGGGTAGATACTATTATGCCCATTTTGTATGAGAACAAATAGGATTTTGAGATGATAAGAAACCAAAGGTCCCATTACTACAGATAGCTTTCCCTCAAATATTGGTCCTTATATTTTAATATCCTTTCTCTTTTTATTCAGTTTTCATTTTGGATATGTTTCTTGAAGAGAGAGACAGAGAGACAGAAAGAGTATGTATAATTCTGTGAAAAGTTTAGTATTCTGAAAGAACTAGCATATCTGAGTTCTAGATATATTTATCTCAATGCATAGCTGTGTTACATCAGAAAATTGTTTTAATCTCTCTGGGTAGAAATTTCTTCTTTTTAAAATTAAGGACATTATTTAAGATCATCAATTTTCAACCTGTGGTCTATGGACTTCTTGTTTCAAAGACCCATAAATTTTAAGTTACATTTCATTTTTAATATACAGTTGATTCTCATTTTTCATGTTATTTGTGTTCTAGAAAGTTGCCAAGAACATTAAAATAGAAATGTTAAATCATTGCTCCCGGGGAGGATTTTACACACACACACACACACACACACACACACACACACACACACATTATAATCTTAAATCATAACAGCTCATCAAGTCATTCTGGTAGATTCTATTTTCTTTCTTTAACAAAAAAGAAAAGCATATTCAGAAGTGCTAAGTTACTTGCCTGAAGCTACCTAACTAACAGGTGCCAGAGCTGGGATTCACACCCCTCCAACGGGCCCCAGAACAAGAGCTTCTTTCACTGCACTGCTTCCTACCATCTCCATCCTCTGCTCATCTCTGAATGAGAACTGAAGGAAACAGGCAGTCTCGTTTTTCCACTTCAGCTGGAAACAGGAGTGTTGGGCAACTCAATTTTCTGCAGCTTTGCACATGTCCAGAAATGACATGAAAGTGCAGTGAATATCGATTTGGGGGTTAAAATAAGTTTTAGCATGTAGATGAACTTGCACATATGGAATCTAAGAATAATGAAGATGAACTATATTGACTTTTAAAACAAATATGAAACAAGATGCATAATCATTGTATTATATCCCTTGCTAATGCACTGATAAACACCATCTGCATTTCAATGCAAACATGAGTATATATTTTAAGTTCTTGAAAATGTGTCATCGATTAGGAGGTGTCAGATCTGCACTTGTCTTTCTCTCAATCTTTCTCTTTCTTTTTCCCTCTTAACATATGCCTGTGCATGTCTACTCATGTAAAAATGTGCCGGGAATACATTATTCCAGCACATGCAATGTCTTCCTCAATTAAATGTCAGGCAAGACTCAAATGCATGTTTGGTGCATGTTCCTGTCATGGTGTGATAGTCCTTAGTGGTAAGTTATATGGAGGAAAAGGTATTTGAGCTGACAGTGTCTGATAGGAGATCTGACCTGATGCTGAGGGGGGAGGAGGTTGAGTAAGAAATGCTCCCCTCTAGGGCTTCCCTGGTGGTGCAGTGGTTGAGAGTCCGCCTGCCGATGCAGGGGACACGGGTTCGTGCTCCGGTCCGGGAAGATCCCACATGCCGTGGAGTGGCTGGGCCCGTAAGCCGTGGCCGCTGAGCCTGCGCGTCCGGAGCCTGTGCTCCGCAACGGGAGAGGCCCCAACGGTGAGAGGCCCACGTACGGCAAAAAAAAAAAAAAAAGAAAGAAATACTTCCTTGAGGGATGAGTAGGAGTTAACTAAGGACAAAGAGGGGGGACAAGAGGGCTCCAAACAATGCGAACAACATTAAAAAAGACTCTCTGGGGGTTTGAGCCTAATGTATAGGAAGAGAGGAAAGAAGCTGCGTGATACTGAGCACAGAGATTTGGAGATGTGGGCAGTGGCTAGGGCACACAGAACCCTGTAAGTCTTTGTCAAAAGAGTGGTGGAAAGGCAAAGTGTGGTCTAAGCAGACAGTGTCAAGGTCAAATATGTTTTTTGAAAAGGTTGCTCTGTGTGCCATGTGGATAGGTGATCAAAGGGGGGTAAAAGTTGATATGGAAAGATTGGTTAGTAGGTTATTTCAGTAGATGAGAGGAGGGATAATTGTAGCTTGGACTAAGGATGGGTGGAACAGATGAAGATAAAATTAATTTTGTACATATAATTAATTGATTTGTATATAATTTCATTATATTACCATTTGAATGAAGTTTAAGGATCTTTCAGAGGAGAAAATGTTTTTGGATGAATACTTGCATGCATTAGACAAGGAGTACTTTCTATATTTTAAAGCTACCAGGAAATAAGCAAAGAATTAGAAGTATAAGTGATGGTTATTATCATCAACAAAGTATCTTTAATGGCAGTGTGTATTTGGTCATTTGTGGTACTGATATATGATGGGGGAAAAAAGGAATCTATAGAGTTAATATAATGGTAGCTCTCAGAAGCTATTCATGATCACGGTCTATTTTTAAATTTGTAAAATAAGAATTCTATATGTGACATATACATGTATTTAAATGCATCCACCCCTTATATACTATTTGGCAGAATTGAAAGTTAGTGACAGAGTTAGTCAATTATCAGCAATATGCTATAACCAAAAAGATTGGGAATTATTATCTTAGCTGCTAAAAAGTGTATTATTTTTCAACGTTAAAAGAAAGACCTTAAAATGGTAACAATTTTATGCTCAGATTTTTCTCCAGCTTGTTTAGGATTATTTTCCTTCAAGTATTACTAAGCCTGCTTGGTGTAAGACCGCCATATGAACCTTAACAGTTCCTGTCAGATTATTAATACTTCCTGTGTTTTCTCAGCAGGAGATTTAACAACCTAAAGAAGGCCAATGGCAGGCATGGTCTCAGCTCATTTTCTCCACACTTTTTGTTCAGTGAAGATGCATTCCATCCAAGATCTTAAAATAGAACATAACTCTGCCATGTCGTCTTAGCAAATTGTTACTTACAGGTTGGATTGTTTTTAATGCACCAGAGCAACATTTTCTCTTTAGAATTGAAATACAGGAAGATGTCTGATTCCTTCTGAAGACAAAAGAACACTCCATCCCAGCATATCTAGCAGATGTTCTCTTCATAGGCAGAAAAAAAACCATGGCAAGTTACTGTATCCAGCTGGTTCCTAAATCATTCTGAAATTCTCCCTGTCTACTCCCAAAAGATGTAAATTGGCCCATAAAGAGAACAGCAGGCAACATGACTATAAATAAAGGCCACAGAAGAACTCATATTGCAGGAAGAAGCTAATGAAAGTTAGGAAAAAATGACCATTGTTGAGTAAAGTAGGCAAATTAAGACCTCTCTATGAATTTACTACTACATACAGAGGGTTTAACGATCAGCCAGGAAGTATTTATCTTTTTCTTCTTTCATTCGCAATCATACATTGCTTTATTTTCCAATTTCCCAGATCCTTATTTTGACTTTGTCAGAGGGCCTGAAACAATGAAGTACAATGAATAATTCCTGTGCACAGAGATTTTTAAGATGCAATACTTGAAGTTCTGGTTTCTGGTCCAACAGAAAAAAGTTGGAAGTCATCACTCCATTCTCACAACAAGTAAAAAGCTGAACAAACTAAAAATCAACAACTCTTCTTAGCTCAGAGAACTGAGCTCATAGGGTAAAATTCTGCTCTGGAAACCGAAGAGACAGATAGTCAGATGCAGAGAATAAAGGTTTATCATGAGAAGAAGCTTAGGATCAGAAGCCCAAAACTGAAGCCAGTATCAGTAGAAACACATTAATTGCTGGAGGCTTAGTGTGGACTAGATCCAAGGGAACCCAATCTTGGGGACCCCCCTCTTTCCTGAATTTTATTGGGTTGGCCAAAAAAATTTGTTTGGGTTTTTTTGTAACATCTTTTGGAAAAACCCAAACGAACTTTTTTTGGCCAACCCAATACTTCCAGAAGCCCTATAAGTTTCTCACTCTGAAGATCTGAGAAAAAATCCCTTTGTGCTTCCAGCAGGAAGAGGGAAAAAGCAGCCATTTTGAAATAAAACACAAGAACTCTCTGTTTTCCTTAATAAGGCTTCTCTTCAAGGGAAACTCTTTTACCAGAACCTGGCCAACTAAGGTTTAACCAAAGCCTAACCAATCTGGGGAAGGCTAATAACTCCAGCCTGCTTTAGCTGTCGATGTGAAAGAAGGGAACTGTCCAACTCAGGTTCACTAAGAGACTAAGACCTAATCATAAGACTATAGAATGCTTTCCCCACAATTTGCCTTCACATCAATAGGGCTCCTATGAGATAACCAGAGATTTTAGCTAAAATTGCTATATCCCTCAGGCTCTATTTTAGGAGTCCATAGGAAAACCAAAGGGTAACGAGGCAGGCCAAAAAGAACACTAGAGGAGATTTTAACCTCTGACACTACAGCTACAGCAAACAGTAAACAGCCTAACTCCTAGCCAGATAAACACAAAACCTCACACTGAAGATGTGTCTTAGCCCCTTTTACCCAATACATCATGTCTGGCTTTCAACAACAACAAACATTAATTGGAAAAGATACATGTGCCACAATGTTCATAGCAGCATTATTTACAGTTGCCAAGATATGGAAGCAACCTAAGTGTCCATCAGGAGAAGACTGGATAAAGAAGATGTGGTGTATATATGTACATATACAATGGAATACTACTCAGCCATAAAAAGAATGAAATTTCGCCATTTGCAAAAACATGGATGGACTTGGAGAGTATTATGCTAAGCGAAGTAAGTCAGACAGAAAAAGACAAATACTGTATGATATCACTTATATGTAGAATCTAAGTAAAATAAACTAGTAAATTTAATAAAAAAGAGACTCATAGATACAGAGAACAAACTAATGGTAAATAGTGGGGAGAGCAAAGGGGAGAGGGGAAAGAGAGAAGGGGATTAAGAGGTACAAATTATTATGTATAAAATAAATATGCTACAAGGATATATTATACAGCACAGGGAATACAGCCAATATCTTACAATAGCTATAAATGGAATATAACCTTTAAAAATTGTGAATCACTGTGTTGTACGCCTGTAATTTATATAATATTATACATCAACTATACCTCAATAAAAATGAATTAATTAATTTTAAAAATTAATGAGAGACATTTACTACAGGTCCAGGAAGCTCAAAGATGACCAACCAGGATGAATATCAAAAAAAAATCCACTACACCTAGGTATATCATGTTCAAATTGTGGAAAATCAAAGACAGAGTTTTGAAAGAAGCTGGGGGACATGGGTAAAGGGAACCTTACCTGCAGAAGAACAAGGAAAAGAAGTACATCAGACTTCAGAAACCAGGCAAGAAAAAAGAGAATGGGACAAATGTTTCAAGTGTTAAATATAAAGTGTCAATAAAAAAAATCACTGACCTAGTATTCTGAACCTAATAAACCATCTTTCAAAAATGAAGGTGAGATAAGGACATTGTGAGACAAACAAAACTGAGTGCATGTCTCACCAGTAGAACTGCCTTGCAAAAAAATGATAAAATAAGTTCTTCAGAGAAAAGGAAAAGTATATAGGTCAAAAAATAGGATATATATAAATGAAGGAAGAGTTCTAGAGAAGGAATAAATGAGGTAAAACAAAATCTTTTCTCTTATTCTTAATTAATATAATAAATAATCGTTCAAGATAATAGTGACAATGTATTTGGTGATTATAGCTTATGGATATGTGAAATGAATGACAGAAACATTATAAGTGATGGGATAGAGGAATTGGAAATACTTAGTTATGAGGTACTTGCACTATTTGTGAAGAGGTGTTGTGTTATTTGAAAGTGGACTTGGGTTACTTGTGAAGGTATACTGAAAATCCTAGGACACCAATAAGTTTTTAAAAACTAAGTATAATAATATGATAGCACAGGAGGAAAACTGAATAATATGAAATGCCCAATTAAAATTACAGAAGGCAAGGGCTTCCCTGGTGGCGCGGTGGTTGAGAGTCCGCCTGCCGATACAGGGGACATGGGTTTGTGCCCCGGTCCGGAAAGATCCCACATGCCGCAGAGCGGCTGGGCCCATGAGCCATGGCCGCTAAGCCTGTGCGTCCGGAGCCCGTGCTCCGCAACGGGAGAGGCCACAACAGTGAGAGGCCCGAGGACCGCAAAAAAAAAAAAAAAAAAAAAAAATTACAGAAGGCAAAAAAGAGTTGAAGACAAGAGAAAACAAAGAATAAGGACAACAAATAGAAAACAGTTATAAATACTATAGGTATTCATCCAATTAGATCAGTAGTCATTTTAAACGTGAATGTTCTAAATATACCAACTAAGAGACAGAGATTGTCACAGTGGATAAGAAAAACAAGACCCAATAATAAGTGTCTATAAGAAACCCATTTTAAATATAAAGACACAGATGAAATAAAGGGATGGAGAAAGACATGCTGCTAACACTAATTTTAAAAGGTTAAAGTAGCCCTATGTTAATTTTAGACAAAGATGCAATACCAGATTTCATTTATATGTATATAACAAATAATAGTGGAGTGCTAAACACCTATCAGGCACTGTTCCAAGCATTTTACAAATATTAATACACTGAATCATTTAGTACTCACAGAAACTCTGTGGGCCAGCTACTATCATTGTCCCCATTTTACAGACAGGTAAACTGAGGAATACACATATATCAAATAACTCACACACCTTGGGCTTCCCTGGTGGCGCAGTGGTTGAGAGTCCGCCTGCCAATGCAGGGGAACACGGGTTCGTGCCCCGGTCCAGGAAGATCCCACATGCCGCGGAGGGGCTGGGCCCGTGAGCCATGGCCGCTGAGCCTGCACGTCCGGAGCCTGTGCTCTGCAACGGGAGAGGCCACAACAGTGAGAGGCCCGCGTGCTGCAAAAAACAAAAACAAAAACAAAACTCACACAACTATTAAAGTGCACCCCTAAGTGTAGTCTATTGTACCCAGGTAGGTTTGCTCCTGAATATCTGTCCTTAAGCACTACACCATGTTCCTTCCTACTGCCACCCATATATTTGTATCATTGCTCCTTATTGTAAAGGTATTCAGAGTCTATCTTGAGGAAGATGGGATATTTTTTCCCTTTTGTTTCCAGAACTGTATGTTTCTTCTAGTGTTAATTTTTCCTTATTGTTTATCTCATGGGCAATCTGCCATATAATAAGTCTTCCTCAAATGTCTGGTGATCTCTGGGTTCCTATTTATATTTAAGAACAAGATAGGAAAACTGCCAGAGGATCACGTATGAGAACAGGACTGGTTGAGTAGCCTTTGGAATTTATAAATGAGAAAGCTTTGTCCTGGGGTGCTAGTGCCGTCAGAAAAAATGCCTTGATTATCCTGAGATGATTTATTCAATCTCTTTATAGAAGAACATGCCAATATTTTGCCTGGATGAACAGCTAGAAGTTATAAATTACTTAAATTACTTAAATGGGAAAGCCTAGACTTTCTCATTTAAAGGCCTTGTTTTCAGGTCCACTTTTCTCTTTCAACCTGGTAATTATACCATCTTTGAGTTATCAGACTTTCGGCAGATATTATCCTATTTGACTATTTTCTCCTTTGTCCATATTCAAGGCTATGTTTTCCACTGCTGTATTTCCCCCATTAACCACCCCTCCATCAGATTTATACTTTCTAGAAATGTGTACAAATCTAACATTTATTGCTGTCCTTTCTCCCGTTCTCTTTATAATGAGGGATTATGGCTTTTGTATTTCTTTACCATCTTTTCAGTTGATTATAACATGGGAGGAGATAAATGGAATATTTAGTCTATCGTGTCTACTGTATTAAAAGGGAGATACTCTATTTTATCCAAGGAGAAAAACATTTGTAACTAAACAATGCAACTAAAAATTAGCAGTGTAATTTAGTTTACAAAAAAACTACTTTCACAGTCTGATTTCTTCTTTCAAGAAATTGTGTCAAGTAGATCATTCTTTTTCATCATTTTATATAAGAAAACGAGTGCATAAATAAATGAACAAGTGAATAAATAAATAAAAAGAAGCACTCAAACCCATGGCTTCTCATTCTAAATCCTGTGCTGTTTCTTCTACTTGATGTTTAATGTTCCATTCAAAGCAAATAGGCAAACAAAGTAGCCTTCCTTTCTACCATCTCAGTAAGTCCCTACAAGGGAAAATAAATAATGGCTGAGTTAAATTAAATTAAATTAGATGCAAAGATTCATTATTGATTCTTTGAGGCTAAGTAATCAGAGAAGAAATCGTGACGATCTCCTTGGTAGAAGCTGTTAAGCATTGCAAAGACTGCCTGCTTAGAGAGTAAAAGACTAGAGTAACAAGTCAATAAAATAATTGGACACACACACACATATGCACGCATGCACGCACTCATGGCAAGTATTTTTTGCAAGATCTTTAAATGTCATCTCTATGCCCTCAATATGGTATACCTTTAATCCATTCTCCACGATGGTAAATTATTAGATAAGGCAGCTCCACATGCTTTCTCCACCTCCCCAAAGCTGCCCTTCAGTGAAGTAACAAAACCATGTAAGATAATAAGACTTGGGGAGATGTGAAGATCATGAAATGATGGATGGCCTGAAATTTATTGTTCACATTTTATATAAAGTGGAAAGAAACGGGGGATATATAGAATTTTGAGAATTTACAAGATAAATTGTCACAAGGTACTGGGAATAGATATAAGAAAGATGAATAGGGAATGTAAATGTAGATAATAGCCAACTTTGATTTTATCAACTATTTTAAAGGTACTTAGGAGAAATGTGAAGAAGGTAGATTGCTTGGGAACCAGTTTGGTTGAAAGAGAAAAAAAGACAAACAAACAACTTAAAAGATATGTGTTTGATTTCCAGGGCTACTGTTTGCTATTTTTTTGATTCTCAGTGAGTCACTTAACCTTTCTGAGTTTGACATCCACTTCTGTAACATAACAGAAAGTGTAGTACCTTCCTCTTATCAGTGTGAAGTTTAAATGTGGTAATGTATGGAAGCATTTTTAAATTACTGTACTGTGCATGCTATATTCTCAGTCGCAAAGTATGGGTATCAGGTGACCTGGGTTAATTGAATGCTTGACTCTTGGCCAAACCATAAAACTATGGAACAAATGATTTCTTGTCTGTCAACATCATTTATCTATTATTATTTTTTTTTTTTTTGCGGTACGGGGGCCTCTCACTGTTGTGGCCTCTCCCGTTGTGGAGCATAGGCTCCGGACACGCAGGCTCAGCGACCATGGTTCACGGGCCCAGCCGCTCCATGGCACGTGGGATCTTCCCGGACCGGGGCACTAACCTGTGTCCCCTGCATCGGCAGGCGGACTCTCAACTACTGCGCCACCAGGGAAGCCCCAACATCGTTTATTTTTAATAGTAAAATTTATGATTAGTATATGCTTTACATGGAGTCTTGGAGTGGGGGAAGTAGAATATTCAGGGCTGGTGGCATAAATAGAATATGCCTACATGACTAGCTCAACATAGAGATCTTCAGCACAAGCAGAATTTGGTACCATGGTCTTTTGCTGATGATTCAAAACCAGATGACAATATGCATTTTTTTTTTTTTTGACCTGGCCTATACCTGAGATCTCTGGAGACTTTTCAGTGCATACCTTTCCTTTGTTGTCACTGGTCTGACCTTTTGCCTGTAACAAAGGAGATCTGGGAGTAAAAACTGAGTTTTTTGTGTCCTCTCAGCAATACAACACTTAAAGTGATTAGTGTATAATTAATACAAACCTGATAAATGTCACACTTAAAAAATGTTTTTCTGGGTCACACTCAGTGTATAATTTGCAAATGTTCTCCTGAGTGCACATAAAGATTAAATATTAAGAACAAAAGTTATTTCTATGAATCAGCAATATATAAAGGAAAATACAATTAAACAAAAATAATATACTTTGTAACAACTTTCAAACAACATTCTGTGATTTATAATCTTAGTTACAGTGTTTTATGAAGTTACTAAGGAAACTATTAACCCTTGTACATATAAAAAAAGTTATAAAATTAGCTTATTATTCCACAAATGATGATTGGTCTCCTACAGTGTCTAAAGCACTGTGCAAAGTTCTGAGATACAAGGGGATATCCCTGTTGTTGTAGAGTCTACAGCTTGGCAGAAGAGACTTATATTAAACAAATATACAAATAGACATATTGAAGTGGTTTATAGGAAGTAAAATAGCGTTCTGAGAGCAAATAATGGCAGAGGGTGACTTTTGCATTGATTTTCCATGATCACTACCTAGAATCTGTCTGTGTGGACACAGGGTTTTAATGGCATCTTGAAGAATAAAGAGAAATTAGAAAAGAAAAGTTTGAGGGGGGGGAACATTCTAGGCAAGAAAAACAGCATATGGCAAGATATGGAAGAATTTAAGGTGCGTTTTAGAGGTTAAGTATTAAAAATTTGGAAATGGTTTAGATGAGGAAGATGAAAAAGTGTGATTATGACTGGATATGGAGGGGAGAGGTAAAAGGTTGAGTTCCAGAAAATTTGAGGTTGAGATTCCTGTGAAATGTTCAAGTAGAGAAATCAAGTATTTAGTTTGTATACAAATCCAAATTGCAAAGGAAAGTATAAGGTAGAAATGTGTAATATTCCTTAGCCAAACACCGTAAGAATGAGAACAGGGTCCAGAATATTGCAAAGAGGAATTTCACAAAATTTGGAAGACAAGAGAAGAATCCTTTTTAAAAAAAAAAAAAAAAGAGTGCTCAGTTGTCTTGAGTATTGTTATCTTCAGTACCTTAAACATGGAAACCTCTGCATCATAGGGTTTGAAACTATCTGCTAAATCTTAAATCAGTACCAGATCGTACAAACATATCAACCCACTTCTCACTAAACTAGAGAAACAGGAAAGTTGTTCCCAGATGAGAATCATCAGGCCAGTGAGAGTAGGGAGAAGAAGTTGTAGAATACTCGATATACATTTTTCATAGTACATTTGCCTTTTCAAGGTATCTCCACCACCTCTCCTGTCTGTAAAACGAGGAATTGAAGATAAACTGAAAATAACTGGAGTGGTCATTCTCCAACTCCAAAGCCACTTCAGGCTTATTTTCTTGTTTAGCACTTCTGTCTTCAATTTTTTCATATCTTCAACCTGATATTTCTTGGACATAGCTGTGTTTATGAACCAATTCTATCAATGTGAGCAATACATACTTACACTACAGGTCATGGTAAGAGCTGCACCATCCCTGTCTCCTCTGCTGTGGTACAGGTTGCTGCCTGGTTACCACATTGCCTGCCTTCTCTTCTTCCCATCGCTCCCACCTAGAGAGCAGTAGTGGACACCCACAGTGTAATGATACAGGTCAACCAAATGAAGGAGGGTAAGAGGTTACCACATAGTGAAATACAGAATGCTCTCACTTATGTTTCCCACATGTGAATCTGTTCTTTAAAGACCTGACTTAATGCACATGCTTGTATCGTTTAAGTCATAACATTCTCCACACTTTATTTTTTTGTTTTCTCAGTTTTTGAAACTAGCATAAGGATGTTATAATGTGCCATATGCACATTATTACCCTCACTGTAGGTGTCTATTGATAATATGCATTCTTCTATGATCCTAGAATGGAGCAGAAATATTGTGGTTAGTATATAATCTCCTTGTAACTGAGAAAAATATTGTAAAAGGATTTTATACTATTCATCTGCAGATTAATGTTTCCTGTATTTTAAAAGACACGTTACCAGCAGCAGATGAATGGAATAAAATGTTTAATTAAAGTCAGTCATAGCCTGCTGGCGAGAAATGACCTTACCTTCAACTCAACAATGGGAGCAAAAGCATCTATTGTTTTCATTTTAAAGGAATTCAATGAACAATATTATTTTTTGGCTCAATTCAAAAGACATTTATTGAGTGGTTATTAGATGCAAGTATTTTGGGGAGTTTCAAACATGGATATGAAAGTATTATGTCTCTAAGAAGGTCACAATCTGGTTGTCCAGATAAACATAGGCCACAGGCTGTGATGTATGTCATATCTGTGCAAGTGATATGATAGGGACAAGAGAGTGATGTTGAGGATGTGGTATAAAGATTTCAGCAACGCTTTCACTGATGAGGTATATTTCAGATGGGATATAAAGAAAGAACTGTACTTTCAAAGAGTAGAAAATAGAGAAGAAATATGAGTCAAGCAAGTAAATCTGCCTCGTACATTGCAGTGCTGAGTACATGATTAATTTTTGATCACTTACCAAACCTTTTCCTCCTGGACATCCTGATCTCATCCATGACAGCACCCCTGAGAAATTTTCCCAAGTCAGAAAGTTGACAAGCCTCCTTGAGTCCTCATTTTAAATTATTTCCCCACAATATTTTCTGTCATCAAATTCTGTCAATTATATCTTTAAATATTTCTCAAATCTGTCCCTTTTAAACTTCACTGTTTGCCACTACGTAGCTTCAGACTTTCCTAATTTCTCATTTGTGTTACTTAAAAGTCTCTTAATCAATGTCTTTAATCTATTCCCAGCCACAATTTATCTTCTACATTTGAGCCAGAATTAACCTTAAATTGCAAATGTAACTGTGTCATTATCCTACTCAAAATCTGTTAATGACTTCCTAATGCCTTCAAGGCTCTGTTTCACACTCTTTGATCTGCTAGAAAAGGTCCTCCATGATTTGGGCCCAGCTTCCCAACTTCATATCTATCACTCACGACTCTTTGCTACCCTGAGTCCAGTGCTCTTCAGACTTCAAATCAGTCTCTTTTTCTCTCCCTCCTTTCTTTTCTCTCATAACACACACACACACACACACACACACACACACACACACACACACACACACATACCTTTATATCTGTGGTTCATTTACTTAAAAACATCATCTCTCTTGCCATTTCATGTAGCTGACTCTTTCTTATTCTTACTTATTCTTATTCTTATTCTTCACAGACAACACCTTTACTAGCAGGTGGAAGCTCTAACTGACCTCTGAAACCTATGTAATTGGTACAGCCTCTAAGGAGAACAGTATGGAAGTTCCTTAAAAAACTGAAAATAGAGCTACCATATGATCCAGCAATCCCACTATTGGGCATACATCTGGAGAAAACCATAATTCGAAAAGATACATGTACCCCAATGTTCATTGCAGCACTATTTACAAAAGCCGGGACATGGAAGCAACCTAAATGTCCATCAGTGGAGGAATGGAAAAAGAAGATGTGGTACATATATACAATGGAATATTACTCAGCCATAAAAAGGAACAAAATAATGCCATTTGTAGCGACATGGATGGACCTAGAGATTGTCATACTGAATGAAGTAAGTCAGACAGAGGAAGACAAATATCATATGATATCACTCACATGTGGAATCCAGAAAAATGGTACAAATGAACCCATTGACAAAACAGAAGTAGAGTCACAGATGTAAAAAACAAACTTATGGTTACCAAGTGGGAAAGGTGGGAGAGGAATAAACTGGGAAATTGGGATTGACATATATACACTACTGTATATAAAAGAGATGACTAATAAGAACCTGCTGTATAGCACAGGGAACTCTACTCAATACTCTGTAATGCCCTATATGGGAATAGAATCTAAAAAAGAGTGGATATATGTATAACTGATCACTTTGCTGTACAGCAGAAACTAACATAACATTGTAAATCAGCTACACTCCAGTAAAAATTAATTAAAAAATAAGTTATATGCTCCTCCTATATGTCTCCATAGAACACTTTGCATATCTTTGCCATAGCACTTATCACAATGTACTATACTTGCCTATTTGTTTGGTTTTTATTTGGTCATCATGACTAACTGGAGAGCATTGTCATAATCAGACATTTTTTAGTCTTTATCTCTAGCACTTCATCCATTACCTGCACATAGTGAATAGGAGGTTTCTTAAATATTAATGAAAGAAAAAGTGAACAAATAAAGGGGTGTAAGTAGATGTTTGTTTGTTTGCCCTGAACCCCTCCTTTGGGGAGTTAACCTTGCCCAACTGTTCGAGTTGTAAATCACAGTCCTTCATTTTCTAAATCTAGAGATACACACACAGTCCAGGCTGTTTGACAAAGGAGATGTCCAGTGGATTCTTGATGACCACTTCTTAGAATATTTTAGATAATAGTCAAGCATCAGAGGAGGTGTTAGATAAAATTTTAGAGGATGTGATTCAGTGAAGCAGAGTACGAGAGAAATTCAGCTTACTTCTAGTAGTAGGGACTGGCTATTGCCTACACAGGGGCCATTCACCTTCTTGTCCATGTCGGCTCACCTCAATTTTATTTAAGTGCCCAACCTCGCCCACATGATTTAGACTTAAATTCCTATCAGTCTAAGCCAATTGTGCACTTTTGTTTTCCATGTCAGTGATTTGTTTAGAGGTCAGGGTGATATGAAGTAAGGTCTTCTGGGGAATTTCTGAGAAATATTTTATGGTCTTATTTCGGAAGGAGTTCTTTTACATAAGGTAGAGAGTTTTGCCTCTAGCCTGTCACTTCTGGGATGATGACAGTCACTCTGAGATGAGAGACACCCACTTGAGGCCAAGGTCACACACACAGAATGGCAGCCTAAAGAGATTCAAAGAAACTGCATTCTTGATAATGATATTAAGTTGCTAACATAACCATCCTGGGTCACCCAATACTGAGAATTCTTGTCATGGGAGATGGTAAATTGCCCTTATTGTTCACTCTAGGTGAGATGTGATTTTGTTACTTGCAGCAATAGTTATCTTAACTGATAATCATGATATTAAATTACCCAAACTAATGAAAGACATAATCACATTTAATTGGGGGTTTAAATATTTTTCTTTGCTTGTTGGAATTCCAATTTGAACTGTCCAAATATTTTGGTAATTTTACCTTTCCTCAAAATGCAGTCAAATTACTTGAAAGTTAAATAAAACAAACAAAAGTTAATACTACATACGAAATGCCAGGGTATGAACTGTAGAGAACTATTCAACTGATAAATGTGTGATACATTAAGATTTGATAGAATTTTCAGATAAATATTGGGGGAAACATGATTTTAATTCAAGCTACTCACAGAATATTCACTTTGAGCTATACTGCATAATCTCACCTTACTAAAATATGAGTTTATTTGCAGATGAAGTATCCCAAAACAATCAAGAGTAGCATGACTGAAAAAATAATTTTCCAAAGACTAGGCAATTATTGCTTATGTCATTGCATTTGTATTTTAATTAAATATGTAATAAATATAACATAAAATTTCCATATTAGTAGTTAACCATGGCAAAATGAAATAACATTTAATGCAAAATAATAATTGTTTAAAGTAAATTTGCTTTATAACTGAATCAGTTTATATATATATATATATATATATATATATATATATATATATACTGTTAAGCATAAATATTAACTTCATTTTACAGAAAACATTAATTTAGTTAATTGACAATTGGGGTATATTATGTTATGGAAAATAAGGAAATTTAATAATCATTGGAACAAAAATACTCACCTTTGAGATACTAATGATTTTCCACTTATACACTCAGTGAGATCAGAAAAATTAAGGAAAATGTAGGCTACACAGACTGCAGATAGCCAAAAGATGAGTTATATCCAGGTTTGTCCACCTCCCAAACCTGTGGACTTTCTATTTATACTCCACCACATAGTATCAGGTGGGGCATCATTGTTTAGTAAGATCATTAAGAACTGATTTATCCCCTCTTGATAGACATATTCTTTGCTCATACTTTAGTAAAAGCATGAATCATGGCTTATTGCAATCACATGAAGGCACAGAGTACATTTTGGAAAAAATACTCATTTGGTCTGGAGAAAAGCAAAAAATTCATGGTTGATTAAAAAAGATGGTTAAGACATGAGAAAATCATTAAATACTACATAGCATTTAATAATTTTAATATTCATAACTATTCCACATGTACAAGAGTAAAGAGAGCCAGTAAATTTATCCTATACCAAATATTTCACTTTCAGTCTTCTAAGATATTCCCCCATTCTAAGATAGTAAACTTTACATCAAAATTCCAATAAAAAACAGTCATGATTTGCTACAAAGAAAACTTTTCTGCAACATAAATTTTCCATAAAACAAGGAAAGCTGCACATGTTGAACTTGTAACTTAAGTTACATTAAGTTATACTTTTGCTTGTACTTGAATGGCTGGAAAACAGAACATGACTACTGCTTCAAGATGGCAGACTGAGCCCATATATTTACCTTGATTCACATATAGTAAATATTTTTTTCAATATATCTAAAAATTTGATGAAATTATAGAAAAAAAGAAGTGAATGGGGTTGGAATAGACTGCAGTAAAGCTGCAAAATTCTAGCATACATTCTTCAGGTTATGGAGTGAGCTCCAGGTTCCTGTGGAACCTCTCTGTTTTTTCACGTGTGAAAATCAGTCACCCAAAAATCAATGATTCACTATTGGTTATTCACTAATTTACCATGATATTAAATATAGAAGGAAAAATTTCAGCCAAAAGAAAGCGTTCACTTATGAATATATGCAGACAGATATGTATGTGGAATGTCTATGGAAAGCTATGTAGACAAACCCTATAGTGGATATTTTCTGGGCCTCAACGTCAATTTCAGATCCTCTAAGTTCCTAGTTCCATTTTTCTTCAATCCCATAATAAAATGAATGATATTTAACTTGCCCTGATTAAAGCTTGGGCTATGCTTTTAAGATTATTACTTTTAAAATCTGTCTGTGAATCACAAGCAACTGGAATTTAATTATAGAATTTAATCCTGGACGTCTCTCCAAAAATTCTGACTCGGTAGGTCTGATACATAGTAGAATAAATATTAATGTACAGGTGGAATAGAATATACTGGATGAATGGAAGAATATATGAATGCATGAAGTGACATAATGATATGTACATATGTATTTATACTCTTAGGGATGGTAGTATCTTAACATAGATATGTATACTAAGCTATTTTTCCACATGTATTTTAGCTTTTTATTCAATAAGAAGGATTCTTATTGCCTTCATTGATATCTGTGTTGAGTTGAACCACAGAATCTTCCAACATGACCAAGTCTTAAAATTACCAACACTGTCCAGAGAGAGCATCATTACAGATTGTAACCTGAAGATATCAGCAATCCAACTGGCAAAATTTTGTGAGGCAAACTCTAACTCAATTAATCTCTTTCCAATAACCATAACTGATGAGTTCTCACATAAATTCTCATTTCTTTTTTCTTCCAAAATTATCTTGTCAACAATAAAGGCAGGGAAATATGAAAGAACAAAGCACCTTTATAAGTTCCAAAGATTCTGAAATGATTTTTATCCTCTTTTGGTAGACACTTTCTTTGCTCAGCACTTCTTTTTAGTAGCACGTCTGACACTGGACGTCTGACCTCTGCTACTCTACTGGTTGTTAATGGAAACCTCACCTCATGTGAAGATAAAATAGATTTTTGGCAGCTGTGAGAGATTATGAAGAGTAAGACCAATCTTAGTTGGAATAAGAATAAAAGAAGGCATCTGTACCTTGAACTACTCAGCTGGTTTTCATTATACATCAAGCCTACATTTATTACAAAGAGGGTAGCCAAGAGACAGACATTGATAGGACTCTGTACTTAGAATAAGAAGGCCAGAACTTGATAAATTCTACTTTTCAACTAGAGTTCAAATGACTCTTAAATCTGTTTGAATTAGATGGCATATATCTGGGAGACAAACTCAAGAAGATCTTTAATTTTGTCCTTATCTGATTGGTTTGCCCCTTATTTTTATCTTGAGTATAGTTAAATCCTAGTTCTTACAACTCATTAAAAGAAACAAGTGGTTCTATAAATCTGTAAAGTTTTATGAATAAGACTCATTTAAAATAGGATTAGGATATGCTTTATATACTTATATTTAATATGGTTTTGTTTGATGTCTTGAGACTTTACAATAGACCCAAACAAAGAAAAAATCTATATACATAGTCTTGACATAGTAACAGTTTGATATGAGCCCAATTTCCACAAGTACAAAACAATTGCATTAGAATTCTTAGGATCATCTGTTATTTTGTTTTATAATGTTTAATATATTTAAATGTTGGTAAGAGAACTAAAATGCTGGATTTTGTGATATAAGCATTTTCTAAGCACTATATAACTGTAGATCTAGAATAGGTAATATTTTATAGGACAGAGGGCCTATACCCATATCAGTAAATCAAGGTAATCAAAATAATGAGACCAACAGATCTATTCACATGACATATTTGGGGTTAAAGGAAGAACAGTAGTTTGAGAAATTACATATTTGGAGAAATTTTGGTTTACTTTGAGAGAACAATAAGAGAAAATGAGCACAGAGACTATTAGGATAAGTTTATACATGAAGAAACCCAGCTAGTTCAATTCAATAGAATTTAAATATACATTTTAAATTATATGAAACATTATAAGCAAGGAAAATATTGCATATACATTGAGACAGATATCACTCCTATCTTCAGTGAGCTTATAAACCAATGAAAAGAGAGAAAGATACAAGTGATTTGGCCCACTGAGAATCAGGAAGGTGAAATTATGGTTAAGATTCTAGAAGCAACAGTGTTTTTTTTTAATTGGCACATAATGCTTTCATGTAATTTAATAAAAAAATATAAGTACATATTCAGTGAAAAGTCTACTTCCTATACTCTGTTCCCCATAATTTTGGTAATACCTATTACTAATTTCTTATGTATCTTCTAGACAATTTTGGTTATATATAGAAGCATATATATATATATATGTATGTATGTATGTATATATACTATTTTTCTCCATTTTCACAAAAATCATAGCATGCTATATACATTTTCTGCAATTTGTTTATCTTACTTTACAAAGATGTTGAAGATACTTCCATACTAAAGGATAAAGAGCTTCTGTTTTTGTTTTCCAGATACATGTCATTCCATTGAATGTACTTAATCTTAATGTACTTAATCACTATTGAGGTATATTTTTAAAATACTGCAAAGAACAAGGTCCTTCTGTAGAGCAAAGGAAACCGTATTCTATATCATATAATAAAACATAATGGAAAATACTATGAAAAAGGATATATATAAATAATATTATTATTATGTATCTAAATCACTATACTGTACACAGGAAGCTAACACAATATTGCAAATTAACTATAATTCAACAGAAGGAGGAAGCTCACAAGTAAATGCAAATATAAAGTAAAGTAAAGGTGGGAAATCATCCACACACAAATGTGACATCAAAACCAGCAATCATGAAAATAGGAGAGTACAAATGCAAGATACTGGAAATATTTTGAAACTGAGATCAGCAACTTAAAACAATCTTGTACATATATAGACTCCTATATCAAAACTTCATGGGAACCAGAAACCAAAAATATACAATAGATACATACACAATAATGAAAAAGCAATGCAACACATCACTAGATAGACATAAAATCACAAGAGAGGATAACAAAAGAGGAAGGGAAGAAAAAAGACCTTCAAAAATAAATCCAAAACAATTAACAAAATGGCAATAAGAACATTCATATCTGTAATTATCTTCAGTGTAAATGGATTAAATGCTCCACCCGAAGGCTGACAGGTTGAATAGATACAAAAACAAGACCCATATATATGTTATCTACAAGAGACCCACTTCAGATCTAGGGACACATACAGACTGAAAGTGAAGGAATGGAAAAAGGTATTCCATCCAAATGGAAATCACAAGGAAGCTTGGGTAGCAATACTCATATCAGACAAAATAGACTTTAAAATAATGTTACAGGAGACAAAGAAGAACACTACATAATGATCAAGGGATCAATCCAAGAAGATGTGACAGTTGTAAATATATATACACCCAACAGAGGAGCACCTCAATACATAAGGCAAATACTAACATCCATAAAAGGAGAAATCAACAGTAACATAATAATCATGGGGGATGTTAACACCCCACTTTCATCAATGGACAGATCATCCAGACAGAAAAGCAATAAGGAAACACAGGCCTTAAATGACACATTACATGAGATGGACTTAATTGATATTTACAGAACATTTCATCCAAAGCAGCAGAATACACATTCTTCTCAAGCGCACATGGAACATTCTCTAAGACACATCTTGGGCCACAAATCAAGCCTTGGTAAATTTAAGAAAATTGAAATCATAACAAACATTTGTTCCAACCACAAGACTATGAGATTAGAAATCAACGACAAGAAAAAAACTGGAAAAAAACACAAACATGTGGAGGCTCAACAATATGCTACTAAACAACAAATTGATTGCTAAAAAAATGAAAGAGGAAATTAAAAAATACCTAGAGACAAATGAAAAAAACCCCACAATGGTCCAAAACCTATGGGACACAGCAAAAGCAGTTCTAAGAGGGAAGTTTGTAGCAATACAATCTAATCTCAGGAAACAATAAATATCTCAAACAAATAACCTAAACTTACACCTAAAGCAACTAGAGAAAGAGGAACAAACAAAACCTAAAGTTAATAGAAGGAAACAAATCATAAAGATCAGAGCAGAAATAAATAAAATAGAGATGAAGAAAACAATAGCAAAAATCAATGAAACTAAAAGCGGGTTCTTTGAGAAGGTAAACAAAATTGATAAGCCTTTAGCCAGATTCATCAAGAAAAAAAGGGAGAGGACTTAAATCAATAAAATTAGAAATGAAAAAGGAGAAGTTACAATGGACACCACAGAAATTCAAAGGATCATAAGAGACTACTACAATCAATGGTATGCCAATAAAGTAGACAACCTGGAAGAAATGGACAAGTTCTTAGAAACATGCATCCTTCCAAGACTGAAGCAGGAAGAAATATAAAATATGAACAGACCAATCACAAGTACTTAAATTGAAACCATGATTAAAAAAGCTTCCAACAAACAGAGGTCCAGGACCATATGGCTTCACAGGTGAATTCTATCAAACATTAAGAGAAGAGTTAACACTGTCCTTCTGAAACTCTTCCAAAAAATTTCAGAGGAAGAAACACACCCAAACTCATTCTATGAGGCCACAATGACCCTGACACCAAAACCAGACAAAGATACCACAAAAAAAGAAAATTATAGGCCAATATCACTGAGGAATATAGATGTAAAAATCGTCTATAAAATACTAGCAAGTCAAATCCAACAATACATTAAAAACAATCATACAGCATGATCAAGGGGGATTTATCCCAGGATGCAAGGATTTTTCAAAATCTGCAAATCAATCAATGTGATACACCACATTTAACAAACTGAAGAATAAATACCATATGATCATGTCAGTGGATGCAGAAAAAGCTTTCAATAAAATTTGACATCCAAGTATGATAAAAACTCTCCAGAGAGTGGGCATAGAGAGAACCAACTTCAACATAATAAAGCCCAAATATAAAAAACCCACAGCTAACATCATTCTCAAGGGTGAGAAGCTGAAAGCATTCCCTCTAAGATCAGGAACAAGGCAAGGATGTCCACTGTCACCACTTTTATTCAACATAGTTTTAGAAGTCCTAGCCATGGCAATCAGAGAAGAAAAAGAAAAAAAATAATACAAATTGGAAAAGAAGTAAAACTGTCACTGTTTGCAGATGACATGATCCTATACATACAAAATCCTAAAGATGCCACCAGAAAACTACTAGAGCTCATCAATGAATTTGGTAAAGTTGTAAGATACAAAATTAATACACAGAAATCTGCTGCATTTCTATACTCTAACAACAAAACATAAGAGAAATTAAGGAAACAGTCCCATTTACCATTGCATCAAAAAGAATAAAATGCCTAGGAATAAACCTACCTAAAGAGACAAAATACCTGTATGCTGAAAACTATAAGATGCTGATGAAAGAAATCAAAGAAGACACAAACAGGTGGAAAGATATACCATGTTCTTGAATTTGAATGATCAGTATTGTCAAAATGACTATACTACCTAAGGCAATCTACAGATTCATTGCAATCCCTATCAAATTACCAATGGCATTTTTCACAGAACTAGAACAAAACATTTTAAAATTTGTATGGAAACACAAAAGACCCAGAAGAGCCAAAGCAATCCTGAGGAAGTAAACAGAACAGGAGGAATCAGGTTCCCTTACTTCAGACTACACTACAAAGCCAGAGTAATTTAAAAAGTATTTTACTGGCAAATAAAGCAGAATGTTAGAGCCGTGGAACATGATAGAAAGCCCAGAAATAAACCCATGTACCTATGGTCAATTAATCTATGACAAAGGAGGCAAGAATCTACAATAGAGAAAAGACAGTCCCTTCAATAAGTGATGCTGGGAAAACTGGGCAGCTACATGTAAAAGAATGAAAATAGAACATTCTCTAACACCATACAGAAAAATAAACTTGAAATGGATCAAAGACTTAAATGTAAGGCTGGATACTATTAAACTCTTAGAGGAAAATATAGGCAGATCACTCTTTGACATAAATCACAGCAATATATTTTTTGATCCACCTCCTAGAGTAATGAAAATAAAAACAAAAATAAACAAATCGGACCTAATTAAACTCAAAAGCTTTTGCATAGCAACAGAAACCATAAACAAAACGAAGAGACAGCCCACAGAATGGGAGAAAATATTTGCAAGCAATGCAACTGACAAGGGATTAATCTTTAAAATGTACCAACAGCTCATGCAGCCCAATTAAAAAAATAAATTAAAAAAATTAAAAAATGGGCAGAAGATCTAAATAGACATTTATTCAAAGAAGACCTACAAATGGTCAAAAAGCACATGAAAAGATGCTCAACGTCACTAATTATTAGAGAAATGCAAATCAATACTACAATGAGGTATCACTTCACACCAGTCAGAATGGGCATTAGGGAAAGTAAATTGGTACAACCACTATAGAGAACAATATGGATGTTCTTTAAAATACTAAAAATAGAACTACCATGTGATCCAGCAATCCCACTCCTGGGCATATATCTGGAGAAAAACCATAATTTGAAAAGATACAGGCACCCCAGTGTTCACTGCAGCACAATTTACAATAGCCAAGACATGGAAGCAAACTAAATGTCCATCGACTGAGGAATGGACAAAGAAGATGTGGTACATATATAAAATGGAATATTACTCAACCATAAAAAAGAATGAAATAATGCCATTCTCAGCAACATGGATGGACCTAGAGATTATTATACTAAGTCAGACAGAGAAAGGCAAATATTTTATGACATCACTCATATGTGGAATCTAATTTTTAAAAAATGAAACAAATGAACTTATTTACAAAACAGACTTACAGATATCAAAAACAAACTTATGGTTGCCAAAGAGGAAACATGGGGGTGAGGGATAAATCAGGAGCTTAAGATGAACATACACACACTACTATATATAAGATAGAAAACCAACAAGGACCTACTGTATAGCAGAGGGAACTCGACTCAATATTTTGGGATAACTATATGAGAAAAGAATATAAAAAAGAATGAATATATATATGTGTATAGCTGAATCACCTTGATGTACACCTGAGACTAACACAACATTTTAAATCAACTATACTCCAATGAAATTAAAATTTATAAAAATTTTTTAAAAAGTGATTACTGATAAAAATATAATAATTTTAATTTTTATTAATTTTTTAAAAAGAAAAAATATTTCTATGATAGTGTATAAAACTACTATTTTTCTTTTCAACTTTGCTCTTGTACTTTATGAAAGAAAAGATGAAATTAATAATTTTTTGTTTAAATTTCTTTTCCTTATTTGGACAGAAAAACAGTAAAATAAAAGCTGTGGAAAATTACAGTATTCAAAAACAACTTAATCCAAACAAACTAGGAATTTTATCAAAAAAATTTGAAAACAAGGTTTGATAAGGGGTAGTTTCCTGTTATTTTTATGTTTTGGTCAACTTTTCAATATTTTCTATTCTAAATATTTATAACTTAAAAAGCATAACAGTTTCTAAACACTATTTTTGGAAACTGTAATATATGACAGAGTGAGATTTATAGGTAAACTAAATGAGGGCTAATTTAATAGTAAGTTAAATACTTTTATTTTTTAGTTTAGTTTATACTGCAAAATCCACCTTTTCTACCAAAAATACTCTTCAGAATAACAGAAACATTTGTTTTCAAATCAGGTTTATTTCACTGTTGTAAATGGTTTGTTGATTATCTTAATTATATCATATATATACGTAATAATATATATATACATATATATACATATATACAATATATATGTATATATATACATACATATATATGTAATAATCATTACATAATGATTATTATGTGTTATGATTACCAATATCACATAGTAACTACAATTTATTGAATGTATACTCTAAGCATTATACTAAGCACTCATCACTCATTTTTTGCTTTTAAACTCTCTATGAAATAGGAAATGCTATTTTATTCATTTATAGAAGAGAAACTGAGGATTATTAATGATGCTTACATTGCTCCAGATGACATAGCTTAGAAGAAGTAGAGCCATTATTTCAACCCAAGTTGTCTGACTCTAGACTTCAAAACCCTAATACTGTGGTACACCACTTACTCTCAATATCTTTAGCTTAGCATATGAATTAAATTGGGCACTCTTAAAAGGAAATTGAATGTATTTATTGTTATTCTGTGAACACAGAAGGGGTTATCTCCTATTATTTACCCTCAGTAATCTCACCCAGTTTCCTACATCAGAATACATTCATGGCCTTAGTATCCTCCTCCTCTGGTGTGGCACATGGCAGTATTAATGGCTTCTTTTTCTTGCGTTACGGGGGCCTCTCACTGTTGTGGCCTCTCCCGTTGCGGAGCACAGGCTCCGGACGCGCAGGCTCAGCGGCAATGGCTCACGAGCCCAGCCGCTCCGCAGCATGTGGGATCTTCCTGGACGGGGCACAAACCCGTGTCCCCTGCATCGGCAGGCGTACTCTCAACCACTGTGCCACCAGGGAAGCCCTGGACTTTATTCTTAAAGAAATGAGAAGCTGTTTAAAAGTCTTCAAGAGGAGAGAACGGCAAATATGGCAGAGTAGAAAGACCCTGAGCTCACCTATTCTCTCAAGCACACCAAGTCACAACTACCTTCAGAACAAACATCAGTGAAAAAAAATGGAACCTACAACTGAAGACATAAAGAAGGAACCACAAGACAGGCAGGAGAAACAGACTCAGGATATGATCAAATCCCATACCCCACAGATGGATGACCCACAAACAGGAGAATAATTATATTGCAGAGATTCTCCCATAAGAGTGAATTCTGAGCTCCACATCAGGCTCCCTAGCCTGGGGTTCAGGCACGGGGATGGCAAGCCCCCAGAGAATTTGGCTTTGAAGGCCAGCAGAGCTTACTTGCAGGAGCCCTACAGGACTGGGGGAAATAGAGACTTCACACTTAAAGGGTACAAACAAAATCTCACACACACCGGGACCCACAGTAAAAGAAGTAATTTGATAGGAGCCTGGGCCAGAGTCTCCCAGAGAGATGGGGGTTGGTGGCTGCAGCTCACCCTGGAGACATAAACACTGATGTCAGATATACTGGTAAACATTCAGCTGCATGAACATGCCTGGTGGCTGATATCTTGGATTATTAGTGCTAAGACCTGGTGCCACCCAACAGCCTGTAGGATTCAGTGCTGGGACACCTCAGGCTGAAAAACTAACTGGGTGGGGACACAGCCCCACCCATCAGCACACAGGCTGCCTAAAGACTAAAGAGCCCACAGCCACCTCTGGACATGAGCCTAGACACAGAGGACAACACCCTGCTCTACCCACCAGTGGATAGGCACCAGCCCCTTCCACCAGGAAGCCTGCACAAGCCTCTAGACCAGCCTCACCCACCAGGGGCAGATACCAGAAGCAAGAAAACTACAGTCCTGCATCACAGGCCAGACTCTACCCTGGGACCATCTGGGCCCTGGCCTTGCCCACTAGCAGGCCAGTGCAACCATCTGGGCACCCTGGAACCCATACGCAGCTGTATCAGGAACCGGCCCCTGCCCCCACCAACAATCTGAAACAAGCTCTCTAATCCCGGGCCATGCAGCCAGACTCCAAGAACCAGATCTGTCTGCCAGTAGTCTGGCACTAAACCCAGGATATGGATTCACCTGCCAGTGGGTGGGATACAGTCCCAGAGTATTCGAGACCCTGACTCCACCCACCAGTGAGCCAGCATTAGCACTGGGGCCCACTAGGGTTCTGCAACCAGCCACCTCATGATCAGGCCCTGCTAAACAGAAGACAGCAGCATTCACACAAGGCAAGGCCTGACAACCAAACAGACTAGGGGCCAACTAAGCCTACCAGACTGCCCACACAGTCAGCCCACAACAACAGAAGGACACATACAGCCCTCTTAGGGGAACTCCATAGAGCTTGGGTGACAAGAGGGGAGTACACTGTGGGGATGCATAGGATGCCTCCTACATAGGGTCGCTTCTCCAAGGCTGAGAAATGCAACTAACCTACCACATACTTAAAAATGCAAATAGCAACTTAGACAAAATGAGGCAACATAGGAGTATGTTCCAGATTAAGGAACAAGATAAAACTCCAGAAGAAGAACTAAGTGAAGAGGAGATAGGCAATCTACCCAAGAAAGAATTCAGAGGAATGATTGTAAAGATGATAAAAGAACCTAGGAGGAGGATGGATGCACAGAACAAGAAGTTAGAAGTTTTAACAGTGAGTTAGAATACATAAAGAACAACCAAACAGATGAAAAATACAAAAACTGAAATGAAAAATGCACTAGAAGGAGTCAATAGTAAACTAAATGAAGTAGATGAATGGATTAGTAAGCTCAAAGACAGAGTAGTGGAAATCAGTGCTGCTAAACAGATAAAAGAAAAAAGAATGAAAAGAGATGAGGACAGTTTAAGAAACCTTTGAAACAACATCAATTGCACTAATATTTGCATTTTAGGGGTCCCAGAAGAAGGAGAGAGAGAGAAAGGGTCCAAGAAAATATTTGAAGACGTAATAGCTGAAAACCTTCATAACCTGTGGAAGGAAACAGTCACTGAAGTCCAGGAAGCACAGAATCCCATACAGAATTAACTCAAAGAGGAACACACTAAGACACATTGTACTCAAAATGCCAAATATTAAAGATAATGAGAGAATACTAAAATCAGCAAGGGAAAAGCAACAAGTAGCCTACAAGGGAACTCCCATAAGGCTACCCGCTGATTTTTCAGCAGAAAGTCTGCAGGTCAGAAGGGAGTGGCATAATATATTGGGTTGGCCAAAAAGTTCATTCGGGTTTTTCTATATGATGTTAACAGCACGCAAAAGGAATGCAAACATAACACTAAAGATAGTCATCAAATCACAAGAGAAAAGAACAAAAGAAGAAAGGGGAAAAAAAGACTTACAAAAACAAATCCAAACCAATTAACAAAATAGCAATAAGAACATACATATTGATAATTACAATAAATGTAAATGGACTAAATGCTTAAACCAAAAGACACAGACTGGCTGAATGGACACAAAACAAGACCCATATCTATGCTGTCTATAAGAAACTCATCTCAGATCTAGAGACATATACAGACTGAAAGTGAGGGGATGGATAAAATATTCTATGCAGATGGACATAAAAAGAAAGCTGGAGTAGCAATACTTATACCAGAAAAATAGACTTTAAAATAAAGACTGTTATAAGAGACAGAGAAAGACACTACGTGATGATCAAGGGATCAATCCAAGAAGATAAAACAATTGTAAATATATATGCACCCAACATAGGAGCACCTCAATATATAAGGCAATGAAAAATCTCAAATAAACAACATAACCTTACACCAAAAGCAACTAGAGAAAGAAGAACAAACAAAACCCAAAGTTAGTAGCAGGAAAGAAATCATACAGATCAGAGCAGAAATAAATAAGAGCTTTTAAAAGTTAGGAAAAAATCAATGAAACTAAAAGTTGGTTCTTTGAGAAGATAAACAAAATTGATAAACTTTTAGCCAGACTCATAAAGATAAAAGGGAGAGGGCCCAAATCAATAAAAATAGAAATGAAAAAGGAGAAATTACAACTGACACTGCAGAAATACAGAGGATCATAAGAGAATACTACAAGTAACTATACCCCAATAAAATGGACAACTTAGAAGAAACAGACTAATTCTTAGAAAGGTACAATCTCCCAAGACTTAAGCAGGAAGAAATGAAAAATATGAACAGACCAGTTATCAGTACTGAAATTGAATCCATAATTTTAAAATTCCCTACAAACAAAAGTCCAAGACCAGATCGCTTCACAGGTGAATTATACCAAACATCTAGAGAAGAGTTAATGCCTACACTTCTGAAACTATTCCAAAAAATTGCAGAGGAAGGAACACTTCTGAAATCATTCTATGAGGCTACAATAACCCTTATACTGAAACCAGACAAAGATATCATCAAAAATGAAAATTACAGGTCAATATCATTGATGAACATAGATGCAAAAATCCTCTATAAAATACTAGCAAACAAAATCCAACAATACAATAAAGGATCATACTCCATGATCAAGTGGGATTTTCCCAGGGATGTGAGGATTTTTCAAAATCTGCAAATCAATCAATGTGATACACCACATTTAACAAACTGAAGAATAAATACCATATGATCATGTCAGTAGATGCAGAAAAAGCTTTCAATAAAATTTAACATCCAAGTATGAAAAAAACTCTCCACAACGTGGGAGTAGAGGGAACCTACCTCAACATAATAAACCCCAAATATAAAAAACCCACAGCTAACATCATTCTCAAGGGTGAAAAGCTGAAAGCATTCCCTCTAAGATCAGGAAAAAGGCAAGGATGTCAATTGTCACCACTTTTATTCAACATAGTTTTGGAAGTCCTAGCAATGGCAATCAGAGAAGAAAAATAAAAAGAATCCAAACTGCAAAAGAAGTAAAACTGTCACTGTTTGCAGATGACATGATACTATACATACAAAATCCTAAAGATGCCACCAGAAAACTACTAGAGCTCATCAATGAATTTGATAAAGTTGTAGATACAAAATTAATACACAGAAATATACCGCATTCCTATACACTAACAACAAAACATCAGAAAGAGAAATTAAGGAAACAATCCCATTTACCATTGCCTCAAAAAGAATAAAATACCTAGAAATAAACCTACCTAAGGAGACAAAATACCTGTACGCTGAAAACTATAAGATGCTGATGAAAGAAATCAAAGAAGACACAAACAGATGGAAATATATACCATGTTCTTGGATTGGAATAATCAATACTGTCAAAATGACTATACTACCCAAGGCAATCTACAGATTCAATGCAATCTGTATCAAATTACCAATGGCATTTTTCATAGAACTAGAAAAAAACATTTAAAATTTATAGGGAAACACGAGACCCCTAATAGCCAAAACAACCTTGAGAAAGAAGAACAGAGCTGGAGGAATCAGGCTCCCTGACTTCAGACTATACTACAAAGCTACAGTAATCAAAACAGTATGGTGCTGGCACAAAAATAGGCACAAGATCAATGGAATAGGATAGAAAGCCCAGAAATAAACCCATGCACTTATGGTCAATTAATCTCTGACAAAGGAGGCAAAAACATACAATAGAGAAAAGACAGTCTCTTCAATTAGTGGTGCTGGAAAAACTGTACAGCTACATGCAAAACAATGAAATTAGAACATTCTCTAACACCATACACAAAAATAAACCCAAAATAGAGTAAAGACCTAAATGTAAGAGGGGATACCATAAAACTCCTAGAGGAAAACATAGGCAGAACACTCTGACATAAATCGCAGCAATATTTTTTTGGATCCATCTCTTAAAGCAAAGGAAACAAGATAACAAATAAGCAAATGGGATCTATTTAAACTTAAAAGCTTTTGCATAGTAAAGGAAACCATCAACAAAATGAAAGGACAACCTACTGAATGGGGAAAGATATTTGCAAATGATATGACCAATAAAGGGTGAATATACAACATATATAAACAATTCATACAACTCAATATCAAAAAAGCAAGAAACCCAATTAAAACATAGGCAGAAGAACTGAATAGACATTTCTCCAAAGAAGACATATAGATGGCCAGCAGGCGCATGAAAAGATGCTCAACCTCACTAATTATTAGAAAAATGCAAATCAAAACCACAATGAGGTATCACCTCACACCTGTCAAAATGGCTATCATTGAAAAGTTTACAGTATGGAGGTTTCTCAAAAAACTAAAAATAGAGTTGCCATATGATTCAGCAATCACACTCCTGGGTATATTTCCAAAAGTAACAAAAATAGTAATTCGAAAAGATACTTGCACCCCAATGTTCACAGCAGCGTTATTTACAAATGCCAAGGTATGGAAGCAACCTAAGTGTCCACCAACAGATTAAAGGATAAAGAAGATGTGAGATATATATATATACATATATATGTATATATAGATATCACTATATCACTATATGTATATGTCACTATATGTATCTATAACTATATGTATATACCACTAGATGTATATACCACCATATGTATATACCACTATATATATACATATATGTATATACAATGGAATATTACTCAGTCATAAAATAACAATGAAATAATGCCATTTGCAGCAACATGGATGGACCTAGAGATTTTCACACTAAGTGAAATATGTCCAACAAAGAAAGACAAATAGCATATGATATCACTTTTATGTGGAATCAAAAAAAATGATACAAATGAACTTATTTACAAAACTGAAATAGATTCACAGACATAGAAAAGAAAATTGTGGTTACCAAAGGTGAAAGGAGCTGGGAGGGATCAATTGGGAATTTGGGTTTAACAGATATACACTACTATATATAAAATACGTAACTAACAAGGACCTACTGTATAGCACAGGGAACTATATTCAGTATCTCATAATAACTTATGAAAAAATATCTGAAAAATAAATACATAAATGTATAATTGAATCACTTTCCTGTACACCTGAATCACTGTGGAACAACTATACTTCAATTAAAACAATAAATTAAGATAAATGTAAAAAATTTAAATTAAACAAATAAATAAATAAAGGTCTTCAAGAAAGGAATGTGTGGAAGATGGGAATGTGGTAACAATCAGATTTGTATTTTAAAATCATCTCCCTCTCTGAAGAAGGAATCTGAGCAGACGAAAGTGAGATGGTAAATATCCTGCAGTAGTCCAGGTGAGAGATGAGATGTTTTCATCTTTGCTAGTTCCCTGAGAGATGGAGAGTGGACAGATCCAAGAGAGATTTACCAGGCCACCTATAGGACATAATACTGTATTAGGAGTGAAAAGAAGTGAAGGAGAGGGAAGATTAAGGAATAAAACCTCAACTAGTGCTGTCACAGGATGGTGTTTAATTGTGCAACAGAATAATCAACCAGAATAATAATTCTCTTTTTGTTCTCAGATGTGTAGCATCTGAAGAGCATGCTGCCTTAACTTCAGTCCAATTTTCCAAGTTCGGACTTTCCTTTTTAGGGGAGGATTAATAAAGCCTCTGTTTTTTCAAAAGCTGAGATCACAACAGAAGATAGTTTGTCTAAGAAGGGAAAGATAAATGTTTAAAGGAAAAGGGAAGAACTAGATGACTATACTCCTTGATACTCAAGGAATAGAGGACTGGTAGGTTTCAAGAGGATGGACACCTGTGTTCTACCCCTAGTAAGGGTCATGAACATGACCAAGAACATGAGTGTCTCCAAATGGGGTGCTACCTCAAAACAGGAAACTAAACTGTGTTTAAAAAAAAAAAAAAAAAAGCTATGGGAGAGATCCTGGCAGAGAGGAAATGGATGTCAAGGACAGTAAAATGTGCCTTCAAATAAACTATGTATTTTGCAAAGTAAACACTCCAATTTAACTACAATGGGCTGAAGTCCTGATGACTTGCCCCAAGATTCCTAAGGTTCTCATTTCTTTGAAAGAGAGGGAAAGGGTTTCTCTCCTCCACAATGACTCAGATCTGATTTCCAGCCAAATCTGGTAAGTATAGGCTCAGCCAGACTTGATTTCTTGTAGAAAAACCTATTCCTATAGCACAAATGTCATGCAACAAGTATTTATTGGTCACCATAGAGTGACATTTAATGAGTCTGCTTCCATTTACTTAGTAATAGATTTTTTTTATAATTGGCTAAGAAATCTATTCTCCTCATATCAAGTTGGGCATAAAATCCACCCCCTGTTATAATATGAGCAGGAATCTAACACACAGCAAAACATAGAGGTTCAACTGGCATTCTGCTGATAAACAAAAATAACAGATACAAGTTTCAACGAGCAGAATATAAATCTTGATTTTTGGAGAGACAAAGCACTGAGCAAATGGAAAAAGTTGCTACTAACATGTAATAAGTACTTGAAGCAAGACACACTGCAAAGCATATTGGAGGGAAAACTCCTTAGAAATATTGTTTAGGAAAACATCATAAAGTTTGAGCAAATAAAATTAAATTTATGCTATTACATCATCTCTCAGGTTTTCCAAAGCTGTTATAAAACATTAGCCCATTGATATGGAACGAATAAAGACTACTGTACTGTGGGAACAGGACTAGAGTTCTGGGTTAGGTGAAGGAAAGTATCCTGTTTTTACCCCTACATTATTCCCTTCTGAAATTATTTTTCCTAAAATGTCTTATCCTTTACATTCAGAGAAACTTATATAAATAATGGGCATAATAAGTATTCTTCCAGACATATTCACGTTATCTTTGGCATTCAAAATACCTGAAAACTCAATAGCAGAGATAAATTGCTCTTTCTTTGGATTTAAAATAAACCATATGAAGCTTTCAGGTGGTTAATTAGCTATTTTAATAACTTTTTAAAAAATATAAATTGGGATAACTGCTAGCCAGTATCATAATAGTTCATTTAATATCAACCCTCCCTACTTATAATCTTGAATATAAATATAAATCTGAAAGTGGCATTTTAAATCTGGGGGAAATTCCTTCAAGAAGAAACACTAAAAGTTCTAAAATTGTTATTTGTTCCTAGAATAAGAATTCTTGATTTTTCTTAAAATTTTCTCCTTGGAAACCCTCCTACACTGTTGGTGGGAATGTAAATTGGTGAAGCCACTGCGGAGAATACTAAGGAAAATCCTTAAAAAATAAAAATAGAGCTACCATATGATCCTGCAATCCCACTCCTGGGCATATACTTGGAGAAAACCATAATTTGAAAAGATACATGCACCCCTGTGTTCACTGCAGCACAACTTACAATAGCCAAGACATGGAAGAAACCTAAATGTCCATTGATAGATGAATGGATAAAGAAGATGTGGTATATATAAACAATGGAATAGTACTCAGCCATAAAAAAGAATGAAATAATGCCATTTGCAGCAACATGGGTGGACCTAGAAATTATGCTAAGTGAAGTAAGCCAGACAGAGAAAGACAAATATAATATTGCTTACATGTGGAATCTAAAAAAAAAAAAAAAGACCCATAGACATAGAAAACCAACTTGTGGTTACCAATGGGGAGTAGGGGAGGGATAAATTAGAAGTTTGGGATTAACATATACACACTGCTATGTATAAAACAGATAACCACCAAGGACCTACTGTATAGCACAGGGAACCATACCCAATATTTTGTAATAACATATAAGGGAAAAGAATCTGAAAAAGAATATAGATATATCTGAATCACTTTGCTGTACACCTGAAACTAACACAACAGTGTAAATCAACTACCCTTCAATTAAAAAAAAAAAAAAGTAGAAAACAATTTCTCTTTGGATCGTGGTATTTTATAGTATGAAATAAGCTTTTTAAGTTTTGACAGTTTCCAGATTTCATATTAAGTGTAAATTACTATTTTCTTATATACCTGAGAACATTTAAAATTTAACTGAAAATAAAAATAAATAAATAAAAAATGACTTTTCTACATATTAAAATTATTTTGATTTGGAAGCATGATCCTGGGACAGTTTAATAATTATCTGATAATTAGGAGTCATTTTTCCTAGGTACTAGGGCTTACAACTTGTGCTGCTTTATACACAGTTTATTTTTTCATAAATATTTTCCATTGTTCATGTTGTGAACTTTTGATGACATTTATTTTTGTAAATGCACAAAACAGAAATATACATGAGTTTTCAGGCTCTTAATAATAAACATTTTTTGAAAGTTAGATTTACTTATACATTTATTTTTAGCAACTATCATTCTTATGCATACAAAGCAAATTATAAACAAAATATTTAGATTAAACCATACAAGATACTTCTTCATATTCAGAAGTGACCATTCCAAGTGACTTCTTACTCTGAATCATTGAATTCTGTTTTTTGTCAGACATTATCTTCCTCTGGCCAGCAGTTCTATAGAAAGTGCTACATTATTGCACCTGTTATTTTCTTCCAAATCTTTGACAACCATTTTGCAATTTGATATCATTTGACCTTGTACTTTCTGGATCTCAAGGCAAGTGTCTATTGAAGGTTTTCAAACAAACTTGGATTCATGGTTCTTTCTCAAATGTTTCTTTAACTGTTTTGTTTACTTAAGCATAGAAGGTTTGCCCTCCTCTAGTAATGTTACCTAGGCTGTTGCCCCAGAATTGACTCCTGCCCCTCCCTCAAATAGAAACCAATTACTCTTATCTAAGTTTCAGGAGGAAGCTGAAAGAGAGAAAGAAACAAGAACTCTTTAGAACCTACTAGGCACAAGATGGCGGAAGATTGCCCTCTAGTAGACCTTGAGCCTTGTTATATGCTCATTGTAATGCATTAGCATGCTCAATGACACACCCACCAGTGCTCTGACAGTTGATGACTGCCATGACAACAACCAGAAAAGCCCATACAAGGACTGAAAAAAAGAGTCCCATCAGTTTCAGGTCCAAACCACACCCCTGTTCTCTAATAACTCATGAATATTCCTTCCACTCTTTCCAATTCCCTCCCTTTTACCTAGATCAACCCTCCTATACATTTAATGTCTCCACCTGAATAGGGTTGAGAAGTTGACTTGTGAACTAGGTTCCTGCTTCTCCATTCTTTGGCCATTGAATAAAGCTTGTCCTATTTCAGTCTCAGCATGGGTTCAATATTGACTGCATGAAACCAAAGGCTAAAAGAACCTCCCTGGCTGAGACAGGGGATCTTGGCCAGGGCCAGGCCCCAGGTGCAGGTCTGTTCTACCAATTCAGTAACAGCAATGCCTTTACGAATATATCCAAGTCACTAAACTATTCTGAGGTTGTTTTTTAACTGATGAAGTTCTTGAACCCTCAGGCAATATCAACTACTCATCACTCTGCCTAGCCAATAGCAATTTTAAGATGTAGCCCAATTTTGAATAAAATATAATACCATGTGTATCTGAGATGCAGTGAAATATAACATTAGTCTTTTGGCAACAGCAATGTCATGGAGAAAAGTAGCCAGCAGCCAGTGATACTGCCAGATATTCAAACCCATTGTCTGCAGCAGCAACAGAAGAGAACTGCCTTTTATTAGCAATCGTGAGGCACTTCAGAAACCCATATGGAACAAAGGATATGCTCTGGAACGATCTGGGACTCTGATTTGGTTGATGGACATCAACCAAATATTTCACGTTTAACTGGCGTTACACCTAAACCCTTGAGTCCTTCAGGATGCAGCACTTTAGAGAAATACTATAACATTTTATTAAAGCATAGCTAGTGTTTATTGCTATTTCACATTTGCATATCACAGCAGTGTGACATTTTACTTCTGCTAATTATACTACTTCTTGAATAATTTGCAGTAATATTTTCTGCTACATTTGATATCTCTTATCTCTTATTTTATCCCGCCCCTGACAAATAGCTAAACAAAGCCTTAAATATTTATTTTCAAGTTATATTATCTTAATATTTCAATTACCCTTCCTTTTAGATTCTTTGGGGAAATTTGTTTTGTTGAATCTTGAAACAGTATAGCTCTTAATACATTATACAGGGAATTATAAACGTATAAATACCAAAAGGTAAAGTAATCTTTATAGACATTTTATAATGTGTTTCTTCTCAGGGAAGGTGATGGGGGTTGAGTATGAGACAAGAAAGAAAAATCATTTGGGGAAACTTATAAAATACTACCTTGCTTCCCATCCTGAGGGAATAATAATCAGCATGCCTAAAAGGAATGGCAAGCATTTATATTTCATATGTATATATATGGTCCAGATTTTTATCTTGCCCCCCTGGTTAGATCCTCTGTTGTGTTTTTTTGCTGTGTTCTGCCTAATAGGGGCACCTGAGTCATAAATGACATTGTCAGCTAGCTTCCATCTGACTCAGAACCCAGGTATAAAACTAAATGAGTTTCTTTAATTTGAGATCATTCAGAACTTTTAGGGTTTCAAATTAAACTAGTTTAAGAATTAAAAAAAAAACACAACAATTTACTAGAAGGCTACTGAGGGTTTACAGGGCAGAGAAAGAACTGTAGGATCAATGTCATCTTTGGGACTTTAGGAAGAGGAAACTTTTGTTTCCAGGATATTGCTTTTCCTTCCCTCTCTCTCCCTCTCTCTCCCCTTCTCTCCCTCTCTTCAACCTTTCATTTCCATCTGTTACTCATCTCTGTTTGTATTTTCTTCCATTAATTCTGTCCTTCTGTACTCAAGTTCTTTGCACATAATGAGGAATATCACAAATGGTGTAGCCTTATATTCACATCCTAGTTCTGTGACTTAAGAAGCAAGGGCTCTCCATTGAGTAAGAACAATCTTGGGAAATAACACTAATTGGCCAAGACTATGTCACATGCCTTTCCTGTATGAAATCCCATGGACAGGGATACTAATTGGCCAGGACTAAATCACGTCTTTCTCTGTGATCAGGGGTGTGTCATCTGTTACTGGTGAAATGGAGAAAAGAAGCATTTCAAACAGACGGAAGCAGTAGCTAACCCAGGAGTTTAGGAAGGCACTTAAAAGATTTGTTGAGAATAGCATAGTTCACAACTTAGAATAAGAAATTTATCTACTTCATTAGAGTTAACAGAATTATATAATTATATCTAAAACATTATGAGATTCTGCTAACAAGTTCTAATTTCTTTTTTCCTCTCCTTACTGATCTTATCTGATCCTGTTTTCAGCTTCTTTTTAGGCTGTTCCTTGGGGCTTATTTCCTCTCATTGCAAGATGGATTCTCTATCATTTTATGTGGCTCCACATAAAAGTGTGCTTTCTCTACACTGAGTGGTATCCAGTAACTAATTTCTAACTAGCATCCAGTGTCATTTTCCCCTATACCCTTAGTCACAGTCTCAAGAATGGAGACTTCTATCAGTCTCCCTATTTAGTGGGAATACTTCACCTGGTGTTCTAGTTTCCAGTCATCTATCACCATGAAAAAAAAGTATGAGTACAATGACAATGCCTGCCTGTCAATATAAACAGGACCATTTTCTCTCACTTGTCCATTGCCTGCACCTTCAGTAATGGCAGCTTGATGAACAGTATGCTTATTTACACAGCTTAGAGCACCAGCAAAATTTAGACTTAGTTTGAATATACCCTCTACCTTGAAAATGCTTGCTGCTCCATTCTCCCTTAACTTTTTATATTTTGTTTGTCTTCTCATTAATTCAATAGATTTTACCTTTCCTTAAATCCCCTTACCTCAAACTCCCTTCACCTTTTAAAAAGTGTAATTTACTGTATCTTATATTTACTTGTAATATTGTTTTACAGTTGGAGATCAGGTTACAAAGTTGCATGTATTTTAAGTGGTTTGTCCATAACTTTATCTTTCCAGCATGCCTTATTTCAGTGCACAATTTTACATAACACAAAATGTTCAAGAATGCATGTATCACGTTGTAGTAGAAATGACTGTATACATACACCCATATTACAGAAGCATTATTTAATCATATACAATCAAAGCAGGTAAACATCACAGTGTATTAACACAAGTAGAAATGGTAGAATACTGTTAGAAACTCGGTATATGAAGTTGAGCAAAGCGCTCAGCTTCTCCCATGAACACAACAAAACTACAACTATATGTAGAGCAAACCTCTCTGAGAACCTGAAGACTAGCAGAATGGCTCTTTTCCAACTAAGAATATAAAGAAAAAATACACTGAGATGGGTAGAGGGAAGAGAAGTGATCTAGTCAGGACACCCCCCCCCCAAGTGGTGACCCAAAAGAGGAAGGAAATATCACTAACAATGAGGCTCCCTTAAGGAGCAAAGGGTTCAAGACCCACATTGGGCACCTCAGCCCTGGAGTCCAGCACTGGAAGATAAGGCCCCTTAACTGGTTTTGAAAACCAGCATGTCTTACAATAGGTAGAACTGGAGGGCTGTAGGAAACAAAATGTGCTCTTCCAGTGTGAACCACAATCTTATTTGTTCCCAGTCCCAGTGCAGAGGCAGCAGATTGCCAACAGTGCCCCAGCATGCACCCCCAGTCTGCACTGGGCTCCAGCTCCAATCACCCCCCACCACATGCCAAAGCATCAGCCCTTGTGCACTCTGGGAAAAGCCATGGCCCATGCTGGGCTCTGGCTCCGGGCCTTCCCTCCTTCAAGGTGGCACTGCCTGCATCCACTGAGAGAAGCCCAGGCCTGTTCCGTGCTCCAGCTCTACCCCTTTTGGCTGCAGTCTTCCCCCACCCCACCCTTAAGGCAGCAGACACCAGCACACTCTGCAACAATCCTCAGCCCACACTCGTTTCAACTTCAGCCTTCCTGCCAAAGCCACTGGGCACACACAGACTGCAAAGGTGCACTCCTATACAAGGACACAACTTTAAAACTGGAAAAGGTAACTGTTTCACCTAATTTCATGGAGACAAACACAAAAAGTCAAACAAAATGAGAAGACAGTAGAATATGTTCCAAACAAAAAAATAAGAAAAAAACCCTAATGAAAAGAGGTAAGTAATTTACTGGATAAAGAGTTCAAACGGTCATTTTAAAAAAGCTCACCAAAATAGGGAAAACAATAAGGAAACACAGTGAGAATTTCAACAAAGAATCAGAGCACAGAAAAGGAACCACACAGATGGATACAATCACTGAAATGAAAAATACACTAGAGGAAATCAACAGATTAGATGCTAAAGAAAAATATATAAGGGGCCTGGAAGACAGAATAGTGAAAAACACCCAACCAAAAGAGCAAAAAGAGAAAAAAACAAATTAAAAAAGAGGATATTTAAGGAACCTTAGGAACTACATCAAATACACTAACATTTGCATTACAGAGGTCTCAGAAGGAGAAAAGAGAGCAAGAGAGGCAGAAAAAATATTTTATGGAATTATGGCTGAAAATCTCCCTAATCTGAAGACAGAAACAGATATCCAGGTACAGGAAACACAGAGTCCCAAACAAGATGAACCCAAACAGACCCACACCAAAAGATATCATCTTTAATATGACAAAACTTAAAGAGAATTTTAAAGGCAGCAAGAGAAAAAGAGTCACATACAAAGAACCCCCATAGTGGTATCAGCTGATTTTTCGGTAGAAATTTTAAGGCCAGAAAGGAGTGGCATGATATATTTAAAGTGCTGAAAGGGGAAAAAAAAAACTATAACCAAAGATATTCTACCTAACAAGGTTATCACTCAGAGTTGAAGGACAGGAAAAGTGTTCCCCAGACAAGCAGAACTAAAAGAGTGTATCACCAATAAACCAGACTTATAAGAAATGGGTATAAACTGGGAGATTGGGATTGACATATGTACACTAATATGTATAAAACAGATAACTAATAAGAACCTGCTGTATAAAAATAAATAAAATAAAATTCAAAAATTCAAAAAAAAAAAGAAATGGGTATAGAGGAAATATAATCCAGCAATTCTACTTGTTTATCTGAAAAAAAATGAAAAAAAAACAATTCAAAAAGATATATGTATCCCAATGCATATAGAAGAATTATCATTATTTTTTTTTACTTTTTAAAATTAGGATATAGTTGCTTTACAATGTTGTGTTAGTTTCTGCTATACAACAAAGTGAATCAGCTATAAGTACATATATATTCCCTCCCTCTTGGACCTCCCTCCCACCCGTCTAGGTTACCACAGAGCACCAAGCTGAGCTCCCTCTGCTATACAGCAGGTTTCCACTAGCTATCTATTTTACACATGGCAGTGCACATATGTCAATACCAATCTCCCAATTTATCCCAACCCTCCTTCCCCATGACACCAGGTCCACACATCTGTTATCTACATTTGTGTCTCTATTCCTGTCCTGAAAATAAGTTCATCTTTGCCATTTTTCTAGATTCCACATATATGTGTTAATATATGATATTTGTTTTTCTCTTTCTGACTTACTTTACTCTGTACGACAGACTCTAGCTCCATCCATGTCTCTACAAATGAGCCAATTTCTTTCCTTTTTATGGATGAGTAATATTCCATTGTTTATATGTACCACATCTTCTTTATCCATTCATCTGTCAATGGACATTTAGGTTGCTTCCATGTCCTGGCTATTGTAAATAGTGCTTCAATGAACATTGGGGTGCATGGGTCTTTTTGAATTATGGTTTTCTCAGGGTATATGCCCAGTAGGGGGATTGCTGGGTCATACTGTAGTGTTATTTTTAGTTTTTTAAGGATCCTTCCTTCTGTTCTCCATAATGGTTGTATCAGTTTACATTCCCACCAGTAGTGTAAGAGGATTCCCTTTTCTCCACACCCTCTCCAGCATTTATTGTTTGTAGATTTTTCTGATGATGGCCATTCTGAGTGAGGTGGTACCTCATTGTAGTTCTGATCTGCATTTCTCTAATAATTAGTGATGTTGAGCATCTTTTCATGTGCCTCTTGGCCATCTATATGTCTTCTTTGGGAAAATGTTTATTTAGGTCTTCCACCCATTTTTTGAGCTATTTGTATATTTTGGAGATTAATCCCATGTTTGGTTTGCAAATAATTTCTCCCATTCTGAGGGTTGTCTCCTCACCTTGTTGATGGTTTTCTTTGCTGTGCAAAAGCTTTTACGTTTCATTAGGTCCCATTTGTTTATTTTCATTTTTATTTTCATTACTCTAGGAGGTGGATCAAAAAAGATCTTGCTGTGATTTATGTCAAAGAGTGTTCTTCCTATGTTTCCTTCTAAGAGTTTTATAGTGTCTGGCCTTACATGTAGGTCTTTAATCCATTTTGAGTTTATTTTTGGGTATGGAGTTAGGGAGTGTTCTAATTTCATTCTTTTACATGTAGCTGTCCAGTTTTCCCAGCACCACTTCTTGAAAAAACTTTTCTCCATTGTATATCCTTGCCTACTTTGTCATAGATTTGGTGAATATAGGTGCATGGGTTTATCTATGGGCTTTCTATCCTGTTCCATTGACCTATATTTCTGTTTTTGTGCCAGTACCAAACGGTCTTGATTACTGTAGCTTTGTAGTATAGTCTCAAGTCAGGGAGCCTGAATCCTCCAGGTCTGTTTTTTTTCTCAAGATAGCTCTGGCTACTGGGGGTCTTTTGTGTTTCCATACAAACTGTAAATTTTTTTGTTCTAATTCTGTGAAAAATGCTTTGGTAATTTGATAGGGACTACACTGAATCTGTAGATTGCTTTGGGTAGTATAGTCATTTTCACAATATTGATTCTTCCAATCCAAGAACATGTATACCTCTCCTTCTGTTTGTGTCATCTTTGATTTCTTTCATCAGTGTCTTATAGTTTTCTGAGTACAGTTCCTTTGCCTCCTTACGTAGGTTACCAGCTTATTTTTCAGCAGAAACTCTGCAGGCCAGAAGGGAGTGGCAGCATATATTTAAAATGATGAAAGGGAAAAACCTACAACCAAAATTACTCTACCCAACAAGGATCTCATTCAGAGTCAATGGAGAAATCAAAAAATTTACAGACAAGCAAAAGATAAGAGAATTCAACACCACCAAAACCAGCTTTACAACAAATGCTAAAGGAACTTCTCTACGCAGGAAACACAACAGAAGAAAAAGACCCACAAAAACAAACCCAAAACAATTAAGAAAATGGTAATAGGAACATACATATCGATAATTACCTTAAATGTAAATTGATTAAATGCTCCAACCAAAAGACACAGACTGGCTGAATGGATACAAAAACAAGACCTGTATATATGCTTTCTACAAGAGACCCACTTCAGACCTAGGGACACATACAAACTGAAAGTGAGTGGATGGAAAAAGATATTCCATGCAAATGGAAATCAAAAGAAAGCTGGAGTAGCAATACTCATATCAGACAAAACAGACTGTAAAATAAAGACTGTGACAAGAGACAAGGAAGAATACTACATAATGATCAAGTGATCAATCCAAGAAAAAGATATAAGAATTATAAATATTTATGCACCCAACATAGGAGCACCTCAATAAATAAGGCAAATTCTAACACCCATAAAAGAGGAAATTGGCAGGAACATGATAATAGTGGGGGATTTTAACACCCCACTCACACCAATGAACAGATAATACAGAAAGAAAATAAACAGGGTAACACAAGCTTTGCATGACACAACAGACTGATAGACTTAATTGATATTTATGGAACATTCCATCCAAAAGAAGCATAATACACTCACTTTCTTCTCAAGTGTACAAGGAACATTCTCCAGGACAGATCACATCTTGGGTCACAAATCAAGCCTCGGTAAATTTAAGAAAAATGAAATCGTATCAAGCATCTTTTCTGACCACAACGCTATGAGATTACACATCAATTACAGGGAAAAAAAACTGTAAAAAACACAAAAACATGGAGGCTAAACAATATGGTACTAAGTAACAACGAGATCACTGAAGAAATCAAAGAGTAAATCAAAAAATACATAGAAACAAATGAAAAGGAAAACACAATGACCCAAAACCTATGGGATGCAGCAAAAGCAGTTTTAAGAGGGAAGATTATAACAATTGAATCCTACCTCAGGAAACAAGAAAAATCTCAAATAAACAACCTAACACTTAAAGCAACTAGAGAAAGAACAAACAAAACCCAAAGTTAGTAGAAGGAAAGAAATCATGAAAATCAAATCAGAAATAAATGAAATAGAAACAAAGAGAACAATAGCAAAAATCAATGAAACTAAAAGGTGGTTTTTTAGAGAATATATACAAAATTGATAAACCTTTAGCCAGACTCATCAAGAAAAAAACAGAGAGGATTCAAGTCAATAAAATTAGAAATGAAAAAGGAGAAATTACAACTGACATTGCAGAAATACAAAGGATCATAAGAGACTACCACAAGCAACTACGTGCCAATAAAATGGTCAACCTGGAAGAAATGGACAAATTCAAATGGACAAACAAAAGTCCAGGACCAGATGGCTTCACAGGTGAATTCTATCAAACATTTAGAGAAGAGCCAACACCCATCCTTCTCAAGCTCTTCCAAAAACTTGCAGAGGCGGGAACACTCCCAAGCTCATTCTACAAGGCCACCATCACCCTGATACCAAAACCAGACAAAGATATCACAGACCAAAAGAAAATTACTGACCAATATCACTAATAAACATAGATTCAAAACTCCTCAACAAAATACTAGCAAACCAAATCCAGCAATACATTAAAAGGATCATACACCAGGATCAAGTGGGATTTATTCCCGGGATGCAAGGATGTTTCAATATTTGCAAGTCAGTCAGTGTGATACACCACATTAACAACCTAAAGAATAAAAGCCATATGATCATCTCAATAGATGCAGAAAAATATTTGACAAAATTCAACACCCATTTATGATAAAAACTCTCCAGAAAGTGGGCATAGAGGGAACCTACCTCAACATGATAAAGGCCATATACAACAAAATCACAGAAAACATCATACTTAAGGGTGAGAAACTGAAAACATTTCCTCAAAGATCAGGAACAAGACAAGGATGTCCACTCTTGCCACTATTATTCAACATAGTTTTGGAAGTCCTAGCCATGGCAATCAGAGAAGAAAAAGAAATAAAAGGAATCCAAATTGGAAAAGAAGAGGTAAAACTGTCACTGTTTGCAGATGACATGATACTATACATAGAAAATCCTAAAGCTGCTTCCAGAAAACTACTAGGGCTCATCAATGAATTTGGTGAAGTTGCAGGATAGAAAATTAATGTAGAGAAATCTCTTGCATTCCTATACACTAACAACAAAACACGAGAAAGAGAATTAAAGAAACAACCCAATTTACCATTGCAACAAAAAGAATAAAATACCTAGAAGAATTATTTTCAATAGCTAAGATATGGAAGCAACCTAAGTGCCCACTGAGAAATGAATGGATAAAGAAAATATACTACTCAGCCATAAAAACGGGGGAAAAAAAGGACGAAATCTTGCCATTTGTGACAACATGGATGGCCCTAGGGGGTATTATGCTTGGTGAAATAAGTCAGACAGAGAAAGACAATAAATGTTTTCATTTATATGTGAAGTCTAAGAAACAAAACAAACAAATATAACAAGATAGAAACAGACTTACAGATACAGAGAACAAACTAGTGGTTCCCACAGGAGAAAGGGGGATGGGGAGGGGCAAAATAGGTGAATGGAATTAAGAGGTACAAACTACCTGTTATAAAATAAATCACACACACAAATAAAATACTTAGGAATAAACCTGACCAAGGAGGTGAAAGTCTTATGCTGAGAACTATAAAACGTTAATAAATGAAACTGAAGATGATTCAAAAAAATGGAACGATATCTCATGCTCTTGGATTGGATGAATTAATATTGTTACAATGGCCATACTACTCAAAGCAATCTACAGAGTTTATGTGATTCCTATCAAATTACCTTTGACATTTTTCACAGAATTAGAACAATAATCATAAAATTTATGTGGGACCATAAAAGACCCAGAATTGCCAAATGAATCATTAGGAAAAAGAACAAAGCAGGAAGCATAACCCTCCCAGACTTCAGACAATACTACAAAGCTACAGTAATCAAAACAGTGTGGTACTGGCACAAAAACAGACATATGTATCAATGGAACAGAACAGAGAGCCCGGAAATAAAGACACACACCTATGGTCAATAAATCTTCAACAAAGGAGGAAAGAATATACAATGGAGGTGGTGTTGGGAAAGTTGGACAGCCAAATGTAAATCAATGAAGTTAGAATATTCCCTTACACCATGCAGGAAAATAAACTCAAAACAGCCTAGGGACTTCCCTGGTAGCACAGTTGTTAAGACTCCGCACTCCTAACGCAGGGCGCCCAGGTTTGATCCCTGGTCAGGGAACGAGATCTCACATGCATGCTGCAACTAAAAGTTTACATGCTGCAACAAAGGAGCCCATGTGCTGCAACTAATACATGGTGCAACCAAAAAAAAAAAAGTGCCTTCCCAGATTTTGGCTTTAAAAAAAAAAGTAGCCTAAAGACTTAAATGTAAGGCATGACACCATAAAACTTAGAAGAGAACATAGGCAAAACATTTTCTGACATCAATCTAACCAATGTTTTCTTAGGTCACTCTCCAAAGGCAATAGAAATTAAAAAATGGGACCTAATCAAACCTACAAGCTTCTGTACAGCAAAGGAAACCATAAACAAAATAAAAAGTCAACCTATGAACTGGCAGAAAATATTTGCAAATGATGAGACCGACAAGGGCTTAATTTCCAAAACATACAAATAGCTCATACAATTCAATGACAACAAAAACAAACAACCCAATAGAAGAATGGGCAGAAGACCTAAATAGACATTTCTCCAAAGAAGACATACAGATAGCCAACAGGCACATGAAAAGATGCTCACCATTGCTAATTATTAGAGAAATGCCAATCAAAATTACAATGAGGTATACCACCTCACACCTGTCAGAATGACCGTCATTAAAACGTCTACAAATAACAAATACTGGAGAGGGTGTGGAGAAAAGGAAACCCTCCTACACTGTTGGTGGGAATGTAAATTGGTGTAGCCCCTGTAGATAACAGGTTCCTCAAAAAACTAAAAGAGTTGCCATATCATCCAGCAATCCCACTCCTAACCATATATGCAGACAATTATTCAAAAAGATACATGCACCCCAATGTTCATTGCAGCACTATTTATAATAGCCAAGACATAGAAACAACATAAATGTCCATCAACAGATAAATGGATAAAGAAGATGTGGTACATATATACAATAGAATACTACTCAGCCATAAAAAAAAATGAAATAATGCCGTTTGCAGCAACATGGATGAACTTAGAGATTATCATACTAAGTGAAATAAGTCAGAAGAGAAATACAAATACCCTATGATATCACATATGTGGAATCTAAAATATGACACAAATGAACTTATCTATGAAATAGAAACAGACTCACATAGAGAACAGATTTGTGGTTGCCAAGGGGGAATGGGATAGGGGAGGGATGGATTGGGTTTTTGAGATTAGCAGACAGAAACTATTATATATAGAATGGATAACAACAGGTCCTACTGTATAGCACAGGGAACTATATTCAATAACCTGTGATAAACGATAATTGAAAAGAATATGAAAAAGAAAGTATATATATATATATATATATATATAACTGAATCATTTTTCTGTACAGTAGAAATTAACATAACATTGTAAATCAACTATACTTTGATAAAATAAATTTAAAAAAATAAGCCACAAGAATGTGATGTATAGAACAGGAAATATAGTTAATATTCTATATTAACTTTGTATGGTGTGTAATCTATAAAAATATGAAATTAACATGTTATACACCTGAAACTATACTTCATCTAAAAAAATAGATGAGCAAGGAGCATTATGATATCAACTCTAATGAAATTTATTATCTGGGAATATATCAGTCATTCAAACAGATAAACATAAACTTTCAGTAGTGAGAATGGTTTTTGAATTGTGTGAGATGGAGATATTAGTTGAGAAATTAGGGTGTTATTGGTGTCAAGGCGAGAAACAAGAAGTTATACAGCAAACGGTATCCTTAAATCATGCACCAATTTCAAACATTTTTTTTTAGGTTGTAGAGTGAAACTGATAGATATAATCAGCAAAATTCTCTTAACTAAAATTATATAATTAACTCCTACAATTTAAGAGTGTGCGAGAGAGTAGAGAGAGAGAGAGAGGAAAAAAGAAGATAGAAAGATGGAAAATCACAACCATGGAAACAAAGAAAACTAACATATACAATTTCCCACTAATAAATTTGAATGCCTGGTAGAAATGGATTGTTTTCTAGAAAGAAGTCATAAAAGACAATATCATATTACAAAAAATAAAAATTAGATTATCTAAGAAAATTTTGAAAGAGAAATTATCATGTTATAAATTGAGAAAATGAATGGCAGGAACCATGGCTATTTGTTTTTTGTACCTTTTTGAATAATCAAGCTTTGTACATAGTTAATTTATTCAACAATATTTCTTCAGCACTTATTAAAAACAAGAAACTCTTTAAAAAGTAGGAATGAAGTGAACAGTTTTTATATGATCCCTTCTTTTGTGAAGCTTATGGTACAGCGGCATAAAGGGATAATAATTAAATCATTGTCTAAACACCCAAAGGTAAGTGCTGAGGAGGGAAGCATCAGACAGAGTACTGGCTGTCAGTGGTTTTAGTGCCACAGAATTGAAAAGACTCAATATTGAGTTTACGTCTAAAGGATGTGTGAACATTGAACATTAACTAGATGAGAAGAGAGAAGAGAGATGTTTCCAAGAAGATGAAACAACGTATGCAATTTCCTTAAGGTAAGAGGGAGGTAGGCAACATGGGAAATGAAAGGGCCTTAGTGGCTGGAAAATAGAGTGTGAGAGGGAGAATTCTATGAGGTGAGGCAAAACAGGGAGTCATGGGAGAGAGCATTTTGTGAAGGGGCTGAGACTTTATCCCTGGGGCTAAGGAAACTTATTTAAGATGATTATACAAAGAAATGATATAAGTAAGCAGTTCTGTATTCTGAAAAGATGATGCTGACTGCAGTGGAAATGCCACAGGAGAAAAGCATGAAAAAAAGGATGTTAATAAACCAAGTAGGAGGTCATTACAATAGCCACTGTGAGAAAGGATGATGGCTTTAGCTTAAGTACAGATATTTAGATAGATAAATTATTGGAGGAGTAAAGATGCTACCTCATGATGGATTCACTGTGCAAGAGTGCATGGTAGAGTATGTTAAGAATATTGCCTAGGGCTTCCCTGGTGGCGCAGTGGTTGAGAGTCTGCCTGCCGATGCAGGGGACACGTGTTCGTGCCCCAGTCCAGGAAGATCCCACATGCCACAGAGCGGCTGGGCCCGTGAGCCATGGCCGCTGAGCCTGGGCGTCCGGAGCCTGTGCTCCGCAACGGGAGAGGCCACAGCAGTGAAGGCCCGCGCACCGCAAAAAATAAAAAATAAAAAAAAAATATTGCCTAGGCTTCTAGTTCCTCCTCTGTACACTGAATAGGTAGTGGAGACCTTCTGCATGATACAAAACTCTAGAAATGACCAGGTTGAGGGAGAAGGAATAGAGTGGTAGATGGTATCTACAACTTGCCTTTGAAATATGCAATTTAGAGATTTTAAATAAGCAGCAGGATAATATTCATTATAAATCTGGCATATCTGCAACCCTGCAGTTATTTCAATCAATATAAGGAAAAGTTTGGAACTTGTAAGAATTTGTTGTGGGGGTATTATTAATTACTTAATTCTAAATCAAATCAATACTTGGATATGAGCAAAATTAAATAGTTCAGACAACACTGAAATGAAAAATCCCTTGTCTGACCCCTTTGTCCTCATCCCCAGTAACACTCCCCCAAGGGATCACTTGTAGCTCCCAATTTTGTTTGTTTGTTTGTTTTGAGGTGGTGGGGTGGTAATCAATGAGGTATTTTCTCAAATATCTCTCAAGTTATCAAATAGTATTATTTTTAAAGTTTCCTGAATTACTTCTGTTTCTTCTGAACTAATATTTTAATAACTGTTGCTAACTGTAGTCTTTAAGATTTTCTCAAAATTTTGGTGGTCATTTTTTTGCCTTTATATTTAAAATAATGCAACATAAAAGCTAACTATTAACTATTCCTATGGGTTGTTTCTTGACTAGTAGTCTTCATTTTAGAATAAATGAAAAGGAAGCTGGGCCTTGTATATTTAGCACAAAAGAGTAAAATGCAGACGTTTCGGTCTAGTACCTCAAATCCATATTAGAAACTCTAGTTCTCCCCAGAAAACTGATTTTTTTTGTGGGGGGTAGTTCTGGGTAGTTGATACTTGTTGCTGGTTAAGACTGATGGTTAGTTTTTCTTTTGTTTATAGTTTCCTTTGCTGTGCAAAAGCTTTAAGTTTAATTAGGTCCCATTTGATTGTTTTTATTTTCATTACTCTAGGAGGTGAATCAAAAGAGAGCTGGTTGTGATTTATGTCGAGAGTGTTCTGCCTATGTTTTGCTTTAAGAGTTTTATAGCATCCCATCTTACATTTAGGGCTTTAGTCCATTTTGAGTTTATTTTTGTGTATCGTGTTGGAGAATGTTCTAATTTCATTCTTTTACATGTAGCTGTACAGTTTTCCCAGCATCACTTATTGAAGAGAGTGTCTTTTCTCCATTGTATATTCTTGCTCCTTTGTCATATATTAGGTGACCATAGGTGTGTGGGTTTATCTTTGAACATTCTATGCTGTTCCATTGATCTATACTTCTGTTTTTGTGCCAGTACCATACTGTTTTGGTTACTATAGCTTTGTAGGATAGTCTGAAGTCAGGGAGCCTGATTCCTCCTTTTCCATTTTTCTTCTCAAGATAACCCACAGAATGGGAAATACTATTTGCAAATGAAGCGTCTGACAAGGGATTAATTTCCAAAATATACAAACAGCTCAGGCAGCTCAATATCAAAAAGACCAAACAATCCAATCAAGAAATGGGCAGAAGATCTAAACAGACATTTCTCCAAAGAAGACATACAGATAGCCAAAAAGCACATGAAAAGATGCTCAACATCACTAATTATTAGAGAAATGCAAATCAAAACTACAATGAGGTATCACCTCACACTGTTTAGAATGGCAAATATCAAAAAATCTACAAACAATAAATGCTGGAGAGGGTGTGGAGAAAAGGAAACCCTATTACACTGTTGGTGGGAATGTAAATTGGTACAGCCATTATGGAGAACAGTATGGAGTTTCCTTAAAACACTAAAAATAGAGTTACCATATGATCAAGCAATCCCACTCCTGGGCATATATCTGGAGAAAACCATATTTTGAAAAGATACATGCACCCCAATGTTCATCACAGCACTATTTACAATAGTCAGGACATGGAAGCAACCTAAATGTCCATCGACAGAGGAATGGATAAAGAATATGTCGTACATATATACAATGGAATATTACTCAGCCATTAAAAAGAATGAAATAATGCCATTTGCAGCAACATGGATGGACCTAGAGATTGTCAGACTGAGTGAAATAAGTCAGAAAGAGAAAGACAAATATCATATGATATCGCTTATATGTGGCATCTAAAAGAATGGCACAAATGAAACTATTTACAAAACAGAAATAGAGCCACAGATGTAAAAAACAAACTTATGGCTACCAAGGGGGAAATAGGGGATAAATTGGGAGATTGGGATTGACATATACACACTACTGTATATAAAACAGATAACTAATAAGTACCTACTGTATAGCACAGGGAACTCTACTCAATACTCTGTAATGATTTATATGGGAATAGAATCTAAAAAAGAGTGGATATACATATATGTATAACTGTTTCACTTTGCTGTACAGCAGAAACTGATACAACATTGTAAATCAACTATACTCCCACAAAAAAAAAAAAAAAATACTGATGGCTAAGTTTGGGGTGGGTAGTGAGATGTGTCAACTGTTCCATTTACAAAACTTGAATTAATCCCTATGCTTTCAGATCCATTAATTCACTTCAACCACCCATCACATATAACATTTCTAAGTCAAAGGCAATTCAGGGAAAAAATAAAGTCATTTAGAGATCTGCCTGGACAGATTGTTTATAAGTCATGGTCTTTTCTACCTCTTAATTTTGGTCTCCTTAGAACTTACTTTCAATTATCACACCTCCATTCTCTTTCTATATGCCTCTATTTTTTTCTATAGTAATGAAAAAAATTCTCCCTCAGCAGTTGACTCATATTCAGTTCTTTATCTAGTTGTGGGTTTAATTTATATAGTTACCATTTTTATTCATTTCTATCACTTTGAGTTTCATATGAAAGAAGAGATAATGTGCACGCTGGTTTGAATCATACACATTGTTATATTTATTGACATAGCTTAGTTTTATTTTTTCATTATTTTGAAAAGGAGTTAATTATAATAAAATTACTACATTTCGGAAAATAAAGTTTTAATTTTTTATATGCAAAATCTCTGAAAGCCCAGAACACAAAACAGTTTATATGGGAATAATCTAGGGGTCTTATATTATGTATCCATATAATTCCAATTCCTGGTCCTTTACCTGGCATATAGTAGGCACTCAATAAATATTTATTGGATAAATGAAAATATACGGAAATTTTATTTTGAAAATGTTTTAAAACGTCTTTTATGTCACAATGCACACTCTTCCCTTAATTAAAACTTATGCAGTCTCAGAAGTCTGGAGCTGTTTAACAGAGGTAATTCCAGTAATGTACCTAAATAAGGTGAAAGCCTTAAGGTCAAAATGTGCATTTTCATTTTTCAAAATTCTTCCATCAACCCTAAGTACAGAGAAACTCACATAGCAGAGTTTTACAAAAGATATTTCCAATAAAGAAATGCTGTGGGATTATGCAAAAGAGACTTTTCTACCAAATGGAATCAGAAGAAGCTTAAAATTAAACTTTCCATTTAACAAGAGCAATGTAACTGAAGACATGGTTTTAAAAATCCATTAAGTCACGTTGGAAAAAGGCAGTAAACACAGCTTTTGGAGACTAGAGAATTCCATTTGGCAATCTATATCATTAGTGATAGTATTTCCACTAAATTACATATATTTGTACCCTGTTCTACAGACTTTCTTACAAAACATGATTTGCACAGAATTGTTCTGCTTTACTCCTAAGCATATGCTTGAAAGGATTTGCTGTAAAAATGAATTCTCTTACCTATAGCAATTTACATTGGAAGAAGAAGTCACTTATGTCAGCATCATTTAAAATGCAATTTATTTTTTTATTGTTTCATTGAAGTGAGGTTCATTACAGTAATGTTACCATATTAGGAACTTCAAAAAGTCAGAAAGAAAATGATGGGAAATTGTTTGTCAGCAAACACTGCACTATTCTTAATTACAGAAATGGCAAGATATGCTACTGATACATTCCTATTTCTTTCCTTTTTTAATGGTGAGAATAATTGATGATTCTTATATTAAAGCAAGTTAGCATTTCATATGTGACTTTTCAAATCAGGTCACCTGGATTAGGGGCATTTTTTTCCATAAAGCAGAACCTCATTGTCTTAGCAATCCTTTTTAACCAGAGCTTTTGTGTAAATGATTTGTCAACTCACAACTAGATGACTTTCATTAACAGTAACGATATTTAAACTTGTCTTAATTTAATCATAAAATTTTGTAAGGTGTTAAATGTTTTAAATTCTTGTTGCCTTGTCTGTGGTTGGAGTGAAAATTCCCAATATATTATTTATATATATTGCTTACTGTAAAACTTACTTTCAGATGATAAAAGTCCTAAAGTTTTACATTAGTCATTTTTTTGCAAATAAAAATACGTTTTTCAAAAGTTCTATTTCTGGCACTCAAGTGTAATTTCTGTGTGATATAATATAAAAGAGTCCACTATGTTGACTTGGCAAAAGATTAAGACATTGATGGTGGGGGTTTCTTAATACAGCTTTGAAATTTCATGAAGGCCAACATCTGGTGGCATATTTTCCTTCACAACCTGAGCAGTGTATGGATATTAACTATAAAAATAATGATTTTATTTAGACCTACATCATCTTTTCCCATGCAATAAGACCACAGGCAAGGAAAATAAACCATGAATGGCAAGCATTAGACCTTACATAGAAATACAAACTCAATGTGATATTCAACTATTGTTGGTTGTGGTCAAAGACTTGTTGGTTGTGGATCAAAAACAAAAGAACTGCCAGGAAGTGAAATAATTATCCTGCAGTTTAATGAAAGTTTCTTATTTCTTCCTATTTTCAGTTAAAGCTCACATTTATTCTATAACATTAATACTGATGTATATCTAATTTAAGAACAAATTATGTCTGTGGTTCTTATGCCCTTTGAAATAATACAGTCATTTTATTTATGTAATAGTATTTTTGTAATGTCCTAATGAGAGACAACTTCTATCCCATAGGGTATTTGACATCATATATGAATAATAAGTGTTTGTATATATTAGAAAGTTATTTTATGTTGATGAGATAATGATATATTATCTATGTTCTTACATAAATTTATTAGTAGTCATGGAAACTATTCTTCATTATTGTAACATAATTCCTTCTTATATTTTTTACTCAGGTCAAATATAAGTACTAAGTTAAAAGAACTGGCTCATTGATTAGTAATGAACCACTGACAATTTCTCATACTACATGAGTCAATTATGGCCCTAAATATTTATTAATTAAAAATAGAAGAGTGAAAAGGATTGGTTTTCCCATGTCACTACAATAAAACACATAAAATATAGATAGTATTACCCATATCATAATCTTATCCTGCAGTATTACTTTCTGATGAGTACTCAGTAATTTTTCCAGTGTAAACTTAGCCTTCAAAGAATTTTGGATACTTGACTGCATCCAAGAAAAGCAACTAAGTGTCAAGATCTTTTATATATTGAGCCAAAGATAAGAAATACACATGTATATGGTATACAGTCAATATCTAATTAGGGCTCTGCCTTCATCACCAATACTATATCAATCATATGCAGAGTTGAGTTGAAATTACCAGATGCTATATACTTAAACACATAGTATGGCCAATAAAAGGGGAATCAGTGAGCTGAAGTAATTTAGGAAGGGTTCTTGGAACAAGTAGACTGATCATGAAAAAGAAAACAAATGGATAACATTTATGGATATTAATATATTATTTACTCTTCAGAACTGCATAAATTGATATTATTATTACCCCTATTTAAAGCTGGAGAAAATGAGGCACAGAGAAGTTAAATAATTTTCCAAAATAATATAGATAGTAAGTGTTTGTCATAGTCAGTTTGGGCTGTTATAACAAACTACCATAAACTGGGTAGTTTATAAACACCAGAAATTTCTCACAGTTCTAGAATACTGAGGAGTCCAAGATCAAAGAATCAACAGATTCTTTGGTGAGGGCCTGCTTCCTTGTTCACAGATAGCTATATTCTTGCTCTTTCCTAATATGGTGGAAAGTGCCAAGGGTGCTCTTTGGGGTATCTTTTATATAAGGGAATTAATCCATTCATAAGGGCTCCACCCTCATGCCCTAATCACCTCTCAAAAGCCCCCCTCCTAATACCATCACATGGGCAGTAGGATTTCAAGATGAATTTTGTGGGGACATAAACATTTAGCTCCTAACAATACTGAAATATTAAACCCCAGCACTATAGTTCTAATCTATACTGCCTCTCAAGCACTTAGAGTAAGCACATCTCGTAGCCCACAGTTATCTCAATCCTATCTGATATGCCCCATGAGTAAGAGAGACATAGATGGTCTTTACAAGGATCATTTTTCGATTCCACATTAAGTGATATCATACAGCATTTGCCTTTCTCTGACTTATTTCAATTAGCATAACGCCCTCCAAGTACATCCATGTTGCTGCAAAGGGCAAAATTTCTATTTTTTTTATGGCCAAGTAGTATTCCATTGTGTATGTGTGTATATATATATAGAATATCTTCTTTATCCATTCATCTGTTGATGGACATGTAGGTTGTTTCCATATCTTGGCAATTGTAAATAATGCTGCTATGAACATTGAGGTGCATGTATCTTTTAGAATTAGTGTTTTTTTGGACATATTGCTGGGTCATATGGTAATTCTATTTTTAGTTTTTTGAGAAACCTCCATACTGTTTTCCACAGTGGCTGCACCAAGTTACTTTCCCACCAACAGTGTACGAGGGTTCCCTTTTCTCCACATCATAACTAACATTTGTTATTTGTGTTCTTTTTGATGATAGCCATTCTGATGGAGGTGGGGTGATATCTCATTGTTGTTTTGATTTGCTTTTCCCTGATGATTAGCAATGTTGAGCATCTTTACATGTGCCTGTTGGCCATCTGCATTTCCTCTTTGGAAAAATGTCTATTCAGTTCTTCTGCCCATTTTATAATTGGGTTGTTTGTTTTCTTGATGTTGAGGTGTATGAGATGTTTATAGATGTTAGATAGTAACCCTTATCAGTCATATCATTTGCAAATATTTTCTCCCATTCAGTAGAACTAGTGAATATAACAAAAAGAAGCAGACTCACAGATATAGAGAACAAACTAGTGGTTACAAATGGGGAGAGGGAAGGGAAGAGGGGCAATATAGGGGTAGGGGATTAAGAAGTGCAAACTATTAGGTGTAAAATAAGCTACAAGGATATATGTATAGCATGAGTAAACTACCCAATGTTTTAGAAAAACTATAAATGGAGTATAACCTTAAAAAATTGTGAATCACTATATTGTACACCTGTAATTTATATAATATTATACATCAACTGTATTTCAATAAAAAAAGGATCATTTTTTCTTATGTGTGTCTGGGATGTGTATTGTGTGTGTGCTTCATTAGAAATTATTCCCAAATGTAATTTGGTGCAGCCAATGTGGGAAACAGTATGGAGGTTCCTCAGAAAGCTAAAAATAGAATTAACATATGATCCAGCAATCCCACTCAGGGGCATATATCTGGACAAAACTATAATTCATAAAGATATATGCACCCCTATGTTCATAGCAGCACTATTCACAATTGTCAAGACTTGGAAACAGCATAAATGTCCGTCAACAGATGACTGGATAAAGAAGATGTGGTACATATATACAGTAGAATACTACTCAGCCATAAAAAAGAATAATGCCATTTGCAGCAACATGAATGTACCTAGAGATTATCATACTAAGTGAAGTAAGTCAGAAAGAGAAATACAAATACCATATGATAGCACTTTTTTGTGGAATATAAAATATGTCACAAATGAACTTATCTATGAGACAGAAACAGAATCACGGACATAGAGAACAGACTCGTGGTTGCCAAGAAAGAGAGGTTGGGGGGGAGGGATGGAGTGGGAGGTAGGGGTTAGCAAATATAAGCTTTTATATATGGAATGGATAAGCAAGGTCCTACAAATGTATAGCACAGAGAACTGTATTCAATATCCTATGATAAACCATAATGGAAAAGAATATAAAAAAAGAATGTACACATATTTATAACTGAATCACTTTGCTATACAGAATTAACTCAACATTGTAAATCAAGTATATTTCAATAAAAAAATTATTCCCAAGACTTCTGGATTGTAGTGTCCTTTTATTATATTTTAAATTTATTTATTTATTTTATTTGTTATTTTTGGCTACATTGGGTCTTCGTTGCTGTGTGCGGGCTTTCTCTAGTTGCGGCGAGTGGGGCTACTCTTCATCGCAGTGCGCGGGCTTCTCATTGCGGTGTCTTCTCTTGCTGTGTAGCACAGGGTCTAGGCATGCAGGCTTCAGTAGTTGCAGCACACAGGCTCAGTAGTTGTGGCTCGCGGGCTCTAGAGTGCAGGCTCAGTAGCTGTGGTGTATAGGCTTAGTTGCTCTGCGGCATGTGGGATCTTCTCGGACCGGGGCTTAAACCCATGTCCTCTGCATTGGCAGATGAATTCTTAACCACTGCACCACCAGGGAAGCCCATGTAGTGTCCTTTTATATAAATTCTAAAGAAAATTTTTGTTGAGTCTTGCATTAGTTAATAAAAGACAGTAACACACTTATTTTAGAAGTAAATTTTTACAAACAGCCTTGATTGCATTTATGAAGTTGCAAGCTTACTTGTTATATTTTATTCAGGATGAATGAAATTTCATAAACAATAATACATAAATAATAATTAAATTTGCAACAACAAATGTTTTATACAGAAAATAGCTTCAATACAAATTGGACTCCTTATCCTCTCTAATACAAAATAATCATCTTTTAAAATTATTCTAAAAAAATTGTGTTGTTAGTACTTCAAAATATTTTTATCAATGACTACAACTTTTAAAATAATGTAGTATCGAATTTTGTAAAATAAGGAGGTATAAATTAGTAATGTGGAAACATTTATTTACTACTCAGGTAATAAATATCTAAGTGAAATGAAGTGCATGTCTCATCTATACTCATAATGTTTATTAATCCATTTGTCAAAATATCCTTCTTGCAAAGAATTCCAATGAATAGTAGAATATATAAGAACACCTACATATTACTTAAATGTTAAGATTATGTATGTGGTAGAATTCTGTTTACCATTCCAGCTTTGCATCCTACAAAGGAGAGGGTGGGATGTGAATTTGGGACTTTTAATAACTGATACCTATATGCTGATTTTTAGACTGCAGTTGGAATACATATATTAGTCCATCAATTTCTTTGCAGGAAACTGGAATACATATTCAAGATATCTTAAGCAAAGAAAGATTTAACACAGGGATTTTGATGCAATCAAATTATTTGGAGGGTTGGTAGAAGATAAGTTGGATGGTTGTTATTTGATTATTAACTCCTAGCTGCAGTGCCATCCAGAGATGAGATGCAAAATAATACCCCCAAATAGCATAGATGATATAGTCAGTTTTGGACAATGTGCTTACCCAAAAACGCTAAGTGACCCAACCAGTAGATATTAATTTAACATCTATATAACAAGGTATTGTCCAAAGTGATCTAGAGATGTGATTTATGATTGATGATGAAGACAGCAAATACTTATAAAGTGATTGCAATGTGACAGGTACAGTTCATTACATGAACCATCTTATTTAATCCTCACAACAACCCTATGAAGTAAGGAGACTGGTATTTTATACATAGATAGAAAACTGAAACAGAGCAATTAATGGAGTTTCCCAAACCACAGGCTAGTAAATGGTATAAATTGAACTTGAACCCAGGCATTGTTTTCTACTAGATTCTACATGGAGAAATAAGAAAGACATAAATTAAATAAAAATACACAACTTACTTAAATCCTTTGAGAGAGAGAGAGAGAAGATAGAGTGACATATGTCCATGGTAGTTCTATCTCTTGATAAATGAAACTCCAGAGACAAGAGAAGGGTGTGGCAGGTCCTCACCTTGGAAAAGCGTAACTGAAATTGAACAGATGCCTCTGACTGATGCTAAACACCTCTCCCATGTCACATAGCCAGTACATAAGAAATTGTAAAATTAAATTTAGATCTAGATGACTCTAAGACTTTTGCCATTTAATATTACACATCTCAACAGTATGGCAATAATAAAGAAATAGTTTTGAGGGATCCATGGATAAATTTGCTAAGCTAGAATAAAAATTTTATGGGAATTTCCTGTTTTCAAAAATTATTACAAAATTACAGTAATTAAAAAAGTATGATACTAAAAAAATATTAAAGGTATGATACTGGCATAAAGACAGTTATTTAGACCAACGGAATAGAATATAAAGCTCAGAAATAAACCCACACATAAAGTGTCAACTGATCTTCAAAAAAGGTGCCAAGAATACACCATGGGGAAAGGATAGTCTCTTCAACAAATGATTTTGGGAAAACTGGACAGTCACACGGTAAAGCATGAAACTGGACCCCTCTCTGATACCATATACAAAAATGAACTCAAAATGGATCAAAGACTTAAACATAAGACATGAAACTGTAAAACTCCTAGAAGATAACATTGGTGAGAGACTTCTTGACACTAGCCCTGGCAATAATTTATTGAATATAACACCCAAAGCACAGGCAACAGAAGCAAAAATACACAATTGTGACTATATCAAACTAAAATCTTCTGCAAAGCAAAGGATGCAATCAACAGAATGTAAAGGAAGCTTCCGAATGGTAGAAAATGTTTGCAAACCATATATCTATTAAAGGATTAATATCCAAAATACATAAGGAACTCCTACATCTCAATAGCATTAAGAAAAACCCCACAAAGGGCTTCCCTGGTGGCACAGTGGTTGAGAGTCCGCCTGCCGATGCAGGGGACACGGGTTCGTGCCCCGGTCCGGGAGGATCCCACATGCCGTGGAGCGGCTGGGCCCGTGAGCCATGGCCACTGAGCCTGCACGTCCGGAGCCTGTGCTCTGCAACGGGAGAGGCCACAACAGTGAGAGGCCCATGTACCACAAAAAAAAAAAAAAAAAGAAAAGAAAAACCCCACAAAAACAAATAACCGAATAAAAGAATGGGCTAAAGATTTGAATAGGTATTTCTGAAAGACAAACAAGTGGCCAAAGGTGTATGAAAAGGTGCTTAATATCACTAATCATCAAAATCAAAAATAAGGTAAAAAAACCCCAAAAAACAAATAAGGTATCACCTAAAATCAAACTATAATGAGTTATCAGCCCATACCTGTAAGGATAGTTATTAAAAAAAAAAGAAAGACAAAAACTGTTGGTGGGGATGTGGATAAATTGGAACCCTTGTACACTGCTGGGAATGTAAAATGGTATGGCTGCTCTATCTCCAAATATTAAAAATAGATCTACCATATGATTTAGTATTCCCACTTCTGGGTAAATATCCAAAAGAACTGAAATCAGGATCTCAAAGAAATACCTGCACTCTATGTTCACTGCAGCATTATTCACAACGGCCAAGATATGGAAAAAACCTAAGTGTCCACTGACTGGCGAATGGATAAAGAAAACTGTGATATATACATAAAATGCAAAATTATTCATCCTTAAAAAAGAAGGAAATCTTCTTTGCAACAACACTGATTAACCTAAAAGACATTTTACTAGCTGAAAAAAGCCAGTCACAGAAGGACAAATACTGCACAATTCCACCTGTGAGGTATCTGAAATAATCAAACTTATAGAAACACAGAGTAAAATGGTGATTTCACAGTTAGGAAGGGGAAAGTAAGAGTTGTTCAATGGGTATAAAGTTTCAGTTATATAAGATGAACAAGTTCCAGGAATCTATGGTACAATATAGTGCCTACAGATAACTATTCAGTATCGCGTACTTAAAACACTGTTAAGAAGATCAAGCTCATGTTAAATGTTCTTACCACCAATAAAGCACAAACAAAAACAAAAAAAATAAAAAAGTAAACAAACAAAAAACCAAAAAGGCAAGGAAAAACTTCTTGAGGTGATATATATGTTTATTACCTTGCTTGTGACTATGGTTTTGTAACTGTGTGCATGTCTCCAAACCCATCCAACTGATATTTAATGAATGTGCAGTATTTCTGTACATCAATTATACCTCAACAAACAAAATAACATAGGGAGATTACTTAAAGAAAACTAATAAATTTCATATTTTGTAATATAACCTTATTTATGGTGGTACAATATTTTACAATTTACTGTGGCCACTGGTAAGAAGAGAACTAAATCTGGACTTCTCAACATAACAGTCAGTATCTCCATTCAATCAACCTTACATTTCTAAACCTTACTACCTCTAAATCAAACTTACATTTATCCAGTCATATATCAGTGCTCCACATCATCAAGGATATTTTCTTATTTTTCCCTCAATATGCTAAGCTCACATTTTTCACACATTTGTAATTGTTATGGATCCTTTTTTGTTAACATGATTTAGGAGCCATTATATATTCATCTCCCACAATATGCCTATTATAAAGTAAACATCCACTAATCATTTGTTTAAAAAAATTGCAAGATCAATGTATTATATTTCCCATGAATTTCAATATCACAGTCATCTACTACTTATGCTGAATTTTCTTCAAATTTATATTTGTTGTCTTAATCACATAAAGAGCCTTAGAATTTACCATAATGTTAGAGATAGTAGCAGCTAGGCTTCAGGATAACAAGTGCAGAAATTGATAAATACTAGAGTTTGAAATAAGTTGGCAGCCTTGTCTAAAACTTATTGGTGGTAGAGACCTTCAAGATGGCAGAGGAGTAGGATGTGGAGATCACCTTCCTCCCCACAAAAACATCAGAAATACATCTACATGTGGAACAACTCCTGCAGAACGCCTGCTGAATGCTGGCAGAAGACCTCAGACTTCCCAAACGGCAAGAAACTCCCCACGTACCTGGGTAGGGCAAAAGAAAAAAGAAAAAACAGACAAAGAATAGGGACGGGACCTGCACCAGTGGGAGGGAGCTGTGAAGGAGGAAAGGTTCCCACACACTAGAAGCCCCTTTGCGGGCGGGGACTGCGGGTGGCGGAGGGAGAAATCTTCGGAGCCGCAGAGGAGAGCGCAGCAACAGGGGTGCAGAGGGCAAAGCGCAGAGATTCCCACACAGAGGATTGGGGCCGACCAGCACTCACCAGCCAGAGAGGCTTGTCTGCTCACCCGTCGGTGCGGGCGGGGCTGGGAGCTGAGGCTCGGACTTCGGAGGTGAGATCCCAGGGAGAGGACTGGGGTTGGCGGCGTGAACACAGCCTGAAGGGGGCTAGTGCACCACAGCTAGCCAGGAGGGAGTCCGGGAAAAAGTCTGGAGCTGCCCAAAAGGCAAGAGACCATTATTTTGGGGTGCGTGAGGAGAGGGGATTCAGAGCACCGCTTAAAGGAGCTCCAGAGACGGGCGCAAGCCACGGCTATTGGCACGGACCCCAGAGATGGGCATGAGACACTAAGGCTGCTACTGCAGCCACCAAGAAGCCTGTGTGCTGGCACAGGTCACTATCCACACCTCCCCTCCCGGGAGCCTGTGCAGCCCGCTGCTGCCAGGGTCCCGTGATCCAGGGACAACTTCTCCAGGAGAACACATGGTGCGCCTCACGTTGGTGCAACATCACGCCAGCCTCTGCTGCCACAGGCTCGCCCTGCATCCGTACCCCTCCCTCCCCTCAGCCTGAGTGAGCCAGAGCCCCCAATCAGCTGCTGCTTTAACCCTGTCCTGTCTGAGCAAAGAACAGACGCCCTCAGGCGACCTACATGCAGAGGCAGGGCCAAATCCACAGCTGAACCCTGGGAGCTGAGCGAACAAAGAAGAGAAAGGGAAATCTCTCCCAGCGGCCTCAGGAGCAGAGGATTACATCTCCACAATCAACTTGATGTACCCTTCATCTGTGGAATAGACAACCTGAATAGACAATGAATCATCCCAAAATTGAGGTGGTGGATTTTGGGAGCAACTGTAGGCTTGGGGATTGCTGTATGTGGCTGACTGCTTTCTGGTTTTATGTTTATCTCAGTTTAGTATTTAGAGTTTATTATCATTGGTAGATTTATTTATTGATTTGGTTGCTCTCTTCCTTTTTTTTAATATACATATATATATTTTTTTTTCCTTTTTCTCTTTTTGTGAGTGTGTATGTTTCTTTCTGTGATTTTGTCTGTATAGCTTTCTTTTAACATTTGTCCTAGGGTTCTGTCTGTCCATTTTTTAGTTTTGTGTTTTTTTAGCATAGTTTTTAGCATTTGTTATCATTGGTGGATTTGTTTTTTGGTTTGGTTGGTCTATTCTTTCTTTTTCTTATATTACTTTTAAATTTTTTTATTTTTAACAATTTCTTTATCTTTTATTTTAATAACTTTATTTAATTTTTTATTCTTTCTTTCTTTCTCCCTTTTCTTCTGAGCCATGTGGCTGACAGGGTTTTCGTGTCAGGCCTGTGCCTCTGAGGTGGGAGAGCATAGTTCAGGATATTGGTCCACCAGAGACCTCCCAGCTCCATGTAATATCAAATGGCAAAAGCTCTCCCAGAGATCTCCATCTCAACACTAAGACCCAGCTCCACTCAATGACCAGCAAGGTACAGTGCTAGACACCCTATGCCAAACAACTAGCAAGACAGGGACACAACCCCACCCATTAGGAGAGAGGCTGCCTAAAATCACAATAAGGTCACAGACACCACAAAACACACACCGGACGTGGTCCTGACCATGAGAATGACAAGATCCAGCCTCATCCACCAGAACACAGGCACCAATCCCCTCAATCAGGAAGCCCACTGAATCAACCTTACCCACAGGGGGCAGACACCAAAACCAACAGGAACCACGAACCTGCAGCCTGTGAAATGGAGACCCCAAACGCAGTAAGATAAGCAAAATGAGAAGACAGAGAAACACGCAGCAGATGAAGGAGCAAGGTAAAAACCCTTTATCAGATAGACAGTGTACCTGAAAAAGAATTCAGAGTAATGATGGTAAAGATGATCCAAAACCTTGGAAACAGAATGGAGAAAATTCAAGAAACCTTTAACAAAAACCTAGAAAAACGAAAGACCAAATAAACAATGATGAACAGCACAATAAGTGAAATTAAAAATTCTCTAGAAGGAATCAATAGCAGAATAACTGAGGCAGAAGAACAGATAAATGACCAGGAAGATAAAATAGTGGAAATAACTACTGCGGAGCACAATAAAGAAAAAAGAATGAAAAGAACTGAGGACACTCTCAGAGACATCTGGGACAACATTAAATGCACTGACATTTGAATTACAGGGGTTCCAGAAGAAGAAGAGAAAAAGAAAGGGACTGAGAAAATATTTGAAGAGATTATAGTTGAAAACTTCCATAATATGGGACAGGAAATAGTTAATCAAGTCCAGGAAGAACAGAGAGTCCCATACAGGATAAATCCAAGGAGAAACACGGCAAAACACATATTAATCAAACTATCAAAAATTAAATACAAAGAAAAAAATATTAAAAGCAGCAAGGGAAATAAAACAAACAACATACAACATAATCCCCATAAGGTTAACAGCTGATCTTTCAGCAGAAGCTCTGCACGCCAGAAGGGAGTGGCAGGACATATTTAAGGTGATGAAAGGGAAAAACCTACAACCAAGATTACTCTACCCAGCAAGGATCTCAGATTCGATGGAGAAATTAAAATCTTTACAGAAAAGAAAAAGTTAAGAGAATTCAGCAACAGCAAACTGGCTTTACAACAAATGCTTAAGGAACTCCTCTAGGAAAAGACCTACAATAACAAACCGCAAACAATTAAGAAAATGGTGATAGGAACATACATATCGATAACTAACTTAAATGTAAATGGATTAAATGCTCCCACCTAAAGACACAGACTGGCTGAATGGATACAAAAACAAGACCCATATATATGCCGTCTACAAGAGACCCACTTCAGACCCAGGGACACATACAGACTGAAAGTGAGCAGATGGAAAAAGATATTCCATGAAAAAGGAAATCAGAAGAAGGCTGCAGTAGCAATTCTCATATCTGACAAATAGACTAAAATAAAGACTATTACAAGAGAAAAAGAACGACACTAAATAATGATCAAGGGATCAATCCAAGAAGAAGATGTAACAATTTTAAATATTTATGCACCCAACATAGGAGCACCTCAATACATAAGGCAAATGCTAACAGCCATAAAAGGAAAATCGACAGTAACACAATCATAGTAGGGAACTTTAACACCCCACTTTCACCAATGGAGAGATCATCCAAAATGAAAATAAATATTGAAACACAAGCTTTAAATGATACATTAAACAAGAAGGATTTAATTGATATTTATAGGACATTCCATTCCAAAAAAACAGAATACACTTTCTTCTCCAGTGCTTGTGGAACATTCTCCAAGATAGATCATGTCTTGGGTCACAAATCAAGCCATAGTAATTTTAAGAAAATTGAAATCATATCAAGTATCTTTTGCGCCCACAACGCTATGAGACTAGACATCAATGACAGGAAAAAAATCCGTAAAAAATACAAACACATGGAGGCTAAACAATACACTACTAAATAACAAAGAGATCACTGAAGAAATCAAAGAGGAAATCAAAAAAAACTTAGAAACAAATGACACTGAAAACACGATGACCCAAAACCTATGGGATGCAGCAAAAGCAGTTCTAAGAGGGAAGTTTATAGCAATACAATCCTACCTCAAGAAACAAGAAACAACTGAAATAAACAAACTATACTTACACCTAAAGCAATCAGAGAAAGAAGACCAAAAAGCCCAAAGTTAGAAGAAAGAAAGAAATCATAAAGATCAGATCAGAAATAAATGAAAAAGAAATGAAGGAAACAGTAGCAAAGATCAATAAAACAAAAAGCTGGTTCTTTAAGAAAATAAACAAAACTGATAAACCATTAGCCAGACTCATTAAGAAAAAAATGGGAGAAGACACAAATTAATAAAATTAGAAATGAAAAAGGAGAAGTAACAACTGACACTGCAGAGATAAAGGATCATGACAGATTACTGCAAGAAACTATATGCCAATAAAATGGACAACTTGGAAGAAACAGACAAATTCTTAGAAAAGCACAACCTACCAGGACTGAACCAGGAAGAAATAGAAAATATGAACAGACCAATCAAAAGCACTGAAACTAAGACTGTGGTTCAAAATCTTCCAACAAACAAAACCTAAGGACCAGATGGCTTCACAGTCAAATTCTATCAAACATTTAGAGAAGAGCTAACACCTATCCTTCTCAAACTCTTTCAAAATATAGCAGAGGGATGAACAAATGCAAACTCATTCGATGAGGCCACCATCACCCCGATACTGAAACCAAAGATGTCACAAAGAAAGAAAACTACAGGCCAATATCACTGATGAACATAGATGCAAAAATCCTCAACAAAATACTAGCAAACAGAATCCAAAAACGCATTAAAAGGATCATACATAATGATCATGTGGGGTTTGTCCCAGGAATGCAAGGATTCTTCAATATATGGAAATCAATCAATGTGATACACCATATTAAAAAACTGAAGGAGAAAAACCATATGATCATCTCAATAGATGCAGAAAAAGCTTTTGACAAACTTCAACACCCATTTATGATAAAAACTCTTCAGAAAGTAGGCATAGAGAGAACTAACCTTGACATAATAAAAGCCATATATGAGTAACCCACAGCCAATATCATTCTTAGTGGTGAAAAACTGAAACCATTTCCTCTAAGATCAGGAACAATACAAGGTTCTCCACTCTCACCACTTATTCAACATAGTTTTGGAAGTTTTAGCCACAGCAATCAGAGAAGAAAAAGAAATAAAAAGAATCCAAATCAGAAAAGAAGTAAAGTTGTCACTGTTTGCAGATGACATGATACTATACACAGAGAATCCTAAAGATGCTACCAGAAAACAACTAGAGCTAATCAATGAATTTGGTAAAGTTGCAGGATACAAAATTAATGCACAGAAATCTCTTGCATTCCTATACAATAATGATGAAAAATCTGAAAGAGAAATTATGGAAACACTCCCATTTACCATTGCAACAAAAAGAATAAAATACCTAGGAATAAACCTACCTAGGGAGACAAAAGACCTGTATGCACAAAACTATAAAACACTGATGAAAGAAATTAAAGATGATACAAACAGATGGAGAGATATACCATGATCTTGGATTGGAAGAATCAACACTGTGAAAATGACTATACTACCCAAAGCAATCAACAGATTCAGTGCATTCCCTATCAAACTACCAATGGCATTTTTCACAGAAGTAGAACAAGCAATTTCACAATTTGTATGGAAACACAAAAGACCCCAAATAGCCAAAGCAATCTCGAGAAAGAAAAACAGAGCTAGAGGAATCAGGCTCCTGGACTTCAGACTATACTACAAAGCTACAGTAATCAGGATAGTATGGTACTGGCACAAAAACAGAAATATACATCAATGGAACAGGATAGAAAGCCCAGAGATAAACCCACGCACATATGGTCACCTTATTTTTGATACAGTAGGCAAGAATATACAATGGAGAACAGACAGCCTCTTCGATAAGTGGTGCTGGGGAAACTGGACAGCTACATGTAGAAGAATGAAATTAGAACACTCCCTAACACCATACACAAAAATAAACTCAAAATGGATTAAAGACCTAAATGTAAGCCCAGACACTATAAAACTCTTAGAGGAAAACACAGGCCAAACACCCTATGACATAAATCACAGCAAGATCTTTTTTACTCACTTCTTAGAGAAATGGAAATAAAAATAAACAAATGGGACCTAATGAAACTGAAATGCTTTTGCACAGCAAAGGAAAACATAAACAAGACAAAAAGACAACCCTCAGAATGGGAGAAAATATTTGCAAATGAAGCAAGTGACAAAGGATTAATCTCCAAAATTTACAAGCAGCTCATGCAGCTCAATATCAAAAAAAATAAGAAACCAATCCCAAAATGGGTAGAAGACCTAAATACACATTTCTCCAAAGAAGATACACAGATTGCCAACAAACACATGAAAGGATGCTCAACATCACTAATAGTTACAGAAATGCACATCAAAACTACAATAAGGTATCACCTCATAACAGTCAGAAAGGCCATCATCAAAAAATCTACAAACAATAAATGCTGGAGAGGGTGTGGAGAAAAGGGAACCCTCTTGCACTGCTGGTGGGAATGTAAATTGATACAGCCACTATGGAGAACAGTATGGAGGGTCTTAAAATCTAAAAACAGAATTACCATATGACCCAGCAATCCCACTACTGGGTATATACCCTTAGAAAACCATACTTCAAAAAGAATCATGTACCACAATATTCATTGACAACTCTATTTACAATAGCCAGGATATGGAAGCAAACTAAGTATCCATTGACAGATGATTGGATAAAGAAGATGTAGCATATATATATAATGGAAGATTACACAGCCATAAAAAGTAACTAAAGTGAGTTATTTTCAGTGAGTTGGATGAACCTAGAGTCTGTCATACAGAGTGAAGTAAGTCAGAAAGAGAAAAACAAATAGCATATGCTAACACATATATATTGAACCTAAAAAAAAAAGAAAAAAAATGGTTGTGAAGAACCTAGGAGCAGGACAGGAATAAAGATGTAGAAGTATAGACTTGAGGACACAGCGATGGGGAACGGTAAGCTGGGTCAAAGTGAGAGAGTGGCAGGTACATATATACACTACCAAATGTAAAGTAGAAAGCTAGTGGGAAGCAGCCACATAGCACAGGGAGATCAGCTCAGTGCTTTGTGACCACCTAAAGGGGTGGGATAGGGAGTGTGGGAAGGAGACACAAGAGGGTAGAGATATGGGGATATATGTATATGTATAGCTGATTCACTTTGTTATAAAGCAGAAAATAACACAGCATTGTAAAGCAATTATACTCCAATAAAGATGTTAAAAAAATAAAATTAAACAAAGAAATAAATAAAAACTTATTGGTATGTATTCGTAACAGTTAATTAAATATAGAAAACTACCAATGCTACTGTAGAGTATGATTTTATAAACTAAGAATTCTAAAAGGACTTTCTAGGAGTAATTAAAAAAATTTAACTAAAAAAACTAAACTAATGGCCTTTAGGTTTTAGTCTCAGATCTTGTACAAAATTTCTGAGGACTAGACACATTAGATGCTCAATACTGTCTGATGAAGGAGTGTTTGTTGTCCTTACTTTATAACCTTGGAATATTCAGTGCTGTCATGTCTCCTGCTAAACTATAACTATTTCAGGGTCCACATTTAATCATATTTTTCATAGTCTTTCCATAGAACTAATTAACTTATCTTGACAGCATAGTCTACAGGTATATACTATCAATATCTTCTAAATACTATTTAACCAGAAGGGAATTCCCTAATTATACAAAGCACAAGTAGATATCAGTAGTTAAATGAGAAATCATTAACTGTATAAAAGGAGATACAATTATTATAAATTGATTTCTCCATAATTCAATGACAGTGAGTACAAAGGAGGGATGATTTCAGTTGCTGTTTACTGTTCCAAACATTCAATTCTTTTCACGTCAAAATGAAGAAATATTTATTGATAGAGAGCAGAGGGTCCAGAGTCTAGAAGTAAGGAAACTTTCATTGGTGATTTATCTATGTAAATTAGTCTCTGTTCCAAAATTGTGGCTTATTAATCTTATTTTACTATCTGGTAGGTAGCTTTAGATACCTTTCTTTTTCCTTTCTGTATAGTCAGCAGATAAAGACTTGACTCTAAATTATATTCTATCAGTTGGTTCCTAACAAAAGTATAAAAGTCCTTTGCTTAATATTTCGGTAATTTTTTTCCACCAGTGTGACTTGGTCTTGACCATCATGTCTTATCTTTATTTCTTTTTCTTAGTAAAGAGCCTTCCAGATAATGACACTACCATGAAATATGTTCTTCTGTCAATCAGGCCACCTAAAATGTCCTTGATAATAAAATCCCTGTTATTAAATCTAAAAGAAGGATAACAAGTCTATATAAAATACTATAAAATATTAAGAAATATTTTTAAAAACGATCTAAATAACTGAGGGATATGCCATGCATTCAAAATAATTTGAAGATTCAATATTATAATGACAATTCTTCCCTAACTGATGTAATAGATTCAATGTAATTACAATGAAAATATCAACAAAATTCTTTTGTGGAAATTGGCAGAACCTATTTAAATTTACATGGAGATGCAAAGGTCTAATATTAGCCAAGACACTACTAAAGAAGAATTTTGAAGTGAAAGGACTTGGTATGGTAGAAAACACAAAATAGCATGAATCCACAAGAATAGTCACATATTTCAACAAGCTACCTATGTGTAAAATTGATTTGTGGGGCTTCCCTGATGGCGCAGTGGTTGATAATCTGCCTGCCAATGCAGGAGATACGGGTTCGAGCTCTGGTCTGGGAAGATCCCACATGCCACGGAGCAACTGGGTCCGTGAGCCACAACTACTGAGCCTGCGCGTCTGGAGCCTGTGCTCCGCAACAAGAGAGGCCGCGACAGTGAGAGGCCCGTGCAACGCGATGAAGAGTGGCCCCTGCTTGCCACAACTAGAGAAAGCCCTCGCACAGAAACGAAGACCCAACACAGCCAAATACAAATAAATAAATTTTTAAAAAATTGATTTGTGTAAGGAGAACAAGCAAACTCACATCTCACACACACACACATACACACACCAGGTGTGCACACACACAGAAACTCCAAGTGGATTGCGCATTTGAATTTAAAAAAAATTAGGAAGGTTCTAGGCGCTAATGTAAGAATATATTAATGACCTTGGCATCAGGAAAGACTTCTTAAAGAGGACACAAAAAAAATCAACTTAAAGGAAAAGATTGGTAAAATTTACTACCTCAGAAGACACTGTTAAATTGATAAGAAAGTGTTAACATGGGAGAAGATGTTTGAAGAACTCACTGTGCAGCATTTCACTAAAAGTGTATCCAGTTGGCCACTAAACATATGAAAATTTACCATCATCATTACTCATCATGAAAAGGCACATTAAAGACACAAAAACAAGTCTGTACCCTCTTAGGAATAGAAAATTATAAAGACTAACAAGACCAGTGATGGTGTGAAAGTGGAGCAACAGGCATTTTTATACAGCTTGTGAAAGAATAAATTATTCCCTCCAGGGAAGTGTTTGACATTTTCTATTAAGCTAAACATAGTCACAGTGTAAAACAAGAAATCCCATCAGTAACAGAAATGCATACAAGTGTAAAACCAAAACACATGCAGAATACTCATAGCACTATTACTTTAATAGCAGAAAATGATAACTATCCACATATTCATACTGGAAGAATGGCAAAAGAGTAGAGAAAGAGTCATAAAATGTTAATACTATAGAGCAATGAAAATGAATTCATACTAGCTGTATGCAATAGCATAGATGAATATCATAATCATAATATTGAGAGAAAGAGGCCAAACACTAAAGTATATATTTTGGATGATTACAATTATATTAATTCCCAAGACAAGCAAATTATCGTAGTCAGGATAGCAATTTACTTTGGGAAGCAATGAGGTTATTGATTGGGAGGTGGCACAAATGAAGCTTATAGAATGAGGTCAGTATCCTGTTTCTTGACCTGGCTTTGGTTCAAAAGGACTTTGCTCTGTAATAATTCACTGAGCTGTATATTTATAATTTGTGTAATTTTTTCTATGTGGTTAACACTACAAAAATGTGATGGAAAAAACAAACATGTAAACACAATCACGTTGACTGATTTTACTCTAAAATCAGGATCCTGAACTTTTAGGAAGAACATGAATTCTTCCAGGCAGTTATATTTTCCCCTTTGATTAGCAAGAGAAATAAACTGTTTTCTTTCTGGGTTTTGCATCTTGAATTGTCTTAGTCTTAGAAAAGTAGAAAAAAAAGTATTCTGAAGAAAATATGGGATTTGGTATGAAACAAGCTTTGGAGAAAAGGTTTAGAATCCTTGATGTGGGGTTTAGAATAGGTTTTCATTTAGAGATAAACTGAATTAATGCCATTGCTATAGTTTAACACGCCTCCTAGCCTCATTTCGAAGAGTTTGTGGGTGGCGTTTTTAGAGTATAGGCAAACTAAACTCCTTAATGGAAAATGTAAATTTCTTTCCTTATCCTTCATCCCTTTTCATTCTGTTCATCCCAAGATGAGTATGAGACTTCTTTTATCTTCAAGCTTAATTTGCAAAAGTCCAATAATGTGTTAATATTTCTGGAGTTCCCTAAGCCTTTCCATGAAGATAACCAAGTTTTCTGTCCTCTTCTATTTGACTGAAGCATATCTCTTCCTGAATGTTAATCCCAGTTCTATTTAATGGAGGTCAGATTTTTCACTATTTTATTTTCTTATTATGCATCGATCAAAACACTTGTCTCCCTAGGGCCCTTTCTTGGCTATATAATCAGTACCTTCTCCTCTAGGCACACATCTGTATCTTCCTTTTAAAAGGCCATATACAAAAGCAAACACAATATAATATTAGGCTTTAAAAAAGAAAAATGCTGGTTAGAGTCAATGTAGTATCTTGTGTTGGATCTTGGAAGAGTAAAAACTCATTAGTAGAAAACAGTGAAATCTGAGAAAGGTCTGTAGTTCAGTTAATTGTACTGCACCACTGTTAATCTCTTACTACTTTTAACAAGTGTTCCGTGATTAGATAAAGATACTAACATTAGAGGAAGCTGGGTGAAGGGTCTACAGGACAGATGCTCTGTACTACCTGTGCAACTGTTTTGTAAATCTATATCCATTCCAAAGTAGAGTTATAAAAGAAAAAAGCTGGAAGTCAAACTGCCTGTATCTTTCTTAAAAATAAGAATTTTTAAGAAAGATTTGAAAATAAATAGACATAAAATTGGAAAGAAATATATGTTAACAGATGAAGTAGAATGATTTTTGTGTTTATTTTTTCTATATTGTCCTTATGTTCTACAATGCACATGTAATGTTTTTGAAATAACATCCAAAAATCCCATAACTTATTAATCTCAGAATTAGTATTTCTGAGCTAAGTAATCATTTTCAAAGCAGATAGTTGGCACAGTGATCTTCAGCTTGTCTTGGCTCATACCACCGTCTCATCCTCTGCATTCTTGCTGAATCTTTTCCTAGCAAGTGTTCTTAGGAGTGCTAAACATTCCCTCTTAATAGCATCCAATTACCTGAAATGTTAGTAACAATGGCAAACATACATAAAGTGTAGAGTTGTGAATAGGACAAGTCCTACTTCTTCAATTAATGATACAACCATACACTTAACGTTGTAGAATCTTATATTTATGTGTTGACACTTGTTATACTTTAAAGAAGATTCTTTCCTGAAATTAGAATATGTTACAGTTATACCTTGCTTTCTTTACCAGCAATATAAGTGCCATACAGTACTCATAGCATTAGGATAACAACCATATCTTCCTCATCAGTCTAGTCAAGGAATCAACTATATTAATATTTTAATTTACATCATTAAATATTTCATTATTGAAGATAATGGTGTTGATTATAATGGACACATCTAGAAAAATATTCAGCTATTGAAGATTAATTACGAAGAACATGTAAGAATTTTTCCACAGATACATTTATACGTCTTTGATAAGTAGATTTTTAAAAACATTTTAACTATAAGTCAAAAATTCTGCTGAGAAAAATGTGCATTTATCAACCTTTTCCAATGAAAGATTTTAGAAAAGGATCAGGGAAACTTATTTTCTTATGTCTGTGATTCGAATCTAACAAGAAGAGTTGTGGCACTTTTTTTTTTTTTAAATTTCTGATTTTTGTAATGGAAAATAATCTAAGGAAACCAAAGTATTTTCTATGTTATAAGAAACAATTTCATGTTGAAGAGTGTATTCTCCAGCTCAGGCCACTTAACTTAGACAAAACAGCTTGAATGTTACTTAATCTTGTACTTTCTAAATAACTTGTTTTTCTTTTTAAAAGATGACATTGAGAATTAAGTTATATTTACTTTTCCCTTCTAGACACATTAGCAATATGTTCATCACCTGAAGACATTATACAGAAAACAGTCATCAGAGTGTTACTCATTTTTATTTTGTTTCATATCCACACAGATCTATAGGCTTTTGTTTCATTTCTACCTATCACTCTCTAAAGATAAGTTCCTTTTAAGCCAGGGAAATGAAGAAATTCAAACTTTATTTTGGAAATTAGATTAGGAAAGAAGAAACAACTAGAACCTAAGTTACTGTTTGTTTTAATAAGGCATTATATATTCCTTTGAAGTAGATTATGTAGAACGACATTAAATATTTTATCATGAAGGCAGTATAACCACATATTGACCTCATTCTTTAGCTATGTTCATAGCTATGTCTACATATCTCCAAAACACTTTGTTTGATTTGTTTCACGGATTTATGGTTTTAAACAACCCCATTGTTTCAAAGTAGTACACGTAACTTATGCTACAGTTACTGTAAACATCCTTTTGGCAAAGACTAAATTGTTGCATATGGTTGTAGGTGGTAACGTCTAATAAAAGAGTTGATCTTGTTAGCAGAAACCTTTGATCCAATCTTTTACTTGGAATGATCTACTGCACTCTATTAAAGCAAATGTCTTGTTCAAATACTGCTTTGCAACCACTTATAGAGCTAAGGAGGCCAATCAAGTAACTGACATTTAAACCTGAAATTTTCTGTACAGCCTTCTCCAAATTCTCCATAATACTCTGTATAATACCCCTAATTTTAAGGCAAAATATTTATGAATGAAATAAAATAATAAGTGTAAGTACATACTGTCAAACAAAGTTCATTTTTACCATAAGATACCATTATTTTAAAATAAAGTTTATTGGATCAAGTAGGAGCAAGTTAAAGCAAAATTTGAAAGCATGGCCAAGTTAGCCTTAGAGGAGACTGGTGTAAATCTCATCAAGAATATGGTTTTAATTACTGCCATTGATGATATCCATACAATTGATGAAAGTAGAGTTTATAGGGTATTTTGAAAGGTAAACAAACAATGGTATTATCAAATCTATCTATGATCCGTGGCATCATATCTCTGCAAAATGTATTCTACCAAAGGCACCTTTAGCTATATACATAAACAAACAATACATAGACTAAACACATTTGAAACATTGGATATTACATAGTTGACAAACACACAGTTTTGGATGTGAAGCTACTGTTAATGGATAAAGTATGTCATCTCCAATGTGGCACTTCTAATCCTTTGAGCCCACTTATCTCCAGGGCCTCTTATTTTCCCATAGTTTTTCCCGTCAATGTAGATATGCTCTAATGACTCTTCTTCCAATTTAATAACCCTGTCCTTTGCTAAGTCTAATCTGTTAAACTCACTGTTTGAGCTAATAATTTCAGATCTTGTATATTTTAGTCCTAGAATATGTTTCATTATTTTTATGCATTATCCTTTGTTGAGTGACTTCATCTTTTTATCTGTTTTGTCCATTTCTTCTATTTTCTTAAACCTATTATTATTATTTATTTATTTATTTTTGTGGTACACGGTCCCCTCACCGCTGTGGCCTCTCCCGTTGTGGAGTACAGGCTCCGGATGCGCAGGCTCAGCGGCCATGGCTCACGGGCCCAGCCGCTCCACGGCATGTGGGATCCTCCCAGACCAGGGCACGAACCTGTGTCCCCTGCATCGGCAGGTGGACTCTCAACCACTGCGCCACCAGGGAAGCCCCTTATTATTATTTTTAAAGTCATTATGTACTAACTGCAATATTTAGATCAGTTGTGAATGCAAGGTTAAATAATGTTAGAATGTGAACTTATTCTGCAAACAAACTAGTAGTTACCAGTGGGAAGAGGCAATACAGGGGTATGAGGAAAAAGGGGGTTATATGAAGGGGATTATATAAAGTCTTGTGTGTGGAACTTTTGAAAACTGTAAAGCACTACAGAATTTAAAGAATCTTTCATTCAATAAAAAATAAATTAATTTAAAAAAAAAAGCAGTGTTGGGAACAAACTATGGCTGAAGTAAATCTCCAAAATGAAATGACATTCTCCTAATCCACGTAACATTTGGAAACAGGGGCAAATGTTCACCAAACTAACTTTATGAAATGTGAGAGCTTTTAGTTCAAATTATGATTACCAAAGTTAATTCAAAGTAAGAAATTACTAATTCAAATGATAATTACCAAAATGAAATGCATGAATTGAAAAATAATCTAGATATTATAAATGAAATAAAACAGATATTTGCTGTGAATTAAATGTATTTCCATTAATAAAACAATGTTAGTTTCAAATAAAGCAACTCAGACTCAAAGAATCATTAAACGTATGATCCCAGCATTATAGTCATTGAGACTAGCATTCTCTACCTAACAAAAACCATTTTGATGTGTGTGTGTAACTTGTAGCCTATATAAATGTCTGTAAACTGGTCAGGAGAAACTAAAAAAAAAAAAAAAAAAAAAAAATCAGCCTCTAGAAGTAGGATAAAACTTATTTTCAACATTTAAAATCTGCTCTTCAGATTGCAATGTTCATATTCTACATTCCAAAGAAATTTTTTATTCAAATTTACCCCTTTACCCTAAATATGTGTTTTACGTAATTATTTTCTTGTTCCTATCAACATTCCTTGTTGAGATCATAATGTCAATATTTTCACATATTTTCTTTCTAAACCTAATCCTCTTACTGATATTCTTATTTAATCAATGCCACTAGCATCTTCTTAAAATACCATGTGCACATTTTTGAGTGAATTCCAACTTTTCCTTTTAGGCAAAGCCTACAACCATTAAGTACTATTGATTTCATAACATAAATATTTAATTCTTTGTACTTTACCTGCCACTAACCATATTGAGATTTCCTTTTATTTATATTTGGACAATTGATATAATGAACTTACGGTTTTCCCTACCTTTGGCTTTATTTTAATTATAAACTATGCATTTTTGAAAAACGAATCTTTCTAAACTATAACTCTGACCATGTCATCTCATTTTTCTGAAATGTTTCATTTTCCACTTTTCTATGAAAGCTAAACTCCTAAAATAGCTATGATTTATGGGGCGTTTACTTGGTTCTTTATTCAACTACCTCTTCAGAACACCCTTTAGAGAGTATAGTTATTGATCTTTAATAGGTGAGTAAATTGAAGCCTGGTGATGTTAATTTGCCCAAGATCACAGTTTATAAATCAAGGAACTCCAATTCACAGCCTGTTCTAGCAGACCACAGAGTTCTTTTTTCTTCTCACTCTAAATCTCACTCACTCTGACAAATTTGCCTTCCAATTTATTCTCATAACAGCACAGTGAATTAGATATTATTGTTTATATAGGTGAGATATCTGACCCAGAAAAGTTAAGCAGTTTGTTACAACATAATACAAAGAGGAGTGGCAAAACTAGCATTTAAAGCCTTATCATTCTGCCTAAAAATCCTGTGTCCCTTTCTGTACATCTACATGAATAATACCTGGTCAAAATCTATACAGGAATACTTTCTCTCCTTAATGTAGTAGGGACTGCTTCAAAATCAAACACCTTATTTATACCTAAAAATCCCTCACTCTTTTCTGTGTTTTGAATGGGTTCTTTCATCATACACCATAGGGTGTATCTATTCCATGTATTCTTTAAAACCCACTTCACATACCATATTCTCCACAAAGCCTTCACTAATTCTGCAACTGGGGAGAGATGTTTTTATCTAAACTTCTACACATCTCTGTCTGTTTTAGAGTACTTGGGTCTTACTTTTCCTTTTTGCACTGATTCTATCTCTTGTACAGTACTATGAGTTCTTTGAAGGTGGGGTATACTTACCTGTTTTAAAGATATATATGAAACAAATGTAGAACAGGACAACCAGAAAATTAATATGCATATTGGAATCTGTTTTCTAAAGATATTGAGCTTAGTAGATTGTTAGATTTTAAAGTATGTAGAATCAAGTACTGACAATTTTCAATACAATTTAATTAACTATAAATGTGAAAATGAGCCTATGAATTAATAATGTGCTCTTTTGAATTTGTATGTAAAAGTTAACGTCTCTCTTTGAACTTTCTCAACCATAGATAATAATATTTCTGCTTGAAACAATTGAGTCATATAAGATTCATAATAAGTATTTACAAGATATTTAACAGTAAATTTCTTTAAAATATTGAAACATTTCAATATTGTATTGTAACTAAAATAATATTGGACTTGAGGTGATAAGCAAATAATGCCATGACCTGTTATGGTCTGGGGAATAGCTGATTGTGCTAGGCCAGAAATAAAATGAACATGTAACAAACAGGGATACTACTTTAAGTTTTCATTAAAAGCAGGTATACAAATGCTTAAGAAAGAGCCTTTAAAATGTTCTTGTCAACATCACAATTATGACAAACACTAGCACAAAGCAGAAAATCCAACAAAAGAGTGCATCACAGGAAGACACAAAAAACAGCAGGTTAAAATTTTAGTGTGGTGACATACACAATGGAACGCAAATAGAAATCAGTAACAGAAAAAGAGCTGGAAATTCCACACATATATGGAGATTAAACAGCACAATTGTTAATAACCCATGGGCTAAAAACAGTCTTAAGAGAAATAGAAAATATTTTGAACTACATTAAAATAAAAATACAACATGTTAAATACTGTAAGATGCAGCAAAAGTTGTGATTAGAGGGAAATTTATATAATCAATGTATATATTAGTAAAGAAGAAAGATCTAAAATCCAAAAACCTAAGCTTCCCCTAGGAAACTAAAGAAAGAACAATTTTAGCTTAAAGCTAGCAAAAGAAATAATACAATTTAAAGTAGACAACAACTTTTCTCTCCCCCTCTTGTGCCATCTGACAGGGATAGGCGTCTGTCCTGGACCAAAGGAAGACGAATACATATATTTAAAAAAAAAAAAAAAGTAGACAACAATAAAATTGAAAACAGGAAGTCAATAGAAAAATGCAATGAAACCAAGTGCTGGTTCATAGAAAAGATCAATAAAATTAACAAACCTCTATCCAGGCTAATTAGGACTAAAGGAGAGAAGACACAATTTATCAATATCAGAAATGAAACAGGGGCATCCCTACTGACTTGATAGATATTAAAAGGATAGCAGACAAATACTTTGAATAACTCTATGTCCATCCACAAGTTGGATAACTTTGATTAAATGGAACAGTTCATTGAAAGAAACAAACTACCAAAATCATACACAAGGAGGTGTAGATACTGTGAACAGGCCTGTGGGGTTTTGTTTGTTTGTTTGTTTATTATATCAATACTTAATAACCTTCTAAACAAAGAAAAAGCAGCAGGCCAAGAAGGTTTCACTGGAAAATTCTACCAAATATTTAAAGAAGAAATTATACCAATTCTCTATTATCTGTTCCAGAAAATAGAAACAGAAGGAATACTTCCTAATTTATTCTATAAGACCAGCATTACTAAAAGCAGATCAAAATATAATGAGACTCACAGGTTCTTACTTTAGCTGTTTAGTTGAACAATCAGTTACCTAAATATTCACAAAATTAGAGTCTAGGTTTTTGGCATGCCTCCAAATTATTAAAATTTTAGAGTATTTGTGATATCCTATATTCCTATATTATTAACAGAATGTTGTGGAGGTATTTTATTGCAATATTTTCCTTAACATTATTATGCTATTTCACCTGTAAAATTGCTGAATTTTTTACCAATGGCAAATTATTTGTATGTCTGGTTCTAAATCTGGCCATGATAATCTGCAGTGATAACTGGGGGAACATAAAAATAAAAAATACATAGCTAGTTAGACAAAAGCATTGACTTACAAAACAATTTCATCTTTTAGAGAGGGGTTAAAATAAAACATGTGACTGCAAATAAAAGGCTGGATGTCAAAATAAAAAGTATCTAAAGTGAAGAGAAAAACAAGCATAACCCTTAATAATCAATTAATTGACTCAGGATTTTATGGTATTTTAATTTGTTAGCAAGGATTTCCAAATACTGTCCACTTATTGTCAAAGAGGAGAACTATGGTGATAATTGCTAACACACCAAAATACACAGTACATTGTATAAAGAAAAATAAAAGATCCTAAACAGTTATCTATTATATTTTACAAGGGTACATATTGTGCACCCTTTTAAAAAATTTCATATTTTGTAAGAACTTCTTTAAAAAAATTATCTCATAATAACAGTATTAACTTAAGATGCAGACAGGTTGTCAACATGCATTTCATTTATCTTTTTATTCTTCATTTGAAAGTGGAGGAGAGATAAAAATTTTCTGTTCTTACCAGGTGCATCAGTGATTTTAGTGTTTCAGTTTTTGTCAAACAATATTAACGAATTTTTCTAAACAATATGAGTGCATGTTAAATTACCTTTATAAATAACTGCAGTAGAGTTCTACTTGCAGTACAGCTGAGTAAATCCTCTCAGACCAAACCTCCGGTAGTTAGTAACAACAGACTGTGGATAAATTGCAAAAACAAAGCAGAACAAAATACATGAAGGCACAAGAAGCCTCTTGAGAAGTTTCAACCTTGTTTTTTGCTTTGTTTGTTATGTCTCTTAGCCTGACAATGTCAGGTTGTTAATGGACACCACACATGATGGCTCTAATCCTAACAGACCATCAGTCCTCTTTGAGGAGTGAAGAACTAGAGGACAAAGTTTAGAACAGGCGTGGCTGTCAATCTGATCAACTATAATACATCTTATGGCAGAATAAAATGAAACAGCTCAAATTATATTAGGTCATTCATGACTCCAAAAGTTAACTGAATTCCGAAAATTTCGTCTTAAATATACTTATAATAATTACATTTCTTAATTTTTCCAAATAAAACAAGTTAATATGCCTTGGAGCACAAGGATAGAAAAGAACATCTAAAGTTACTGCTCTCTTTGTGTCTAGTTTGTGCAGGGTTTTTGGCCACATGCTTTATATAAGTTATGTGCAATGCTCACAAGAACTCTGCAAGGCAGAAATTATTATTGTCAAATGGGAAAAGCCTAAGAACGTAAATTAATCACCTATTAATTATCATAACTAATGTGATAATCCAAGTCTATGTGAATCTAAAATATTTTTTTAATCTGTGGATTTAAAGCATTTGCTCCAGAAGTTTGTCATCTCTGGATCAATCTGGACCAGACCAGACTGAATAAGATATTTTAGGAATGTAATTACCACCCTGCTAACTGTGGGATTAGCTTCAGAAATATATCATGTGATTTCTGGGTTATTTCTATGCCTTCAACATAATATGTGCTTACTGTGAATTTATGAAGGATGCACTATTAAAATTTCTCTTTTAAATGTTAAGTGTTATAGTTAACATTGATCAGAAGGCCTGGGATAATCCTTGACAATGCACCAAACATGGAGTTTATAATATACCTTGTAAATAAAAGAAAGAAAAGCCTAATAAATGTATTTCTATGGCATTACATTTATTATGGTTAAGATTTTTTTTAAAAATTGCTACCCTGAGCTAAATTTTAACTATATTTAATATGCTTATTACCAATTCTTTCTTAAGCCAAATATGTTCCCTCTTTGGGGTTAAGGTGATAGTATTATTACAGAAGATAAAAGAGTCAAACATTGCATCGATTTACTTTTAAGTCACTATTTAGTAAGACTGCTGTGCTCAATGTTCATCTTCAGTAGTAAAGTACAATTATTTTTTTTCTCTTGAGTTTTATTTTTTAGAAATGATATCTGAGATATAAAATTTAATTTTAGCATCTTGTTATATCTTCACAACTAATATGTTTACTGTCTAGATATGTTAAACAGTTACTTGTATAAGTCTAAAACCATGTTTTGTTCACCAAGAAAACCATTAATTGGTTAATGGAAACTCTTGGAGTTAGGTGTAAAAAATTACATATACTTAAATTGTCAATGTCACCAATCCTTACTTTGAATTTCTCTAGATTTTTTTTTCCAGTATATCTATGTGCTTAGAGTTTTGTAAATGTAAAAAAAAAATGAAAATAATACCAGGAACGTATTCCATATGGCAATATGTTATTTTGCCTGGCAAATGTATAATCCCCAATTGAGAGTAGTTCTCTTCCCTTATGTTGAATTATATTAAGGGCCAATTTGATGGTTAAGAGAGTTCAAGTTGCATTATCTACCTTATTCCTTATTTTAATATTGTAAACAATAAACTCAAGAATAAGCCCATAGGGTACTTGTTGAAAATATTTGTTCTTAAATTCTAACCCAGACCTATTGCATTAGAATCTAAAGGAATGAGGTCTCAGTACCTGCAATTTAGAAAAGCATCCTTGGGAGCTCTTATACACAGTCCAGTGCAAAAACAATGTCTCTAGAATTTGATGACATTTTTTTCAGTCCATTTCTATAGATTATAATAAATACCTCTTAATTTCAGGCTGTGATACACAGATAAATAAGTTATGAGGAAATACTGGGAAACACTATGGAGTCGGCACAGCTGCATATATGTACAGTGTGGTATAGAAGCACATGTACATGAGAGGTATATTTTGCCCAGTTTGAAATAGAGGAGGAGAATGGGGAGGAGAATGGATCATAGGACTCTCCCTAGAGAGGTTGACACTGAACTGAGTTTTGGAGGATGAGCAGGGATTAGTAAGGCAAGGAAATAAATAAATAGATAAACTATAAATAAAGTTTTGATCAAATAGAAAAACAAAAAAACTGTGGTGTGGAATAGCATTCTGTAGTAAGGAAATCATAGCCTGTTAAATGTTAAGGCAAGAGGGGGTGAAGATAAGGCTGAAAAATTGGATGAGGTGAAATATTAGAGGGTCTGTAAGCCATGGAACTTTCCTTTTACCTTGTCAATTTTAATGCAGTACTGAATATTTCAAGGGGGAAATTGGATAGATAACCTTAGCAATGACTTGTGGGATGGATTTAGGGGGATTCAGGCCATGAATTTTAAAGAATATTAATCAGAATCCTTTTAGTTGCAAGTTATAAAAACCAAGCTTGAAATGACAGGAATATTTTGGTCCTTACAAACAAACTTAGGGAAAAGCAGAAATAGGGCAGGGTCCAGGATAGATAACTCTTATAGAACTTAATGTATCACTGCTGCTATTCTCTGCAATCCAGATTTTGTTCCTCTCACGGCAGACCTTCTTTATCCAAAAGGCTGGAATAAAGGCTGATGACAAACTCTAGCCTCCAGGGAAGACCCCCAGTCAGGTCAGAAAGTTAAAAAGAAAGAATCTGACTTGGGTTCATGCCCACCCTGCTGGTTACTCACTGTGGAGTTCCAGGATTTAGTATAATGTGACAGGTTCAGATTGGGTGAAATTCTTATTTTTCATTTCTCATTTAATCACTGTTGCCAGGGAGACAAGGTTATATAGGAAGATGGCAGGTCCCAATTGAATGTCAAGGTGTGTAGGTAAGAGGAAAAAGGATGAGCACATCCTCCAAAGAAGGGAGTGGTTTCTGTACCCATATTACGGGTAGGTACTATATTAAAAAAAACCTTAAAATAACAACAATAAATGTTATTGAATTTGTTAAGGCTTGTTAAGCATCTGAACCATGGCAGTGGTTAAAGCAGGAAAAGAAAATGTTAGAAGGTAAAAATCTGTAAGACATGAAAAATACTAGCTTGTGAGAGGTGGTTGGAAAATGAAGAAATTCCCTGTATTTCTGACTTGAGTAACAGGTTAGTATCAGTGATGTACAGAGTACTGAATTAAAGGTACATAACTAGGTCTAGGAAATAAATGAACATTCCACTTTGAGATATATATTTATAAGAGTAATTCTTACATATATAAAATATATAGCAATGTTCTTAGAGGCTGATGTAGAGAGAAAGAAAATCATTTTTCTGGGTGGGGGCCATTATTTTTCACTATTTTACTACATGGAAGTAGATCATTTTTTCTGCTTGTTTTATTTTGATTTGAATATTAGGAAGAATATCTGTAAAACACCTATCCTAGGCTCTGCTATACAACTAATGCTTAATAAAAGACAAATACTATTAAATTATTGATCATATGAATAGTAGAAAATGACACAAAGAAAATGTACAATGCTCTTTTTTTCTAATTTGGGGAGATGGCTTTTTATATACTTTTAATGAAGGATGAGAACATTTAAAATTTAATGAAAAACTTTAACAAAGATCAGAAATGGTAAAAATGTAGTAAAAAGGTAGAGAATATTCCACGGGACAGATATTATGAATCTTTTCCTTTAAAGAACCAGATAGTAAATATTTTAAACTTTGTGAGCCATAAAGTTTCTAATCACAACTACTAATAGCATTGTAGGAGGAACACATCCATAAACAATAATAAATGAATGAACACAGTTTGACTGCTTTCTCAAAAAACTTTTAGTATAGGAGTGGATGGAAATATTAGACCACTAAGCAATAGTTTGCGCAAACTTGATATAAGATAAACAGTGCTCTTCTCTTATGTTTCATATAGATTTACAGAGTAACTTGGAATCAAGCAAATTACAAAGGCTTTAGTATATGGCATTATTTAACTATTGCTGTAGATATCATATAGCATGCTGGTCTGATGAACGGACAATGTGGAGAATATTTTTTGTAATATTTATGTAATCCCTACAACATCACTGTTCAAAAGAACAGGTATGCATTATAGTATCTAGTTTAAAGAACAGGAGAATATGAGGGCATGAATGCTAAGCTAATGATGGAAAGTAAAATACAAGATCTCTTGGAAAAGACCTAGGCCAAGATTCTGTCTACTTTCCCTATATCCACTCTGGAGGGAATGAAAACAATGGGAATTTAGCATAATATACACTTTCCATATAAAAGTTATTTTAAATATAGTTTTTATTATTTGGGTTGTGCCCATGTAAAATTTCTTTTAGGAAGAGTCTCTGTCACATGAGTCTTCTAACAATCCTTTTATGACTGATGTTCCATCAGAATTTCCATTGTGCCTCCCAGAATTGTCAAGAATTTGGGGTGGAAATCATCCTCGGTGATTTGCTTCAGGGAAACACTAAATCACATCTATGACATTAATACCACATGCTGTGCTAAATGCTTTGCTCCACTGAAAATTTGCAAAACACGTCTAGAAAAATGAGTTCTTAGATGTTCCTATCCAGATGAAGTCTATATCAAATACCTATAGTCGCGAAGCTTCAGTAGGTAATCAGAAATATGGTAAGCCTACCTTGCTGAAAGAGAACTAAATGGAAATGGAAACCACAAGATGTGGTGTTGGCCTCAGAATCCTTTCAACAGCTACTGCTTAACATCTGGAGTATTCAATAGTATGTTCCTTCCCTTCTCCTCCCCATTTCCATTTCTTAAGGCAGACACTGCACAATGTAGCAGACAGAGAAATACACCGGGACTTCTGTTCAAATCTTTAATGTGGATTACTATCTTTAAAATCTGGAGTAAATCCATTAGCAACCTTTGACTTCATTTTCCTTGTCTCAGTACGGAACTAATAACGTGCCCAGTTCTTAGTATAGAGTGCTTAGAAGGATAAGAATATAGGAAAATTATTGTACATTGTTTAAAAAGTCTCAAAGACTATGCCATCACTATTTCTGGTTTTCCCAAGATGTTTATGATCACCTTATGGAATGCCACTATCTAATTTCTGCTCTTCATCTTTCCACAGTATGCATTTGCACATAAACTCATTATGTTGAAATGATAAGACCAAAGACTATGAGACAGTATCCTTAACCTGATCAGAGAATATCATTAGTGTTCAAACCATTGTTGGTTGGTTTGCTGGGAAGGTTCACCCCTCTAACCAAGGGAGTGGCTGTGTCTCCTACTCTATGTAGCTGTCTGTGTGCAATAAATTGTGCTCTTCACTTACATTAAGGAAAAAAAAAAAACACCTCATATTGTCTGCCTGTCTGCTGGTATCATTCTCATTAGTCTTATTACAATTAATACAGTGCTATAAATACCCCTCAAAAAGTTCACACATTACTCCATTATCAAGCATTAACTCTTTCACACTGATTTTTGCATCATGTGCTTAGCATTCATCTTGGAAATACTAGAACATTGCTTTGTGGTCATGGGGAATTAAGCAGGCAACTGTGATGGAAAAGAGGGATTCATTAAATTTTAATTGTAGGACAATTTCTGTAGAAAACGAAAAGCATCCAAGAACTTTTCACTGTAACTTGCAACAAATTTGGAAGTTGCTTCTCCCATTCTCATAATAAGACAAAAAGGCAAACAAACTGAAAAACAACAATTCTTCCTAAAATCATCACAGAATTGAAGACACTGGGCAAAGGGCTTCCAAGAAAAATGAAGAGAGAAGTATATACAGAGAATCAGAGTTTACAAGGGGTGCTGAGACCAGGAAGCAGGAGCTGGCTTCTGGAGCCAGAATCAGTAGGAACACTTAAACTGTAGCTGATGAATTGCTGGAGATTCAATGTGGATTCAGTTGAGAGTTAAAATATCTCCAGCAATGGAAGTGAATCTTAGGTGGGGCCCCCAGGCTTTCAAGAATCTAACCTCCAGAAGCCCCACCAGTTCTTACTGTGAATATCTAAGGTACATTACTCAGGCTTCTGGCAGTGAGATGGAAAGTAACCATTATGAAATACACTGAGAGCATTCTGTGCTACCTTCTGCTCTCTGTTAAAAAGGTCAGCCCCCAAGGGAAACTACTTGATCAAAGCCTTTTATGATATGGGAAAGAACAATTAGCCAACTCCAGCCCCTCCAGCCTTCCAGTCTCACATAGAAGAGCTAAAAAGAGAGAGAAAAAAAAAAAGGAAGACAAGGCATTCTTCTGAAAATCACAGCCCAGGGACTCTGGTCCACAAAAATAACAAACAAATGCATAGAAAAAACAAACAAAAAAACAGAGATTTAATCACAAGATTATAAAAACACTTTCTCTATCTGATATCTCTACCTGCCATCCCATCAAAGAGCTCCAGGATAATAAAAGTGAAGTGTAACAGAGTGCTGCAAGACAGACTCATTTTAAGAATGAACTTCTAGGGAAACCCAAAGACAACTGGGAAAAAAAAAAAAAAAACAAGGACACTAAAGGAAATTGAATTCCCTGATACCTGCAGATACTGGAAATATTTAACACAGCCTAACTCCTAGCCAAATATTATGGACTGAATTGTGTACCCCCAAATTTATACCAAAACTCTAACACCCAGTGTGACTGTGTTTGGAGATAAGGAGCCATTAAAGAGGAAATTAAGGTAATGAGGTCATAAGGATGGACCACCCCCCACAATCCAATATGAATTGTGTCTTTATCAAAAGAGGAAGAGACACCAGGGATACACACACAAAGAAAGGGTCTTGTGCGAAACAAGCATAGGGCAGCCTTCTGCCAGCCAAAGAGAGTGGCCTCAGTAGACATCAAACCTGCACACATCTTGATCTAGGAATGGCGGCCTCCAGAGCTATAAGGAACAGCAGTTTAATCCTCTTAGTCTGTGGTATTTTGTTATGGCTGCCATAAGAGACTAATATACCAGATAAACATAAAAATCCTCCACTAAAGTCTTATTTATGTCAATTCCTATTACCTGATACATTATGTTTAGCTTCCAACAAAAAATTGCAAGGCATGCTAAAAGGCAAGGAAAGACATAATCTGAAAAGACAAAGTAAACGTAAACAGACTCAGATATGCCAGAGAATTTGGAATTATCAGACTGAGTATTTAAAATAACTATGATTAATATGTTAAGATAATGGAAAAATGGACAAGTAATAAAAGAACATGTGGGTAATACACGAAGAGATACTGAAATGCTGAGAATTGAAAGGAAATGGTGGAAATCACAAACACTGTAACAGAAATAAAGAATATACAGTGGAGAAAAGACAGCCTCTTCAATAAGTGGTGCTGGGAAAACTGGACAGGTACATGTAAAAGTATGAGATTAGAACACTCCCTAACACCATACACAAAAATAAGCTCAAAATAGATTAAAGACCTAAATGTAAGGCCAGAAACTATCAAACTCTTAGAGGAAAACATAAGCAGAACACTCTATGACTATGACATAAATCACAGCAAGATCCTTTTTGACCCATCTCCTAGAGAAATGGAAATAAAAACAAAAATAAACAAACAGGACCTAATGAAACTTAAAAGCTTTTGCACAGCAAAGGAAATCATAAATAAGACCAAAAGACAACCCTCAGACTGGGAGAAAATATTTGCAAATGAAGCAAGTGACAAAGGATTAATCTCCAAAATTTACAAGCAGCTCATGCAGCTCAATAACAAAAAAATCAAATGACCCAATCCAAAAATGGGCAGAAGACCTAAATAGACATTTCTCCAAAGAAGATATACAGGTTGCCAACAAACACATGTAAGAATGCTCAACATCATTAATCATTAGAGGAATGCAAATCAAAACTACAATGAGATATCATCTCACACCGGTCAGAATGGCCATCATCAAAAAATCTAGAAACAGGGCTTCCCTGGTGGCACAGTGGTTGAGAGTCCGCCTGCCAATGCAGGGGACACGGGTTCGTGCCCCGGTCCGGGAAGATCCCACATGCTGCGGAGTGGCTAGGCCCGTGAGCCATGGCCACTGAGCCTGCGCATCTGAAGCCTGTGCTCCGCAACGGGAGAGGCCACAACAGTGAGAGGCCCGCGTACCGCAAAAAAAAAAAAAAAATCTAGAAACAATAAATGCCGGAGAGGGTGTGGAGAAAAGGGAACACTCTTGCACTGCTGGTGGGAATGTAAATTGATACAGCCACTATGGAGAACAGTATGGAGGTTCCTTAAAAAACTACAAATAGAACTACCATATGACCCAGCAATCCCACTACTGGGCATATACTCTTAGAAAACCATAATTCAAAAAGAGTCATGTACCACAATATTCATTGACAACTCTATTTACAAGAGCTAGGAGATGGAAGCAACCTACTGTCCATCATCAGATGAATGGATAAAGAAGATGTGGCACATATATACAATGGAATATTACTCAGCCATAAAAAGAAACAAAATTGAGTTATTAGTAGTGAGGTGGATGGACTTAGAGTCTGTCATTCAGAGTGAAGTAAGTCAGAAAGAGAAAAACAAATACCGTATGCTAACACATATATATGGAATCTAAGAAAAAAAAAAAAGGTCATGAAGAACCTAGGGGTAAAATGGGAATGGAGATGCAAACCTACTAGAGAATGGACTTGAGGATGTGGGGACGGGGAAGGGTAGGCTGTGACAAAGTGAGAGAGTGGCATGGACATATATACACTACCAAACGTATAATAGATAGCTAGTGGGAAGCAGCCACAGAGCAAAGAGAGATCAGCTCGGTCGTTTGTGACCACCTAGAGGGGTGGGGTAGGGAGGGTGGGAGGGAGGAAGATGCAAGAGGGAAGAGATATGGGAACATGTGTATATGTATAACTGATTCACTTTTTCATGAAGCAGAAGCTAACACACCATTGTAAAGCAATTATACTCCAATGAAGATGTTAAAAAAAAAAGAATGCCTTTGATGGACTCACCAGCCTACTAGACATGGCTGAGAAAAGAATAAGTGAGCTTGAAGATGTCAGTAGAAACCTCCCAAAGCAAACGCGAAAAGAAAAAAAAAGTAAGGAATAAAATATCCAAAAACTGTGGGACAATCACAAAAGGTATGCCATAAATATAATGGAATTCCAGAAGGAGAAGAAAAAGAAGGAGCAGACACAATACTTGAAATAATAGTGACTGAGCATTTTCCAACATTAATGGCAGACAAAACAACCACAGTGTAAGAAGCTCAGAGAACACCAAGTAGCATAAATTCCAAAAATCAACATCTAGTAATATTATATCCTAACTGTAGTAAACCACAGACAAAGAGAAAATCTTGAAAGAAACCAGGGAGAAGTGGAAGTGGGAGGCTGGTGGTGGGGGGAAACCTTATCTATAGAGAATGAAGAATAAGTATATTGACTTCTCTTCACAAACAATGGAAGCATGAAGAAAGTGGAAGGGAGTATTTAAATGTTAGAAGAAAAAAAAACATCAACATAGAATACTGTATCCAGGAAAATTATCCTTCAAAATTGAAGGGGAAATAATGATTTTCTCAGACAAACAAAAATGGAAGGAATTAGTTGCAAGTAGACTTACCTTGTAAAAAACGTTAAAATGAGTTTTTAGGAGAGAATGAATAAAACACAGGTCAGAAACTTGGATCTATGCAAAGAAAGGAAAAGTATGTGAGAAGGAACAAATGAAAGTGAAACAGGATATTTTATTTTTTTAACTCTTAATTGATTTAATAGATAACTTTCCAAAATAATAATGGCAGCAGTCTTACTGGTAAAATATATAAGTAAGATGAATGCCAGCAGTATTATAAGGCATGGGAGGGAGGAAATGGGAATACTCTGCTATAAAATATCTGCACTATCTGAGAAGTGGTATAGAGTTGTTTGAAATTAGCTGTAAATGTATACTGCAAACCCTAATGCAATCACTAAAACATTTTAAAAAGAAATATATTTAACATGGAAAAAGAGGAGAAACATGGAATTACATAAAATGTTCAGTCAAACCAGAGAAGGTAGAAAAAGAGTGAAGGATTATTTTTAAAAAAGAATAAGGACAATAAATAGGAAACAGTAAAAAATATGGTATATATCAATATTAATCCAACAATATCAATAATCACTTCAAAACCTTAAATACATTTAAAGTGATTATTGATATATACCAATAAATACACTAATCTAAATACACCAGTAAAATACAGAGAATGACAGTGTGGGTAAGAAGAAAACCACAATTATGTGATATCAACAGGAAACCCACTTTATATAAAGGCACACATAGATTAAAAGTAAAGGGATGGAGAAAGGTATAGCATGCTAATACAAATCAAAAGAAATTGCAGTAGCTATATTAATTTCAAACAAAGCTAACTTCAGAACAAGAAAATTTATAAGGGAATAAAGATGGGCATTACATTATGATAAATGGGTTAGTTCTGCATGAAGACATAAAAACCTCTAATGTGTACATACCTAATAACAGAGCATTGAAATAAAATGTGAGGCAAAAGCAATAGATTTGCAAAGAGAAATCCATTATTTCTGAGGTTTCAAACACAGTTCTATCAATAATTGACAAGTATCAGTAAGGACATAACTTAACTGAACAGCATCATTAATCAACTAAATCTAACTTACATTTATAGAATACTACATTGAACAATGGTAAAATACACATTTTTCTCATATGGAATATTCACCAAGACAAACCACATTCTGGGCCAACAACTTCAGTAGAACAGAAATCATACAAATTATGTTCACGTAGACCACAGTGAAATTAAACTGGAAGTCAATAACAGAATGCTGGAAAATGCTAAAATATTTGACAATTAACCACCATACTTCTGAATAGCACACGGGTTAAAGAAGAAATCTCAAAAACAGTTTTTTGAACTGAATGAAAACATAATACAACTTATAAAAATGTGTGGAATGCAATAACTGCAGTGCTTAAAGGGAAATTTATATCATATACAAATGTATAAATATTTAGAAAAGGTCTAACATCAATAATCTAAGCTTTCACTTTAAGCAACCTGAAAATGAAGAGCAATATAAACCTGAAGCAATAAGAAGGAAAGAAAAAATAATTACAATGGAAATTAATGAAACTGAAAACAGGAAAACAGAAAAAAAAAATCAATGAAACCAAGAACTAGTCCTTGAGAAGATCAGTAAAATTGATACGTTGCTAGCCAGGCTCAAAAAATGAAAGTGAGGGAGGGAGGGAAGGAGGGGGAGAAAGAGAGAGAAATAGAAAGATGGAGAGAGGGAGAGAATGAATGAATAAATAAATAAGGGACCATCATGATTGATCCATTAATATTAAAAGGACCATAATAGAATATTATGAGAAAGTCTATGCTCACAAATTTAATAACTTAGATAAAATGGACCAATTCCACAAAACACAATCTACCAAAACTCAAATAAGAAAAAACAGATAATCTGAATATGCCAATCTCTATCAAAGAAGTTTAATCAATTTGATAACATTCCAAAGCAGAAAGCACCTGGGCCAGATTGTTTCACTGATGAATTTTGCCAAACATTTAAGGAAAAAATTATACCAATTTTATACAATCAATTCCAGAAAATAAAAACAGAGAGAATACTTCCTAACTCTTATGAAGACAGCATTACCATAAATACCAAAATACAAGGATATTACAAGGAAGAAAAATACAGATGTATATTTGTCAAAAACATACATATAAAATATTAGCAACTTGATTCTACCAATGTATAAATAGAAATATAATCTCAATCAAGTGGGATTTATTCCAGGTGTGCGAGGCTGGTTCAACATTTGAAAATCAATTAATGTAACCCATCTTACCAACAGGCTAAACAATAAATCATGATTATAATATAGATTCAGAAAAAGCATTTGAAAAAATTCAATACCCATTCATGATGAAAAACTCCCAGCAAACTAAGGGAACATCCTCCACTTGAAAAAGAACATCTCCAAAAAAACCTGCAGCTAGCATCATAATTAATGGTGAGAAAACAGATGCTTTCCCTCTAAGATCTGGAACAAAGCAAAGAAAATCTGTCTCATCACACCACTTCTATTCAACATCATAATGGAGGTCCTAGCCAATGCAATAATATATAACTAAAAGGCATATGTATTAGAAAGGAATAAATAAAACTGTCCTTGTTCATAAAGGCAAAATTGTTAATTAAAAAAATCCCACATAATTGACCAAAACACTCTTAAAAATAATAAGCTATTAAGACAAGCTTGCAAGATACAAAATTAATACATATACAAAAGTCCATTGCTCTCTTATACACCAGCAATGAACAACTGAAATTTGAAATTAAAGACACAGTAGCATTGACATCAGCACCAAAAATAATGAAACACTGGTATATAAATCTAACAAAGATGTACAAGATATTGTATAAGTACAAAACTATGGTGAAAGAAATTAAAGGATCTAAGTAAGTAGAGAGATAGTCCACGTTCACTGATGGAAAGACAGTATTTTTAAGATGTCACTTCTGCCCCCTTGATCTATAGATTCAATGCGACCCCCTTCAAAATCCAAGGAAATTATTTTGTGAATGTGTACAGATGGGTTCTCCAGTTTCTATGGAAAGACAAAAGACCCCAAATAACCAACACAATCCTACAGAAGAAGAACAAGCTTAAGGGCTGACCTTACAGACTTCAAAATTTACTATAAAGTTACAGTGATCGAGATATTGTGGGATTGGTGAAAGAACTGACAAAGAGAGAAAGAAAACATAAAACTATAATATATAGGGTAAAATCAAATGTGACTTTGGAATTGGTGAGGAGTTATAGATACAACACTGATCCATAAAAGAAAAACTTCATATTTTAGATATGATTAAATTTAGAACTGCTCTGTGAAAGACTCTACAAGAAAATAAAAAGACAAACCCTAGACTGAGATAAAATATTTGTAAAACAAGTACATTATACAATAAAGAGCTTGTATTCAAAGTATACAAAGAACTCTTAAAACTGAACAATAAGAAACAACCCAATTTAAAATGGAAGAGGAATCAGTATAGATACCTCACCAAAAAAGATACCCAGATATCAAATAATCATATGAAATGCTCAACACTGTATGTCATTAGGGAATTTCAAATTAAAACAAGGTGATTTTGAAATAACTAAAATCCATTCAAACTCTTGTTCATTCTTAGTGGGAATGAAAAAATCCTACAGCCACTTTTAAAGACATTTTGGCAGTTTCTTAGAAAACCAAGCATAGTCTCACCATATGATCCTACATTTGTGATCTTAGGTATCTGCCCAAATGAGCTGAAAGCACAAAAACCTGCACATGAATGTTTACCGCAATTTTATTCATAGTTGCCAAATAGAAGCAACCAAGATATCCTTCAATAGGTGAATGGAATGCTGTTACAGTCATACAATGGCTACAAGGGAATATTATTCATCATTAAAAAGAAATGAGCTATCAAGCCACAAAAAGACATGGAGAAAACTTAAATGTGCATTTTTAGAGAAAGATGCCAGTCTTTAAATGGTATATATTATATTATTCCAACTATATGACATTCTGGAAAAGGTAAAATTATAGACAGTAAAAATATCAGTGTTTGCCAGGGGGTGTTGGTGTGGAAAGGATGAATAGGCAGAACACAGGAGGTTAAGGTCAGTGAAACTACTCTGAATGATATTATAGTAATGGATACATGTCATTATGCATTAGTCAAAACCCACAGAACTGTGCAACACAAAGTGAACCCTGATTTAAACTATGAACTTTAGTGAATAATAATGTATCAATATTGGTCCATCAGTTGTAACAAATATATAACACTAACACAAGATGTTAATCACAGGGAAGCTGAGGGAGGGAGAGGAAAAGAGTATATGTGAACTCTCCTATCTGTTCAACTTTTTGTAAACTGAAAATAGAGCCAAAAAATTCTACTAAATTAAAAACAAAACTATTCCAGGCAGGAGGGCTGGAAGGACCTAAAGCAGCTAAAGTTAGAGGGAAGAATCAGGTACCTGAAAGAGCAGGACCAAAGACAGACTAGAGGGAAGTGAGGGCTTGGAGACCAGGAAAGAAAAACTAACCTTCCTCCAAGTGAAAAGTGATGACAAATTAAAACATCTATTTTTCATGTATATTATCTCATATATTTCTCCCCCAAATCCTCTGACATAGAGTATTTCTGATTTTTTTCTAAGGTTAATATTAGTTAACTTGTCCAATACCACCTAAATAATAAGCAGGGAAAGACAGAACTTATTCTGTGTCCTCCTAGTAACAGTCATACAAATGCAGATGATAGTCTAAGTAGAGGGTAAGGGGTTTATTTTCTACTAAGAAATTATACACACACACACACACACACGTGTGTGTGTGTGTGTGTGTGTGTATGCATGTGGAAGTGGATATGTGTGTGTGTATTGTACATCTCTCTAGGGGAGGAAAAGTCATAATACTGTCTCTTCCTTGAAACAAGTCCCTTGATTGGCTCTTCTTTGTTTATTCTCATACATTGGAAGAGAGTAAGGTGCCTTGGTGTGCCTAATCAGAGGAATTTGGATGACGTTAAAATAGTTTGTGTAAAAGAGTATCAGTTAGCAATGTTGGGGAGAAGGGTAAGGGATCTGGAACCCAGAGAAAAGTTGAGTGGGCCAATTATACATGAGTGAAAGAATCTGGGTGTGGTCCAGAGTAGATCAAATTGATAGGCAGTAGAAGTCGTAGGAAAGGAAATAATATCAGGATCAAGAATTCAGCAGTTTTGGAGACCTGACTCAAGTGTAACCCCCAACATGAGAATGCCAGTGGGATTTACAGAGAGGGTGGGAACTCTGAGCATACCACAGAACTTGGTGGAGGCTCAAGCTAGTCAACTCTGATATTAAAGTAATGGTTATGCACAGAAGATTGGAGAACGTAAGGTCATCCACGTGGCATACTCTTGACTTCCAAATTTATTGAAAGCATATTAATTGTATCTGCTCTAAGAGATCCACAGAAACATTTCCTTCAGTGATCTTTGAATAAACCCAAAGGTTTTCATTCACTTTTCACTAACAGTATTTCATAAACATCTCTGAGAACATACAGACATAGGGAGTGATTTAAAGTATTCAGCTAAATTAATAAATAACCATGACAACATGTCTTTGTCTTTTCTGTTACCTTGCATAATACATTGGGAATGTTTACTATATAGGGACACAGATTTTTGTTGATTTGTTCATTGCTGTATTTACACTGACTAAAAGCGTATGTGGTACAGAGGAGTTGTTACATATATATTCATGAAATGATATTATATGCTTAGGTTGCTTCTCCTGTAAACTATATTCTTGAGTACCACTTCCAAATGAACACGATTTATTAGCAAGGTCAATTTTTTTCTCATTGAAGCTCTAATTTCTTATGCAGGGACTAAAATTTGAAGCCATTTCATTTTAGCTCTTATCAAATGAAAAGATCCAAATCAAAATGGAGCTGATATATTTGTTAACAAATCACAAGGTAGACTGGAATTAATCACAACCCCTGTAAAGCTGTATTGTTTTACACTTTAACACATGTTCAAAACTACTTTTGTTGAAAAGAGTCAAAAGAGAAATTACTTTAAAAATCAGAGATAGGGATTTTACAACTCAACATACAATGAAACACATGTGCTGGCTAAAAGGCTTCGTTTTGTCTAGTTGTTTTAACTCCTATGATCACATTGAACATGAAATGAATGAATCAGATACTTCAGTATCTTGCTCAATGGTTACACAATAATGTCTCTAATTTTGTTAAAATTACTCTGAGAGGAAAATATTTGCAAACACAAATTACTAATACTGAAAGACATTTTATTTTTCCTTCATTTGAAAGTGGTAAAGCACAATTCAGTTGAAGATAAGGCAATACCAGATGGTGAGAAGCTAGAGAATTTCTACAGTAAGGTTTGACTTCACCAACAATTATTTCCTAAGTACTAATAATACTTTACACATGTGCAGTACTTTCCAGTTTTCAATGTCCTTATGCATTTGATCCTCACAACTCAGTGAGTATGGCAGAGCAGATTTTATTAGCCTAATATAACAAAAGTAGAAATGGAGACTCAAAGAAAGTTTACTGATGGGATTGACATCACCTTAAAAAGTGACAAAGTCAGGGTTAGAATTCACCTCTTTGACTTACATGGATGAGAATATTCACAGTTGATTATGATGCACCTGAAATTTTATATTATTTTATATAAATACCCAGTTAAAATAAATGATCTTATCACAATTTCAGGCAGGATGTACTGAGGTGATCATGAATATTTGGGTAATGATAATAATAGTAATAATAAAAGTAATAGTAATAATAGTAGTAAGATTAACATCTGTTCAAACCAAGTACAAATCTAAGCACTTTAGGTGATTATCCTATGTAATTTTTTCAGCATCCTCATAAGGTAGATGCTATTTTTTACACCTATTTTATAGATAGAGGTATTTAGGCTGAAACCATAACTGATTTTACAAAAGGACACAAAGCTTCTTATGAGATAGACCTGGGATTTGAATTCAGACCAGAGGCCAGGTTTTAGCCACCATATAGTTCTGTCTCCTTAATCTGACTTTTAACTACATAACTCCTCTGTGTTGCAATTTCAAATCTATAATGTGGGTGTGATTATAAGTCCTGTTTACTGGGAATACCATTGTTTTTAAATAAGAAAATGGACATAAAAATCATTTGCAAATGGCAAATATGAAACAAATGTCAGCTTTTACAAGTTAAAATTCAACTTTTGGAATGTTTGTCATTATTTCTTCTTTTCCTTCTTTTCTGTTTTTGTTTTTGGTCTCTAGTTGGCTGCTTTGCCATACTAATGAGTATAAGTAATGTGGTTAGGTTTCGTGAATTCCAGTCAGCTTCTCTCTCCAATGACACAGTTCCCAATCAAATACCTCTGATCACAGAGGGATAAGGGAAGTTGTGAATTTATAAATGTAAATCCATCATCACCGATGGAAAAAAATTCCAGTGGTGTATATGCTGTACTGACAGTGGGCCGTTAACCGTATATTTACGTACGGAGGATAGAATATTAGTCATTTTATATTTTCATCTAAGTTATTCTTTAATAACTCTGAAACTTTAGTATTTGGGCATTGTTGTTTGTAAAATGTGAAAATTCTGTCTTTTTTCCCACAAATTTGTTAAAAAGAACCTACACATTCAAGTTAAATATGGTGAGCTGTCATCAGCTTCTAATTGCAGAACTAGAGTCTTCAGTAAAATTGGACAGTGGAACAAATCACTTATGGCACTTTACTCTTTTTTTTCCCCCCCTTTTGGTTTTAAATCTAGGTTGACAGGGGGACTTAACATTAGTTTTGTGCTCTTAGAAATATGTGGCCCTATTTGCATTTGTTGCTGTTTTCTTTTTTCTTGCCTAAATGCAGGAGTTTACCTTGCAATAAGACCACTTAAAATGAAAACTGATATCATAAAATACCTCTTCTCATAAAAATGTTGAATAACAACTGGCATTGAAGACTAAAACAAATGACATGTGGCAAAACCTAATCAACATAGAACTAAACATCTTATCTCTTTGTCATCATCTATTAACCTATTTCATTTTCTGCCTTTTCCCCACATTTAATATTTGTTACCTTGTGGCTACACACATGTTGGTGATCAGCTAATTTATGCCTTATGTTGTATATAGAATTTAACGGCTGCCAATAATTACAGTGGTAGACAAACTAGAGATTTTTCACTTCTCTGCTAAAAAACTAACCATGTGTTCTGCTTTAAAGCAATGTGGTTTTATTTTATGAATTTTCTGCAAGAAAAAAAAGAAAATCAGAGCTGTGAAATTTGCCATTATTCATGAAAAATTATCTGATGGAAAGTTGAGCCTCAAAGAAAGAGGGTAGGATTTTTTTTTTTTTTTAACTTGGCTTTAGCACTAGATCTGTGCTCAGAGAAGAGGATGTTAAGAGTCTAAAGATCCCATCTTTCTGCAACATTTTAATAGGTGACAGATCAACACTGGCTAACAGGAATCTTGTTACTTAAAATGCCTGTGGGTTTCTTATTTGGATGTTTTACTTACAGATGAAATTAGTAATTTCAGGTTCATTTAAAATTTGACCAGCTACAAAGAACTCATAGAAGTTTATCCTTTTAGTTAAACATATCAGTATTTCAAACATTCAGTCAAAAATAAATAAAATATTACTTTGATATTAAATTGAATTAAAAAGTATTTTCAAAAAACAAAGACATATATTTAATCTTGAAAGCCAGTTACTTATGCCTCCATTTACACTCAGCATGTATATCTTTAGTTACTATTAATTTAATTATCTAATGAAGTACAGTGTTTTTCCTGGATTACATGTAGGTAGTTTTCTGTTTATACTAAGAAAAAGATGATGGAAGAGCTTAAAAGTATATAAAAGGATTTTTTATTAAAATCATTTTTATTTGAACTGTTCCTAGTCCCATACCAATAGTTTAGATTGTCCTTCCTTATTAACTGAAATTTCAAAATTTTATATCCTCCAGCTTTCTTTTCTTTCTAATTTGTGTCTTTATCCTCTCCTTTAATTCCACCTTTCTTTCCTTTTTTTTTATTCCTAGCCTTGTTCCAAATATATTAAAAGGCAACTTATATTTACAATGTGGACAAAGTTTTAGCATTATATAAATATGCATGAAGTCCAGAAACTTTCTTTTTCTTTTTTTTTTGAGTCCAGTCACTTTCAAGATACCTGTATTATGCCATGTACACTGAACACCTGTAAAGATTTTTTCCATTAATAATAGTATTTGCATACTTCATTAGGTTTAGAAGTTAAGCGGCTGTAACAAAGAGACTCCATAATACTGTGTTCAAATATGTAGAAAACATATTTCCCTCCCATACAACAATCGAAATTGAGCAGTCACTTCCTGGAAGAGCGGTTCTGCCATCTTTACTACCAGACTTCCAATGTTGCTTCTGGAGTTGCCTTTCCCCAAGCGCCAAGCACTCGGCAAGAGCATCTTTGCCCTTTAAAGTAATGACATCGAGTTGCTCAAAACTGTTTTTCCTGATATATTACTGTCCTAAACATACACACAAGGCTATGCCTGCCTACACGTCAGGTTATGAAATGTAGTCATTTCCTACAATTAATGCTATCAGATTAATGTACAAACAGCAAAAATTCAGGGAGTTCCATTACAAAGAGGAAGATGGAGAGAATAGGTACTGAGCAACAGTTTCAGTCCCCACCCACTAAAGAACAACAAATATTTTTCTCCAGAGTTGAATAAAATGACTGCTTATTTGCTTATAACAGTGTATTACTCAGTGTGGTACCATTTAATATGCATGAAGAGTATTAAATAAAATATATTTTCCTCTAAAAATGTTTCCATGGTGAGAAAAAGGAATCAAGGCTCATTTTTCTTTCTTTTTTTCTCCTACTTTTCTATTATATTGTAAATTCTTAAAGTACAAGCAATCTGGTATTCTCAAAAGACCGAATGGTATTGTGACATAAATTTTAATCTATTTTCCAATAAGCCAGCATTGATTCACAGGCAGTCTGGAAAGAATTAAGACTCACTTGTTTTGAGCTTAATTTTTTAACACAGATCTACTAGAGGAGTTATAAGCCACGTCACCAAATTTCATTTGAAGGAATGTAGTATTTAAATATGGTTTTATTAATATCATGACAATAATCATGTTTGATTAAAGTTACTTTATACATAAAAATTGTCAAAAATAAACTACTGGCAAATTCCTCAACAAAAGGGGTTAAAATATATACTTAGAAAACTCCTAAAAACCTAAGCTTTTAAAAGCATTATCATCTTTTCAATTATTATTCATAATTATAATCCAATTACATGACATAATTTTTCTAAAAGTAATCATACTTCAAATGTGGGTGTTTTGAACATCTTATGATAGACTTATTGCTACAATCACTAGTTTTCCATTTTTGTTCACCTAGTTTTTTTAATCTATAATAATATTCACAAAACATATATAGCTACATAAATCATTAATAAAATTTATACACATTCACTAATAATAGTGTTTGACAGTTGTAAAATGTATAATTTTCTCTAATTGTGATGAATAAAGAAGCAGAACACTTCACAACAAATTTTTTTCACAGTAAAACTGTATTTTTGAAATTCTGAAACATCTGATATGTTTCATATTTATATATAATTACAAAAAAGAGAATTCTGAGATTTTAAAAACTAGAGTCTTTTAAACTGAGACTTGCATTTCATGTGTATCTTACGCAAAATCATCAACCCTGCCATGACTATAATAAATAACAACTGTAACTAAAAGTTGTTATTTTACGAGGAAAACATTTGAAAATATGTAATGTTGTTAAAGTTTATGATGTATCATATTGAATCCTCCCCAATAATGGAATAGAATTAAGAAAAAGACTTTTTTGTCAATTATTTTATTCTTGGAAACAGAAAAATGAAAAGAAAATATAGATGGTCTTGTTATTGGAAGTGTTGAAAGTTTAAAAAATTTGTATTTTATTTTGCTTTTAAATACAAACATGGCACCTCTTATAGACACCAAAAGAGAGATTCCCTATAATTTCTCAAAACTGAAAATGAGTATTTTCAGATCCTCTCAGGCATTCTCATTTAGTTTATTTCAAAAAAAATTGGAGTAAAGCAAAAGTCTAATAAGTTCAGTAATTCCATTTTTTCTAAGAAATAACAGATTTAATTCATAATGTTGAAACACTAATGAAAGGAGAATTACAATTTCTGAGCTACTATCTATTATGACAGCTAATTTATCAATTCAGAAATGATGCAATTTGAGTTTGAAACTAGGGACAACGATTTATTCACCCTACAATATATTTCATTCATGTGCCACTAAAGATTGTGGCTACTGATCTTGTTTATGAATGACTTGAGCTAGATTTATGCACGGGAATTCAATGATTGTGTCATAGTGTGAAATGTCAATGACTGTGTCTCAGAAATCACACGTTTATGAATAAAAAACGTTAAATCTCAAACGATACTTGACCTTTTCTCTAATCCCCTCACATATTTAACAGTTCTATTATCTAACTTAGAGGTACACGGTAGTGAAAGGGAAGAAAATAATTACTTTTATAACATTTATTTTTAAACCAGTAAGTATATTTACTAATGGGAGACGGTACAAACAAGGGGGAAAGGGAAATACTAAGTGTAAATATTCCTAGAAGAAAAATGAAAAAAAAAAAAGTAATGGCTAAGTTGGGTTTTTTTTTGGCGGTACGCAGGCCTCTCACTGTTGTGGCCTCTCCCGTTGCGGAGCACAGGCTCCGGACGCGCAGGCTCAGCAGCCATGGCTCACGGGCCCAGCCGCTCCGCGGCATGTGGCATCTTCCCAGACCAGGGAACGAACCCGTGTCCCCCGCGTCGGCAGGCGGACTCTCAACCACTGTGCCACCAGGGAAGCCCATGGCTAAGTTTTAAAATTTCATCTAGTCATTCTGTGATCACATGCTCAGTTCCCACCAGGAACAAAACTAAGCACAACACTGAGTACTAAGTTATACAAGATACCTCATCAAGAAAGTCTCTAAACCACGAGGGCACTATGACTATAGCAGTTAGTAGCAATGATTTCATCTAAGTTACAGCAAAACATGAGGATTTCTTGAACTTGGGCAGAAGTAGCAGAATGAAGAGAAAAGTAATTAAAAACAATAAATACTTGGGATATATAGCATTTGGTAACCAATTGGTTATAGGATCGGTAGAAAGAAAAATGTGAACGTGATTCTAAAATTTCCTTTTGGCAACTGAAGAGATGTTGTTAAACATCATAATTGGATGATATGCCATTAAAAATAATTAAAAGATGGGAGAAGAGACGGATGTCTCTTGTGGTGTTTGCCAGTCTGTCTCATATCGCCAGTCTGATTAACTCTAGTTCTAGTGGCAGTCTTCTTCAGGTCCAATCTATCTTTGATATTGTTGCTTAAGCTTCTTTAACTACAGTCTTAATAACCCTATTTAGTTTAACTAATATGCACATTTACCCATAAAGTCAAAACTATACTGATTTTCAAGATCCTCAATTATCTGGTCTCAAGCTTTCTCCTTTTATTTCCAACAGATCTTCAACTTAATTCTTCTTATTAAATTAAGAACAAAATCCCCCAAAGTAAAGTCCCTGGCAGGAGGTGAGCAAGGAAGCAAAGAATAATACAGAGCTATTGGTTACTCATCATACATCTGTCTATAAGAGGCGCTGGTGCCAGAAATAGACAGCAGTTTGAAGTAACTGAATGCTAATCAAAAGAAGAGATGCTTATTCATGCAATACAGGCCAACTGAAGTCTGGGAAGGTAAAGTATACTGTCCTTGGTATGCATACAAAACCTTTCATGTAACAAAGTCTACTCACTTCCCAGCCTTATTTGCTTTCAACATGCCTGCTTTGAGTCTGATGCTCCAGGCATACCAAACAGCTTGCTGGTACTAGAATATGCCTACCCTGTGGTTTAATAGACATCTTGAATTTAACATGCCCAGAAGAAACTGTTTCTCAACACTAATCTAATCATCACTATAAATGGAAACACCATGTTTGCTCAGTTGCTCAGTCTCTAAAACTTGGAGTCACCTTTGAGTAACTTATTTTCCATGTCCATCAGCCAATCCTGTTAACAATACCTTCAAAATGCATTCTGAATCTGACTGCTTCTCATTATATAAATGCTACTACCCTGGTCCTAGCACAGATATCTGTCATGTAGATTATTAGGAAAACTTCATGGTTTTTTTTTTTGTTTTTGTTTTTGTTTTTTACTGCTTCCACCCCTGCCTTGTAATCTTATCATACATTAACCAGGGTTCTTTAAAATTTAAATCATATTAAAGCAATCTTTATTCAAAATCCTCCAGAATCCTGAATTTTTCCCATGCCCTAAAAGGCCATTCCTGTTCTTTTCCACTTCCCTTTTCTCCTCTCATGTCTCTTTCAAGTTCTAACTCTCTCTCTCTCTCCCTCACTCACTCCATGTCAGCCACACAGGCCTCCTTGCTATTTCTCAAACATGTTAACCAAACTCCTGCCTCAAAGTCTTTGTCCTGTTTCTTCTACTTGAAAAGTTATTCTACCCTGCTTGCTCCCTCACTTCCTGCAAGTTATTACTCAGATGTCATCTTCTCAGTAGACTAGCCTTATAAAATCATACCACTTCCCCAGTCCCCCTCTTATCCCCTTATCTGCTTTGCTTTTCTATACAGAATTAATCACTACTTGAGATATTATATATAAGCTTAGTTTTTGATTGTCTTTTGTAAGTTTTATGAGACCAGAAATTTTGTATGTTTTGTTCGGTACAGTGTCTGCAGGGTCTGGCATTCAAAATTTATTTGCTGATTAACAGAATAAATAAAGGAATGCATTATGCCTAGCAGCCTGTTGCAGATGTTTGTGTCTCTACACAAGCTTTTTGCTCTGCCTGGAAAGTGCATGATCGTCCAGGTCCCGAGCATCTGGTGAATAAATCCTCCTAAACCTTTCTAGAGAATTAGAATATTCTCTTCCTTCTAAGAATTTTTCTGGAACTCTCTTCAGGTCAAACTCCCCATGCTTTCCTCTGCCCACCTATGGTAACCTCTGTGAACTTCTTTGGTTATCTCCTGTAACACTTAGGTGTCTTTAATAATTTATATCTGTAAAAGCACCTTGTGGACCGTTCGCACACCCGAAGTACAATGTCTGCCACGTAGTAAGCACATATGATTATTTGTTAAATTGATATACAAATGGAAATGATCTATGTTCAATATTCTTCTCTTTTTGAAAAGTCAATGGATGAAGAAGTAAAGCTAAAGACCCTCATGTGTTAACTTTATTTCTGTGTCTCTAATAACTTATATTTAATAATAATTGTAATAATCAAAATAATGCAGATGACTTATTGTGTATTGCACTGTTCTAAGGGCTTTTATAAGTAATAACTCATTTATTCAATCCTTTGAGTTGATGAACTAGTATGATGTTAGTTTTACACTTGAGGAACGGAGGCATGGCATGTTAAGCGGCTTGTCCTCACTAATAAGAACAGACCCAAGTATCTCCCTCCAGAGACTCTCCCTTCATCACTAGTTCATGGTACAAGGCTATTTCCTTTTATTTTATTCCAAGACGTATGAGGAAAAAAAGGTTTTGACAGAGATAAGTGCTAACTGACTAGCAAACTAAATCTCAGAGGTATTTCCATGAGTCTTGCATGATATGAATCTATTTTTGTGGTTCTAATTTTTTCACCCAAATAATTGGACTCTATTGGTCTCTGATATGTATGTATCATAACAAGGCACATTCTACGTGGTTGGTTGTCTCTTTAATTTTAAAGATTTTACTGTTTTTTAATTGAAGTATAGTTGATTTACAATGTTATATTAGTTAAAGGTGTACAGCACAGTGATTCAATTTTTATAGGTTATACTCCATTTAAAGTTATTATAAAATATCAGTTATAGTCCCTGTGCTGTACAATATATCCTTGTAGCTTATTTATTTTATGCATAGTAGTTTGTACCTCTTAATCCCCGTTCCTCTATCTTGCCCCTCTCCCCACTCCTCTCCCCACTGGCAACCACTAGTTTGTTCTCTGTAACTATGAGTCTGTTTCTGTTTTGCTAGATACATTCCTTTTATTTTTTAGATTCCACATATAAGTGAAAACATGCAGAATTCGTCTTTCTCTGTCTGATTTACTTCACTAAGCATAACACCCTCTAGGTCCACCCATATTGCTGCAAAAGGCAAAATTTTATTCTTTTCTTATGGGTAATTCCATTGTGTTACATATTTTTTATCCATTCATCTACTGATGGATACTTAGGTTGCTTCCATATCTTGGCTATTGTAAATAATGCTACAATGAATATAAGGGTGCATATACCTTTTTGAATTAGTGTTTTTGTTTTTTTCAGATATATACCCAGGAGTGAAACTGCTGGATCATATTGTAGTTCTACTTTTAATTTTTTGAGAAACCGTCATATTATTTTCCATAGTGATTTCACCAATTTACATTCCCACCAAGAGTGACTACAATTCCCTTTTCTCCATATTCTCATCAACATGTATTATTTGTTGTCTTTTTGACAACAGTTCTAACAGGTGTGAGGTGATTTCTCACTGTAGTTTTGATTTACATTTCCCTGATGATTAGTGATGTTGAGCATTATGTCATTTTTTATTTTGTTTCATATATGTATACATATATGAAAAACAGTTCATAATTATTTACTTATAGTCCAAATCAAAAATTATACAGGTGTGACTGACAAGGCCTCTCCCAGGGATAGGTAAATATAGCTTATTATTTTATTCCCATAAAATATTTTAAGGGACAATTATATTAAAAGGAAAGTTCTTCAACACATTCACAAATAAGCATAACCCAATTTGTTGTATTAAACTGTCCTAAGTAGGACAAATCTGGGGGCATATATGGCCTTGATTTTAGCTATAGGAACTCTACTATATTTAACTTTCCCTGGTCGTTAAAGTCCTAAACAAGAACTTACGTTCATTTTAATCATTAGCCTCACTATGTTAGAGAACAGTTAAGAAATGAGAGATGATGACATGTTTTATTTAGAAAAAATCCAAAATGAATGTATATAAATTATTAGATTTAATAGGTGAATTTAGCAGGGTAGCTATATATATCTCAATTTGGAAAATGATCACATTTATATACTGAACAATAAATGTTTAGTAAGGTAATGTTCGAGACTATCATTTTTAAGTTTCTCATTATGGAAAATTTTAATTTCATAAATATGTAGAGACTATTATGTTAAAAAAAATGTACTTTCTGTTCTTATCAACTCATGACCAATCTTGATTTGTCTAGAGCTCTTGCCAATTCCTACCACTTCCAATTTATTTTTTAAAAATATAAGGAATCATATTATTTCATCTTTAATATTTCAGTATATATCTGTAAATAAGCACCCATCTTGAAGCATAATATTTCTATTATCAAAACAAATTATAAAGGATTTTTTAAAATTATTTATTTATTTTTGGCTGCATGGGGTCTTCGTTGCTGCACGTGGGCTTTCTCTAGTTGCAGTGAGTAGGGGCTACTCTTTATTGCAGTGGCTTCTCTTGTTGCAGAGCACGGGCTCTAGGCACATGGGCTTCAGTAGTTGTGGCACACAGGCTCAGTAGTTGTGGCTCACAGGTTCTCGAGCGCAAGCTCAGTAGTTCTGGTGTACGGACTTAGTTGCTCTGTGGCATGTGGGATCTTCCCGGACCAGGGATTGAGCCCATGTCCCCTGCATTGGCAGGCAGATTCTTAACCACTGTGCGACCAGGGAAGTCACAAGGATAATTCTTAGTATTATGAAATATCCAATTAATGTTCAAATTCCCTGATGGTTTCAAAATTTCTTTTACAGACTGTTAGAGTCAAGGTACAAATAAAATTCATACACTACAGTTGGATTAAATAAACTCTCTTATTTCCAGGCCCTTTTTTCCCAAATTTCTATTTTTTTTCCTTGAAGTTTATCTGCTGAAGAGACCAGGCCATTTGTTCTGTGTAATTTCCTGGAGTATAAAGTTTGCTAATTGCTTCCCTTTGGTATTGTTTAACTTGTATTCTGTTTCTTATATTTCCTATAAATTGGCAGTTAGATTTAGAAGCTTGATCAGATGCTGGTTTAAAATTTGGTAGTACTGTAATACTTTGTACATGGCGTTGTGTATTTTAGTCCTCAAATACATAATAGAATCAGTTACAGAAAGTATTGATAGAATGAAGCCTCCACCTATGTTTCTTTGCCTGCTAGATTACTCTGAGATTACACTGAATCCATTTATTGGTGCCTTATTCAGAATACGATACTTCTGTTTTATTGAAAACTGACTGAAATAGAGTGGTTTATGTTAATTTGCTAGAAAATTGTTAAACATAAGTGATCAGGAAGATTTTAATTCCTTGGTCCACCTATTTGCTTTTTTTTAAAAAATTTACTTTCTCGTAATATCATTAGTTGTCAACAAATCATTACATGTGAGACATATATTCAAAAATTCTTTTGATCCACAGTTCAATGCCCGAAGATCTGAGAGGCATGTTGAAGCATCTGGAACCTAGGGGATAAACTGACTACAACTGTTGGTCATTTAGTTTTCTTTATAGCTCCTGTTCAAAGCAAATATAAATCCTGAGATGCAGTTACTTGAGTTTTCAAATTGTCCAGGACATAGTTCACATCTATTCCTGAGCATAGATTTCCTCTTCTTCCAGATTATCAATCATGAAACATTTACTTAATTGTAGAAACACTCAGTGAAAAGTCATTTATGTACCCTTACAGATAATTCTACTCTGATGAATTCAATGCCATGTGTGTGGTCACCAAACTTTATTAAAGAATTCTGTATGCAGTCACTTAGGATTTTTTCATAAGTGTTATTTACTGTCAGTTCTAAATGGACCTTGGTGATTTGCATGGTTTATTCAGCATGTCACTTGAAATTAAACTAATGACTCTTTAGAAACTACAAATATGAAACAAATATTCAGAAAACATTTTGACTAATGGCACAAAGTGCTCCATCAGGTGTGGGCAAAAATAGAAAGAAATGCAATTTGAAGGCCTAAAACTCAAAGATAGACTCATATAAGGGGCTAAAGAGATAACTATAGAAGAAGCAGAGATAGGGAAACCAAAACCTCCGATTTACATTTGAATGGAGTCTAAGAAAGTCAACCTATAGACTGAATTAAATTTAAGAAAGCTTTGATGAAGCATAAGGACACATTAAAGACTAAAGTGGCAGGAAACAGGAAGAAAATGAAAATGTAAGACCTGCTATACAGACTGACTGACACAGGCCTAGGCTGCTGAGCTTGCTGGCTTGAACATCTACAACCCTCTGTTTTCCCAAAGTTAAAACAATTTGTTTCTAAGAATAAGTTTAGTCTCCCAGTTTCTGGGATGCACCTTGAACTTATGCATTAAGTAAACATAAGAACTCTATCAAATTCTCTAGAACAAAACCTGTCTGACTCTAATTTAATGTCCCTGTTCTGCTTAAGGGACTTGAGCCATATTCCTCAAACCTAGTCATTATATTTTCCCCAGTAAGAGGAAGGCACTCTACTCCTCTGTAAAATTTTCGTCATTTTTACAGCTCAAGGACCTGAGTTTTTCCTGCTATTTAGCAGCTCCTCATGTAAGAGTCCTGTTTCCCTCTTTGCCCATCTATATAGTTCTATTATCACCTAGTCCTGGACTTCCAGTTGGTGCTGTGGAAATCCCTTGTTAGGACTTCTCTGATGCCACGTTCAGTTGCTATTTGTTTTCAATATTGTGTTCTACCTGCAGTTTGATCTATCCCCAAAGACCTGTTCTATTTGTATATCCACTTGGATCCAGTTTGAAAATGTCATCTCCTTTTAAGATGGTGATTCTAGGCTACTTAAAGAGTATGCACAACTGTGGTCAGTAAAATGACCATTTTTTTCCCACTGCCCCACAAGAGCATCCATGTTCCACTGGCATCTCAGTGACCACGAACTGGAAATGCTGCTGCTAGAGAAACTGCCCTCCCATAAACACCCCAGAGTAAACTCTGTATGCTGTCACTGTGTAGAGCCACTGCCCCACTCCCCCTCCAGAACTCTAGCCAACACACTCCTCTCTCCCAAGAGGCCATGATAACAGATAACTCTCCATCAGATTGTTCCTCCCATATTAGTATCTATAGGTCTCTGCAGGAACAGAGGATCTATAAATCCCTATACCTTATCTTTCCTTCCACTGATGCTTGGAAGGGGATAGAATATTGATCCAGCTGCTGGGATTGGGGCTGGAGTAGAAAGGGTGTGTAAAGGACACTAGTGTCAAAAGGTAGCAATGACCTGAATCAGAATTTTAGGCAAGTTTCCAGAGAAGCACTGCTGTACATGTATTTATTAATTTATTTAGTCACTCAATATATACTTCTTGTGTACTAACCATGAACCAAGCACCATAGTGAAATAATAAGTTGCTTCATAAGTATTATTTTTCCACTTAGTTTAAATTATAGATTTAATAGGCCTTGGTGAATAAGATATCCAATAGTTATCATAGTACAATTTCTAAGAGAAAATTCATTCCAAGTTCCACCAATCAGGCTATCACAGATTTACTAGAAAGCTTTTGCAACAGCACTCCAACTCACAACTGTGAGTTATGGTGGATTAATGGTCTGGAGTTATATCCTCATGCTCATTTATTGATAATACCTAATGTCATAAGTAGTTTACCATTAAAAAAAGCCATGCCAAAGGCCTGCCATCAGACTCCGTCTCCATGGATTTCTCTCTTCTAGAGGTCCCCAAAATATCGAGATTCCTGCACATGTCAGGAGACAGTCTTTCCCATTCACCTGATAAGGCTGCTCAGATCCAAGAGTCTCCATTTTCTGGAGGGACCAGGCAGAGAGAAACGAAAAATGTTTCAATTCTACCCACAGGGGGAGTTTACCAAATTACTGTGGATTATAACTAAGTTGAGGGGAAGGGCTTCCCTATATCTGGAAAAAATAGTTCCAAACCGGTAATATTCCAGACAAAAACCGTAAACGTTATAACCTTATTCACCAGTTCACTCAGTAACCAATCCTTCTGTTAACTTTTTATGAAGCCATCAGGTTTTCCCATAGGATTCTTTAATTTCTCACCCAGTTCAGCAGTATGATCTAAAATTTATCAGAGACCTGTGCTTGTCAAAAGGGGCTTCCTATGACTCTTCTTGAAGATGAAGCAGTTTGCAAAAGCATAAGAGTACAACAATAACTGTCTATAAATGACAAAAGACTTAAGGCACGATTAAACACCTGATCACAATGTAATCGATAAAGAAACTTGGTTACAGTAACTGGAATTATGATTGTAGTCTTAACCCTTAAAAACCTTAATCTCTGGCAAAAACCAAGAAGCAAGTAATTTTGAATTGTTTGTCATACCAGCATTTCCTGATTGGAAAACTTATACTTTAGTCTTCCTCTCTTAAGAAAGCAAAGGTAGGTAAACTTAGCCTCGCCTAGCAATTAATGCTCCAATATTTTATCTTGTTTGAAATGACCCAGATAGTCAATGAATTATCTTCATTTACCTTAGTTTCAAGTTACCAAAATCTGGAGACACTATTTTAGACAGACATTCCCAAAACATAATTATTCCTACAGAGTTTACCTAAAAGCTCTTATTTACATTTATTTAAAGTTTCATCATATTATTTTCCTTGTTAACAAATTCGCAGCAGATGTGTAATAAGGTCTTATTTGACCTCTAGTAAACCTAGGTACAACAGAAGTATAAGAGTTAATATTGATGAGTCTAAAAAACATCTCTATATTAATCAAATCAACAAGCTTCCGTAGCTTCAATACCAGATAACGATTCAGTACTGAATGCTTCCCAAATCAACCTGAATTTCATTCTAGGCAGTTTCTTTTATATTTCTGAGAATTTATATAAAGCACTTAATTTCTTTTAAGTCAATTAAACAGAGCTCACTCACAAACCAATCTGGGCCAAACCGTTTGAAGGCAGAGACGCATTCTATTTACAAGGTACACATAGACGTACACATATCTATACAGACATAGAGATCTCAGTTTTCCTGCTAGAGTTTTAAAAGGCCTTTTTTTTCCCCCTCACTCTAAGGTGGCTCATTTACATCTCAAAGGCACAAGTAGAGAAATACCAGTTCCTTCTAGAAAGCTAACTTCCTCTAAAAGCATATGCAACAACCAGTTTTAGAATGTCAAAAGATTCTCATCTTGGCCATTTTCAGGGATTTTCTTTAGTTTCTAAATAGCAATCCAGTTTAAACAAATAATAGTAATAGACAATAATACATAACATTCATTCACACTCACAAGCCTCACTTTCAGAAGAACAGAAATCGGCATTCAAGTTAACCTTCACCTTGGCCTTAGCTCAGACTCTGTGGCCTTTCTTAATATAAAAAGCAACGGCCAGCCCATAGCTGTGGCCACCACCTTTTGTCTAACTTCTTTTTTCCCACTGTAATGGCGGCCAGTAACCCCGCAACAGTCTTAGGGGTGTCCATGAGTTCTCCGTACTCTCTTGGCAGCCCCAAATCATCAAGGACAGCCACCACAGGACCCCACATGCTATGGACAGCCACCCTAGGGTTCCCCTTGCAACTTTCAGGCCCCTACAACTTTCCATCCCCCGTCCTTTTTTCCTGACATCTCGGCGCTCATGGCAGCTTCCTCGGCCTCCTGGCTGCTCTGCCAACTGTCGGGCTGCACCCCACAGGCCTACAAGGCCTGTACTTGCACGTCCTCCAGACCGAAGAAAGAGCCCGGAGTCAGCAGCAGACACGTCAATGGTTTACTGGATGGGGGAACTTACATGTGTGAAGCCAGGTCCTGGCGCGACTCCCCACCATATGCACCAGACGTGGAGGAAAGCTTCTCTCCCAAGGGCCGGGGAGGTTGCCAGTTATGAGGGAATTGACGTCAGGTTGGCTCATGGGTTACCAGGGAAACCAGCAGAGGCATGGGCCCCTCACCACCACTTTAATAAGCTATCAGGTGTAGATGTTCTGATCTAAAGATTAGAATAGTCCCAGCTGGGGTGGGGCAGGTATGCAGGAAGGTCAGCCATGTGAGTAGGGTGTAGGTGAAATAGGCATTGGTCAAGCAGGGAATATACAGAGAGCAAGAGAACAGCCACCTTAAGTGGCCTGATCATACAGACCAGTAGAGTAGTTTAGGCATTATTTAAATCTATATGGGCCCACCATCAGAAGACAACTTCCAATTTACCCTAAGCATTATTTAAAAAGGCTATATTTTGGTAGACAGAAGGAAGACTAAAACTCATGTATGACAGGGTTGTAAATATTTGTACTCAGAAAACAAAATCAAGACTCAACTCTAGTTGAGGAGAACATGCCAACTTTAAGAGAACTTGAAATTTTGCACGGCCTACATATCACTGGTTTCCTAAATGACCTAGGGTAAATAGAAACAGCCTTTTCATGTGGCTGCTCTGATTAAAGCAAGGTCTGTAAGTTGGCAGTATATCATCTGAAATTTCAAAGCGTTAAGTGGAAGCTGGGGTTTCTTTTCCTTTCAAAAAAATCCCCCTACTCTTTATATGTAGTCTATCTGAGTAGCTGGCATACAGATACAAAAATCACTGGGCACTAATCAGGAGTGCACTGGTCCTTATGGCAGGCATCAACTCGGTTACTGCCAGGTCTTTGAACTACAAAAATAAATAGAGAATAGAAGCACATTGTATTGGCCAAGCCTGAGGCCCAGTCATCTGTCTTGGAACATACTTTGGTGAGAGTGTTTAACTTGGATTCCTTCCATCACATGTGGTAGCTGCAGGAGTGAAAAAGGAGAGTAAAAGAACAATGTTAGGTGGTATATTTAATAGCATGTGGGCTGAACAATTCTCAGGAAACTGTTACTTCTATTTTTCTCTTAGCGGCCAGAGTTTATGCACTGTGTTGGGATTCTGAACGAGTGGATGTATACTTTAGACAACATGATTCTATTCCCTCCACCCTTTTCCACTGTTTTACAAAGAGCTTAAATAACGAGCATAGACATTTCCCCAAAACACTATCTCCTAAAGGCAGCTAGCTAGAGCAACTCAAGAGTATTTTTTGGTATTCAATTTCACCAGGAGCCTTGACATCCCCGAATTAATGGGTCTCTTTCACTCTAAACCTGAGAGTTTGAAATTTGTGGTAACTGGCTGTTTGTTGTTTTTGGCTAAATTATCCTCTTCTCTTTCTTTTCAAGGCCAATGTAACACAAACTAAAAAAATTCAGGCTCCCTCTGCCTTTTTATTCTCCGAAGTTTTCTACAATAAGAAAGGAGAACCCTTAATTAACCGCACTGTGCCCATAATAGAAAATTGATTAAAAAAAAATATCTGTGGCTACAGGAGTGAATTCTTTGTAAAGACAGTGAAGCACTCAGCTGTTCTATATTAGAAAAAATTTTGCTTGTTTTCACAGCTGAATTATCTTACTTTCTATGGTATTAGGGAGAGTACTAAGAAAATCAAATAAGAGATTTTCAAGGGATTTTAAAGGAAAAAATCATACCTTCTAATAGTTAAGTTTTTAGTTGCTAGCACTTTTTTTCTAGATCATGCAGCACGTATTTTGTAACCCTCATGAAAGAGCATAAAATAAATATGTCAAGGATTCCTGTAGAAATGCATTCATTCAGCATTGCCAAAATAAGGGAAGTTGTTAGCTTTGCCCAGACAGATGGTAAGATAAAGTTATGAGCAAAATTATATAAAAATACCAAGTTTAAGGGGCCAGGTATCAAAATGAGAGATTTTTATGTTATATTGACTTTTTTTTTAAACTCTAGATCAACAACTGTATGAAAACTGATGAGATGTATTACATACAGTAGAAACTTTCGTGGGGTGATAGTTGACCTTAATTACATTTGCCACAATTTGTATAAAACACAAGTAGCTTTCTAACCATCATTATAAGCCAGTTTTTAAAATATTCTTTGAAAAATAAACACAATAATACAAAAATACATTCTATATGTTTTAAAAATAATTCTAAAATGTTGCAGATTTTATGTTGTCAATTTTTTTCCAGGTAACTTTTATAAAGGAAAAAGTTACACTGAAACAGTTCATTATATTTGTACAGACATTGGGAAGGTCAGTTAGTGTATATCAAAAGGAACCTTAATTCCAAAAATCTATCCTCAAAACAATTAGGAATGAGCACAAAGATGCACAATCATTTATAATGATGAGTAGAAAACAACCTAAATAGTCAAGATTACAGGATTGAATTATACTATGTTCAGTGGTTCATTATGTAGCCTTTTAAATAATATTGTGATACATATTAAGTGTAATATTGTCAAATTTAAAACATTCATTAATTCATTCAGTCAACAAAAAGGACCTACTGGGACTAGATTCTCTGTCTTGGACATACAGCACTGAGCAAAATACAGTCCTTGTATTCTTGAATTTATGTACTAGTTTAGATTATGAGATAAGAGTAATCCTGATTACGGTAAGGAATTTGAAATGATTTCATTGATAAACACTGTAATTAAGTTTGCCAAAATAGTTTATGGGAAGGATGAAAATCTACTTTGGATTTTCCTATGTGAAGAAATGATGCTTCAGCTGACTGAGAAACACTGGTGTTAATAATTATTATAATAATTATTTGTGAAAATGCAATTAAAGAAAATCAAGTCTCAAAATATTTTCAAATCCTTTTAGCTTATCCATTTTTTCATGATTTTTTTCAATTTTGTAGTTCAAGATTTTGTTTAGAAACTCAATATCTCAGCATAATAGTCATTTAAAAAACTCTTGAAATACATACTTGGTAATAATATGAACTTTGTTTAGAACCATTATTCAAAACCTAATTCCTCATAGGAACAATGCAATATATGGGGGTTACATTTCTGTAAGAACTAAATAGCTTAACCCACTATTAGATAATGAGAAACATAAATAAAACTTGAAGGTAAGTAAATATTGTTTATGAAATTTATTCCATAGTTTATGAGGTTGATGTTAATTTAAGTCTAGGTGCAACAACTGGGCATTTTTGTTCTTTGCTAAAAATCATCCTTATTAGAATTTTAAATTTAGTTAACTTTTTAAAAATATAATAAGTCAAAGACTACACAAAAGAAATAATGCAGTACAATTTAGCGTGAAGAGGTTATCCTCATTGCATAAGGCATCAGTCAACATTTCTCATTAGGACTGCACTTCAGCATTACTGTGGATAACAAGATAACACAATCAAAGAGAAACTTGTGCATAGCTAAGGTCTTACTGGATGGCTTGTGCTTTTTTTTTTTTTTTTTTTTTGCAGTACGCGGGCCTCTCACTTCTGTGGCCTCTCCCGTTGCGTAGCACAGGCTCCGGAGGCGCAGGCTCAGCGGCCATGGCTCACGGGCCCAGCCGCGCCACGGCATGTGGGATCTTCCCGGACCGGGGCTCGAACCCGTGTCCCCTGTGTTGGCAGGAGGACTCTCAACCACTGCGCCAACAGGGAAGCCCGGCTTGTGCTTTTTATTAAAAAAAATCATGTATTCTTTTCAAATCATATGTTATAAAGTAGACTGTATAGTTTGCTATCATATTGTATAATATTATGTAATCTTAAGTAATATCTTAATGATGGATTTTAATTTCTATCATGGAGCATGAAGTTCTGTTATTTCACATATTCAGGATTTCCTTCTCATCTATACTGAGCTTAGAAGTCATGTTTTCCCTTTCTCTCAACTGGGTGAGCAGACTTTCTTTTTCCTTACTATCACTTACGCAGCTATGGATCAGAGACAATGGAAACTGATGTAATAACAGCAAATATATGCCTCTGTATTGCCATCTTACAAAAACAAGAAAATTATTAGATCTCCTGAGGCAAAGCCTCAAAGCAAAGAAATTTTCAAAAGCACTGCTTTTGAGGGGCTTAACAGGCAGATTAAGTTGTCTAGGAACACTCTAGATTAACTGCCTCGGAAATCCCCTATCTTCCTCCTCTTCAATGTGCTTAAACGTCAACTGCTAAATTTAAATTCCCACATACTCACTGAAGTATGGAGCTACCTTATGTTTACTGGACCTCAAACAGAAATTTAAATAAACTTTAAATTGAACATATTCTATATAATAGAAAGTATAGAAAGTTTTGTTCCCTGAATAAATATAGCAGTCTGCTACTCAGAAATTTTCTTTTTTCTTTTCTCTGTTACAGAATTGGGCAGTTGGCTAATGGGCTTGCTTAAAAAAACAAAAAAAAACAGGACTAACTGAGGTCAAATAGATTCTTCAAGTGAGTGATATGGAAGGTAGAAAAGATAAATTATTTGGGGTTCTTGTACAGAAGCATAGTGCCTCATTACATAAACCACGCTGGTATGAGAAAAGATTGCCAAAACTTCAAAATAGGCAAAAAGAGATTACCGGGTGTTCTTTCAGTGATGTGCTAGATTTACATGTTTGATTGATTTTCTATTGACTGAGCTATTTTACAACTCTTTAGGGATAGAAGTAAATTTGCATATTCTTTTTCTGATGGTTATGCAAATAGTTTCTGTCCTGTGGAAAAATTAACCTCAAAGGTTATGTTTTATCCACCTGCATGGACACTAACCAGTTTTGTATTTAACCCAACAATCTTGTCCTGACACTCCTTTATTAAATTGCTTATACTTTGATTTTCCAACATTCAACATTTTACTGGTTCACTCGTTAATTAATGAGTTAAGTAAAATTTTTGACAGGTGTTCACTTTATATTTGCCTGAGAGTCATAATTTTACCTTGTGAAAGTTATATTTTATTACTGGTAAGAGGATCCAAAATGATTTGCCTGTTAACAATGTTTAAAGAATTCAGCAGAGATACAGTCATTTTAATCTGTTGTGCTAGTAATGAACTCCCCTCAATTTTATGATTATAAAAGTTGATTTCATTGTACAAAATATGCAAAGTAGTAAATGGAAAACTATTTTATTTAGCTAATAAAACAAACTAATTATCAAATATTTATTGATCTTCTTCCTTGGGAATGTTCCTCCTTTAATAACCAGTGCATTATAGAGATAATATACTACCACAGGATATTACACTATGCTTTAGACCAAAAGAGTGTCTTTTTCATTTTCTTTTTTTTTTCACATCTTTATTGGAGTATAATTGCTTTACAGTGGTGTGTTAGTTTCTGCTTTATAACAAAGTGAATCAGTTATACATATACATATATCCACATATCTCTTCCCTCTTGCATCTCCTTCCCTCCCACCCTCCCTATCCCACCCCTCTAGGTGGTCACAAAGCACCGAGCTGATCTGATCTCCCTGTGCTATACGGCTGCTGATCTCCCTGTGCTATACTAGCTATCTATTTTACGTTTGGCAGTATATATACGTACATGTCACTCTCTCACTTTGTCCCAGCTTACCCTTCTCCCTCCCCATGTCCTCAAGTCTATTTTCTAGTAGGTCTTCGTCTTTTCAAATTCCCACTGTTTCCCATGGTGCTTGCCTTAGAAGATATTTGGAAAATGTTCAATTTTAGCTATTTTTGCTATGTGTGAGGCATGTCTTCCAGTCTTAGTTAAATAAAATAAAATCACTCAAATGTATTCCATTTATGAGACTACCCTGGGGCTCAAATCTGCCAAAAATATTTTCCAAGTACAGTGAATTGAAAATGAAACATTTTTGTTTAACTTACCTATATACATCTTAATTATAATAATTACTTTCTAATGTATTTGTCATAACTGAAAAGAGAAAGGAAAATGGCTACATTTAGGCTACATTAGGTACTAGCTTTGTCACTAGCATGTGGTGTGAATACAGGTATTTCACTTCTCTTTGCCTCAGTTTATTGAACTCTAAAAGAGACATGTGAGAGGTTTTCTAAAGTTTCTCCACTGCCTAAGAATCTATTAAGATATGTTGACACCTACAGCAATTTGACCCTATCTAGTGACAGTAACACTATGTCAGCTCTTTTGTGTTTTAGACAAAGTTTAAGAAGAGTTTAATGTTCATCATGAAGTAGAACAAATTAAGGATTTTTCTGTTTTGTATATGTCATTAAGAAGATGGCTTAAGCAAAATAAAAAGTAACAAAACAAAACTGCCACCAGTTTTCCTGCAGTGTCCTTCACAAGGCTGTCTGAGAATTGATGTGTAGGGTCTTCAGACCACAGCCTCATACAGTCTTTAGGACTGTGGGTCCAAACGACCACCAAAAATACTCTTAGAGGGCTTCCCTGGTGGCACAGTGGTTGAGAGTCCACCTGCCGATGCAGGGGACACGGGTTCGTGTCCCGGTCCGGGAAGATCCCACATGCCGCGGAGCGGCTGGGCCCGTGAGCCATGGCCGCTGGGCCTGCGCGTCCGGAGCAAAAAAAAAAAAAATACTCTTAGAGAAAGCACAAGGAAACAGCATAACAGATTCCTAGGTTTGTTTTTTTTTTTAATGGTTGTGTGTGTATGTGTGAACATTTTCCCCTTCAATGATTTGTGAGGCTATTGTGTTCAAGATGAAAAATTTTTGTGACATGAAGGAAAAATTGCCAGACCTAACACGAAACCTGAGCTGTAGGCAACCTAAATTCTTACCAGTTCTAAATCATAAATAAGCCTATCAAAAATGTTTCAGAGACTGAACTAATATAAATATCAGCCTTCAGTTCCTGCCATACATAAACTAAGTAGCTATAAAGTCCTAGAAAATAAATATTCCATAGAGAGTTTAGGATTTAGAATACTGATACTCTAAAATGTGTTTAGCTCTTAGTGTGTAAGCTCTGTTGTCAGGATTTCTTTTTTTCCAACTTAGCCATGATGAAAAAATAAATTATATACTGTAGGTTATTTTCTCTTTTTAACTTTAATTTTTTCTCCTATCTGATAAAGCTTATTTTACAACTACAAGAGCTCCTTCAAATTTTTCTAGATTTAATTTTTAATATTATTTTGAGTTACATTTTAAAATCTAATTCTATTTAACTATTTAAAAATGAAAACAGGGCTTATTTACCACATTTTTCCATTTTTCTTCCAAATTTAATTCAGTAGTCCTATAAGAAATGCCATACTCACTCTTCCTTCCAAGGCTTTAGTCCTGGTGTAAAGATTACCTGTCTATCCTTGTTCTTGAACCATTAAATATAACTGATTTTCCTAAGGGGAATCACAGATCTCTGACTCTTCTGTATAGTGAATAAGAAGATTGTTTATGTAAATGGGGCACATATGGACAAATCACACACATACCCAGCCCCCCTAAGCTATGTGAAATTCAGAGATTGGACTTAACAAATCCTTAAACTGAAGCTGAACAACCAACCAAGCTCAAACTACGTAGGCCTCTCATTATTTCTGCTGCAAAACATACAGGAAGCTTTTTTTTTTTCTCCAAATGTAGGCCAGGTTTTCCATGAACGTGTTCTACTTACTGTAACACGGTGAACCAGGAAAGGGAGAGCTGTGTGTGCTTCCTAACCTCTAACATGTAATTCAATTCTCATTTATAAATCCCTAGGTATGTATTATCTAGGGAACAATAAAATATAAACCTTTCACATCTTCCCTCCCATTAAATATTTCCTTTAATCATTCTTACACCTTATGTACTTTTCTCCTTTTAATTGATTTTTTACGGCCTTAGAACACATTCATATTTTACATCTAAAGAACAATAAAAAAATAAATTATTTACAAAATCCACAGAGTCATTCAGACCACAGTTTTAAACTTGGTAGCACAATATTCTCATTCATAATTAGATACTTCAGAAAAATGCATTTCTACCTAGCCAATTTGCTTAATCCAGAACAAGACAAACCACTACTTTTGAATCTAATTCTCATACCTTGCTTAAAAAATAAATAAGTAAATAAATAAATAAGGAAAGAAAAAAACATTGGTATGGAATACTTTGTTTATAGTGTTATTTTGGATATTTCTTTAAATAAGTCTTGATATCCCATATAATTGTTATATGGTTTCAATTAATTAGGCATGTATTAATGGAATGAGGTTTATCATCAGTTGCTTTGTCTTGCAATTGACAGTTGCAGAGAAAGAAGTAGAATTTATACATTTTTGTTGTTGTTAGAGTGATCAGATCCTGTTTTTAACTGTGTTGCTTGTTTTGCTTTCCTTTTTATGGGTTAATCTATTTAAATTTTCTACTGCATTTACTAGATATTTTTGAGTCTTTTAAAGGCAGTGCTCACCTAGTGGTAAAGTGTCCAAGGGAGAGGAATGATCTTGAAGAAGAAGATACAGTTACAGTGCTGTCCCCTATCTTCTCTGCAGCAAGTCCACTCACTGGAACCGCACAACCCACAAGATTATGTTCATGTCAGTTCATATCACACGCACTCAGGGCTGGGCTATATAAGGGCTCTAGAGCTCAATGCAGTAACGTGCCAGCACATAAAAGCCTGGGTGCTTTCTAGTGCTGTCACACCAGGCTGCTGCCCTCTGGGGCCCGGGAGCAGTTCTAACTAGAATCCTCCTCCCCACTTCCAACAAAAACCTTGCCAAAGTTATATTTAGAATTCACGGTTTCCCCATTAAAAACAGGTTCAGAATTAGTTCAGTTTGCTAAGGCCTTCAATGTTTTGGTTGTTAATATTAATCTAAACACTAATCCTGAGGTTTAGTCATGACTCTTCAATTTTAGGGAGCATAAAGATCACCTGGGGTACTGGTTAATGATGAGGATTCTATGCTCACCTCCAGGATCTGAAGCAGGCCCAGGAATACATGTTTTATCCAAGTCTCTAATGATTCTGATGAAGATGGGTTTGTGGAAAGCCACACTTTGAAAAAACCTCTATAAGTAATATCAATCCCATTTCACAGATAAGGAAGCATAGAGTCAATGTATTTCCCAAATGGATAATGAACACAGATCTATTTGGCTCCAAAGTTTATACTTTCAAAAATCTGTTAAAAGCATTGCTAGATTTATGGAATTTTTTTCCTCACGCTTTGGTCTTCTATTCATTTTTTTTCTTTTTTTTTTTGGCGGTACGCGGGCCTCTTACTGGTGTGGCCTCTCCCATTGCGGAGCACAGGCTCCGGATGCGCAGGCTCAGCGGCCATGGCTCACGGGCCCAGCCGCTCCGCGGCATGTGGGATCTTCCCGGATCGGGGCACGAACCCGTGTACCCTGCATCGGCAGGCGGACTCAACCACTACGCCACCAGGGAAGCCCTGGTCTTCTATTTTAAAATATACTCAATAAGGAGTCAGCAATCCGATTATTCACACATAGAATTACCTACTTTTTTTTTTTTTTTATGTTTTTTTTGCGGTACGCGGACCTCTCACTGTTGTGGCCTCTCCCGTTGCGGAGCACAGGCTCCGGATGCGCAGGCTCAGCGGCCATGGCTTACGGGCCTAGCCGCTCCTAGGCATGTGGGATCCTCCCAGACAAGGGCACGAACCCATGTCCCCTGCATCGGCAGGCGGACTCCTAACCACTGCGCCACCAGGGAAGCCCTAGAATTACCTACTTTAATCAAATAAATTTGCTTAGCCTTTTGACTGAATCAACTATTTGACTGAATTGGTCAATCTTTGAGTCTAAAGGTTTGTTGAAATAGTTCCGAAGTTTACAAGGGAAGGATTGACAGAGTTTTGTGATTAAACTCAATGCTATAATTTTAATTAGTCTGAATTAAATAACACACACACAGAGGCACACAGACGGAAATAAGGCATAGAAGTGCCACAGGTAAAGCAATCTCAAAGAACAGTAACAAAACATCAAGTCAGGAAAATTCAACAAACCGCATGTCTTCATGTTCCCCAAGTTTTATTCAACAGTGGACATATTTTACTACTCTGACACTATGAAATTTAGAGCTTAGGCTCTTTGAACATCACTTCAGACTGTTCATATCCTTCCAAATCTTTCAGAGGACAGAATCAAGAGAATGTTAACCATAGACCTAAAGGAAGAATATTTTTGGTAAAAGTTTGTATTAGGATATAAAAACATGCATGATCTCAAAAATGAGAAATGTGTGTACTCAGGTTCAGGCTTGTCTTTCTGATCTAGGTGTCTTGGGTAGGTGTCTTAACTCAGTCAAACCTCCATGCTTGGTTATGGATTGGAGTGTCTAGGCTTCTAGAAGCTCCCAAGTATTTCATAATCTCTCCTAAAGTAGATTTCTTTATTTGGTTATTGTCAGCTGCATGTAGTATATAACACTGTATTTTTTATATTTGAACTTAATATTAATTCCATTTCATGATACATTTGTATTTGAATGAAGAAAAATTATGAAAAACTTCCAAGAACAAAATGCTACCCCCTACACCTTAAACACTCACACACACATACAACCACACTCACGCACAAAACTTTTAAAGTATAAACATGAATCATTTTTCTACTTTATAGTGTGAGCTGTTTAGCAGTGTGGGTTTAATGATTATTTTTATATTTTTATAAACTAAGCACCTTTAGTAAACTATTTCTATTTTATTAATACAATTTTTCCTAAGAAACAAAATTAACAGTGCATTTTGGAAAAGAACTTTCTTTATAATCAGTCACGTTGACCATTAGCGCTCCTGACATTTACTTCTACCAGTTTAACACAAATTTAGTCTGAGTCCAACTTGATCATTGTTCCTTTTAACCCTGGGCTGTACATCACCTGAAATCATGAGTTGGGTTTAACAAGAGTATTTTGGAGAAGTTTAAAAAGCATGCACCTTTTCCCTTAGTTGCCTATGCTGCCTAATATGCTGTTGTTTGGCCAACAATCTGCAAAATGAATATACTTACTTGTGATGTCATTCTCTGGACCACTGTAATACATTTCTTATCTGATCCTTTCTGCAGGAAAGGTTCAAAATGAATACATTAATGTGTTGATCATTTAGTAGTATGGTTTTAAAATAATTCACTGATACTTGATTTCAAATTACAACTCTCCTAGAACACATTAAATTTGTCTTGATCATTTTTAGGTTTATTCTATTTATTCTTTGTGTTCCTCCTCTTGGGGTTTTGTGTTCCTCCTCTTGGGGTTGTGTGTGTGTGTGTGTGTGTGTTTCCTTCTGGCAAAATTCCATTTTAATTTAAAACCCTGGAGCAATGGCTCTAGATCTCAAAATGTGTACATTGCCTTCCAGATGATAATCTGGTTAAAAGTTAAAGTGGTTTTATGTATGGTGTTTTTTGTAACAGTGTTTATAATCATGCATTTTATTGTACTGTAAATGTTCTTTTAGCATTTTGTGATTTTTTAACATTAGGCATTTTCTTTATAATATTGGATTAGATTTAAATGTAAACTGTATTCTATCAGATCAAAGAAAAGAATAGAATATATGATAAATCCTCCATCTGTTGAGCATTGAGAGAGAATAATAAGTAACTTGCAAGCAGTCTCAGTGGAATTAAGGAACAAACAACACTGAAGACATGTACTTGTACAGGTCATATAGAATTAAATACAAGTCAGTGCTTCCCAATTACTTTGCTGTTAGTATGGTTCTTTTCCACATATCTTACTTACTCAAGAATAGTGTTTCCTCTCTTGAACAGAATTGAATTTTATTCTCCCATTTCATATAATCTCTTTTTTAAATGATCATTTTTGGGTCAAAATTATATTTAATTTTCTCAAACTTATATGTTGTTTAAAGAGTCAAGCCTTTCTTTATGAAAAATGGTGGTCTTCTAACCCCTTCTCCAAAAACTCTCTCATCATTTACTGCTTCCCAGAAGCAATAACTTTTAACTATGTTAGTTGTCACATTTGTTATTTATCTCTATGTCTTGGGAGTTGAGCTATTTTTCCCACAAAATGCAACAAACACACTTTCCTTCTGTCTATTCCTAAACATAGCTATAGTTCTAGTTAGATCAATAGTCTGCGTTTATATTATTATGACTATGTAGACATGATTCATATCTAAGTTGTACAGAATATTAATGTTCTTTTCTTTTCTTTTCTTGAACAATTTATTTTTTCCCCCTGGGGTTGCTAATTATCTCTACTTGCTTAGTTTTCAGTGTATTAATCACCAGTTCTATGTATTAATCACTGATCCCAAGTTTACCTCTACAAATAAAATATTTTAAAAAATATATTCTAATGCATCAGACGTCCTACAAAATTCATCAGCGATTTCTGACTTGCTCTAGTCTGGAGTGTTTGCTCTCTAGATCTTGTTCTTTATCACCTTCAGATTCTCTTTTCCTTTTTTTAAAAAAAATATTCAACCCCTATAATTTAATTACTTGTTAATTATTTCATTTTCCCTTAAGACTATTCACTAGTAGCTTTTGACAATGAGTTATTGAAAGTAAATAGTTTTTCAACACTTTTTATAGCAAAACATCTGCAATCACATTTAATTGATAGTTCCTTTAGGGACAGAATACTAGGTTGGAAAAATTATCCTCAATATTTTAAGCCATACCTCCATTGTCTTCTAGCTTCAAATATGGTTTGATTTCTCATATAAAAACTATTATTTTTCCTCTCTGAAAATCATGCTGTTCTCATTGATAACAATGTTCAACATTCAGAAATTGTAGGATGATATGCAGAGGTAGATCCATTTTCATCTATTGTTCTAGGCATTTGGTGGATCTATTTAATCAAGAAACTAATCCTTTCATTCCAAGAATAATTTCTTGAATTAGTTTATTTTCTCATCCTTTTTCTTTTGTTTCTCTTCTCTCTTTTGCATGGACTCTTTTTATTGAGATGTTGGAACTCCAGACCTGAGCCTCTGATTTTTTATCTTTTTTTCTCCTGTTACCCATAAATATGTCTTTTTGATCTACTTTATGGGAGGCTTCCTTAATTTAAGTTTCCAGTCAATATACTGAGTTTCCATTTCTACTATATATTTTACATTTCCAAAGGTTCTTTTTTGTTACATCCTGGTCTTCTTGCATGGATACATCTCTTTCTTTTATCTCTGAGAATATTAATGATACTAACTTTTTCTTTCTGAATTTCATGTTTCTTACAGGTTCCTTTTTTGCTTGTTTATCTGTTTTGATCTATTTATTTTATATCGGAGGCCTCCCCAGATATTTCCTGATTATGGTTGTCTGCTTATCTTTTAAAATTGGGCATTTGAATCTGATGTGAAACTTCGTCTATGTAAGTGGGTCTTATGAACTGTGGGTCTCCCCTGTTGATCAGTACTTATTAAATTACTTTAGTAATCTGGCTCGATTGCTTCTTTCAGAAGCTCCTATCCCCACCACCATGTCAGTTACAATAGGAATTCCAACAGAAAATAGGGTATCTGTTTATTGCAAAACTTGAGCTGGTTGCTTCGTAATACCTTATTTCAAAAACTTTGTATCCTAAAATAAAATGAAACAAAAGAAGTGTACATTTTTTTCAGCCTTCTTCAATATGTAATGCACTGTTTACATCTCTCTATAACTATATTATCTCATGGGGTTAGAATCAGGCCTCCTTTTGAGCAGGTTCACATGGAAAGGCCAAAGTGGTTGCAGAAAGGGTTTCTTTCCTGATCGGATGGGTTTTGCTCTGAGTGATCTGTTTCCAGGTAACACTAGTTGTTCGATCTTTTGAATCTCACTTTTGGGTAGAATGGATCATTCATGTAGTCAAAAATCATTTTTTGTAGTTAAAATTGGAAGGTATCCAAACGATATGCCAAAGAAATAATTAAAACAAGAAGAACACTGACTATGCAGGATGAAAATGGATAGCAGTAACATATCACATATTCTTGGTCTAGCCTCATTTTGATCAATAACAAATATTTATGGAATACACAGCAAAGGCTTGGAGTAGAGTTATTGCTTATAGAATAGAATAAATATAAGTGACTCAATAAATTGTTAAAAATACATATACATTTATCTTAGTCCCTTCAGGCTGATTATTTACTCCAATAGACTGGGTGACTTATAAAAATAAGAAACATTTATTTCTCACAGTTCTGGAGCTGAGGAGTCCAAGATCAAGGCATGAATATAGTTGTGTTCTGGTGAGGGCCCACTTCCTTGTTCATAGATGGCAACTGCTCACTGTGTCCTCACATGGTGAAAGGGCCAAGGGATCTCTGTGTAGCCACTTTTATAAGAACACCATCCCATTCATGAGGGCACCACCCTCATGAAGACATAAGCACCTCCCAAAGACCTCACCTCCTAATACCATCATATTTGGGGGTTAAGATTCCAGCATAAGAATTTGCAGGGACATAACTACTTAGACTACAGCAATATTACACATGGATATTTCATATTTTAATTAAAGCAACCAGTTCCAGCAGTGAAAATATCAAAATGAAGTGAAAAGTTTAATGAACTTTCTGTACATATGTTCCATTGTATCATTCAGGTAAGTAATAATGTTTTATACTTTTTCTTGTATAATAGAAAGTATATTTGCCTAATACAATAATAAAATAAAAATATTTTTCTTATATTTTCCACCCCAAGTTTTCTTACATTTTCTCACATTTTCATGAAACATGAAAATATAATATTTCTTGTTTGTTTAGCGATCTTACTGGTTTGTGTATAACTCTACAGATATTTTTTTTCAGTTGGGTCTCAAAACTTCTAATACTTTATATTGTTTAGCAATGAAATACTTGTAGGAAAACTGCTTTTTTGAACCTTTAATAGTTGTATTCTAAGATTCAGCCCCAAATACTCCCTCATTTATAAAGAAGTTTGATCCCCTTCTGTGAAGACTTTTTACAAGAGTCTTCTTTAAAAAGACTTTTGTGCCTTATTATTTCTTATTAAAGCACCTATAAAATTGGTGATACTTTTTTGTTTATACTTTTTTTCATTTATCTAAAATACAAGTTCCTCAAGGATAGAGCAGGTATGGTAAACTATATAAAGTCATACACTGACCAAGAAGAAAGCTTTGTAGAAAACAAAATTATAACATATTCTACTGAATCAGTAGGAGACAATCATAAACCATAAGCCTGAGATGGGGTTATTGATTTCATATGCTTCTACATCACCAGATTAAGTACATGCTATTATATATTGGTAAGTACTTTTAAAGAAATTATATTTATATGAACAACCACTTACAACTCTCTAATACAACTAAACAGAATATCTCCTTCCCCATTCTCCCATTCCTATAAAGAAGATACTTTTTTGAAGCCTTATGTTATGGAATGTCAACCTACATACAGACTGGACCATTGTCTTTCTAAAACAGGAGAAGATGGCTACCAGGTTGAAAGATTCATTTTATAGATCAATATAAATGGTTGATTGATATGAGATATGCAATAACAGCTAGTTTGGGCATAAGTTTTAGAGTTATTTAACTTGTGCTTTAAATTTTATCTATAGCCCTTCAAACTATACTAGGATACTGATTTAATTAAAATAATTCTATTAATTGAATACATGTATTTTCATAGGAACTGAATAATGTTTCACCCTAATTCTTCATTACATACAACTCAAATGTTTTAAATGTTTTAATGCCTAAAAATTTTATAAACTTTCCACAAGGGTGATGCAGAGGCCCTTAAAAAGGAATTTAAGTTTTAGAGGTTATGTTTAGATTATTCAAACTTAATTTGGTTATTTAATTGACAATATCTATACATTGTAAACTCCTAGAGACCAAAAAGAAAACAAAATAGGATAGATTAAATGTTTAAAGATTACATTGCTATGTTACATAAACATGGATGCTTATATACATGGAATTGCATTTTTATGCTATTTGTATTTATGGGGGCAGAAATCACATTGGTCCCATTTTTGTTGTTGAAATAATTTCAAAATACTCTCTAGATGGAATATATTAAAGGAAAAAAATAAGAGAAGCCAAAGTTTAAATTTTAATAGCAAAGTACATAAGCCTTGGTATGCATGTATATACAGAGTATTAATTGCTAGTAAAATGCTATGTAAGAGTAACATATTACTGAGTCTATCTTTTGCATTAAATTTTATCTTTACATTTGTAGTTTTACAGTTGAAGTCCTAGAGATATTTACATTTAATTTCCTGAGTTTAGATTTCCACTTTTTCTTCAAAATATTTGTTAGAGATACTCTCCAAGGGGAAAAAACTTCATCTTGTTTTAATTATTTCTTTGTCATATCGTTTGGATACTTTCCAATTTTAACTACCAAAAATGATTTTTGACTACATTAATGATCCATTCTACCCAAAAGTGAGATTCAAAAGATCAAACAACTAGTATGACCTGGAAACAGAACAAAACCCATCCCATCGGAAATGCAACCCTTTCTGCAACCATTTTGGCCTTTCCACATGAACCTGCTTAAAAGGAGGCCTGATTCTAACCCCATGAGATAACATAGTTATAGAGAGATGTAAACAGTGCGTTACATATGGAAGAAGGCTGAAAAAATGGTGTGCTTCTTTTGTTTCATTTTATTTTAGATATAAAGTTTATGAAATAAGGTATTAAGAAACAACCAGCTCAATTTTTGCAGTTAACAGATACACTATTTTCTGTTGCAAATTCTATTTTTGATACATATTAATTTATTTACCCTTTGCAAGTGGATCATTTGCATAAAAATATCATCTGTTGGAATGCAATTAAAAGTACATTTAAAGCTCGATTAAAAGACTTCCGATGTTAATTAAGCAGTAATAATAGGCAACCTGCAGAAACAAGAACTGTTAATGCCGTCATGAAAACAAACTTCCAACAACTATCCGCTGGAGAACATGAGCCGGACCGCAGATTGTTTATTGTCAAAGACTTGACTGGCTAATAAATGCTGGCAATAGCTTGAGTGCACTGGAATGCTGTGCAGCTGCTGCATTAGTCAGACTTTCCCTTTTCTGAATACTCTAATCCCTTCGATATTGCATTAAATATGTTTTCAATATTTATCTGGATAAAAATGTGCTGAATGTTGCAACAGTTTAATTCTGACGTTTGTCACACAGGAAATCTGGAAACGGCAGAAGGTAACTGCATCTTTATTGTTAAAACCTAATGCAATTCATTTCTCTCACACTCTGTGAGAGCACTCAATAAGACTGTGATCACGCTGAGGCAGGAAAATGCCAGCAGTACTGAAGTCAAACATGAGGACTTAGTGCTTGGCTGAACGGACTTAACTGACCCCTTGCTATCCACGAAGATCTGAATTCGGGCAGGCCCCCATGACCGAATGTCATATAGCAGAATACAATAAATGGCTTTGGGGCTTGTTATAGTCTTGTTATAGTCCAAATCCTTGACAAGCCAGAAGTAGAAATCATTTATTACCATGTCACATAATTTTATTAGGTTTCCTACATGATTATCCAAACAATTGTTAGCTAATCTATTGGATGGTATATAAGGAAATTCCCTGATCCTGAAATTAAGATGTTTGAATTGTATCCCAGCTTTGGCACTAAATTGTGATAAACCCATTAGCCCCTCACAGTTTTTCTTGGACTCAGTTTCATCCACAAAAGGCCGGGTGTGATAGATCATATCTCTAAAATGATTGTCTCAAATAATTGTCTAAAATAATATGGTTATTTTTATTTAAAACACCCACGCAGCCATAAAAATATCTAAACAATGAAATAATGTAATTATAATAAATAATAACACCACCACTATTAAAATGTAATATTTCTATTTTGAAGCTAAATATTGAAATTATAAGACAACTTTGGAGAGCGTGTGACATCGAATCAGAGAAATTCATATTACACATTTTACTAGAGTTGAGTTTTCTTGCTGATATGGCAGGATAATATTACATTAGGGTGACATTTCCTCAGTTTCCAAAAACAAAAAAATATAAGCTTCTTGATTTGAATGTGTAGACTTTTTAGTTTTCTGAACGCATGAAACTGATATTAAGTAAAAATCTAGGAACTAATCAAAATCTCCAAACTTCCAATAATATTTAATTTATTTCATTCAATCTAGGTAATTAAAATCCCTTGAGACCGATGGAGAATGCAAACAAATAAATATGTTAGTGATATATTATCAGTCAGTCTTTTTATGTGTCATTTAGACTACCCTCTAAAACTTCTCATTGACCATGAAAGATGACCAACTCAACTGTTTCAAAGCAGTATGTGTTGGGGCTCCCCTGGTGGCGCAGTGGTTGAGAGTCTGCCTGTCGATGCAGGGAACATGGGTTCGTGCCCCGGTCCGGGAAGATCCCACGTGCCGCGGAGCGGCTGGGCCCGTGAGCCATGGCTGCTGAGCCTGCGTGGTTGGAGCCTGTGCTCCGCAACGGGACAGGCCACAACAGTGCGAGGCCCGCGTACCGCAAAAAAAAAAAAAAAGAAAAAGAAAAAAGAAAAGCAGTATGTGTTGAGAATAAAAATAAGCCTGACAACCAAGTCAACCTTTAGATATTGTGTACCTCTAAAGACAGAAGTCCCTTAACAACTGTTATTGAAAACTGAGAAATTTTTATTACCAAGAAACTGCAATCAACTGATATAGTCATTTTTTACTACCTTATTTAAACCTTTGAAAAACTTTCTCAAGCTGAAGTATTGAACAAATTTGCTAGCATGACAACCAAGGCCTGCCATGATTTGATTTCCTTTTCATGTTAGAAGTTGCATTTTTCAAAGCTAATCCTCTGCTGTACATTCTACTGCATTCCAGAAGATGCTATATCTTTTCCATTTTTCACTATTTTCTCACAGTGTACATTCAATATCTATGGATATCATTCTGAAGCCCAAATTCCACCTTGCATATGAATTCTTATCTGGTTTTCCCAAATGAAACACCTCCACAATTGAGTTAGTAAAACAGTGTTAGTTTGTTCATTACTGTTTCATAGCTCTTATCAAATTTTGATTGATCCTATAAACATTTTCTTTTCTAAATAGAGTGTAAAGCTCTGGAGAGGTATGCTTATCCCTTTTAAAAATATAACATCTTTACTGAGATTAGACTCATACCATACAATTCACACATTTAAAGTATAAAATTCAATAGTCTTCAGGATATTCTCAAAGTTGCACAACCATTAATACAATCAATTTTAGAATGTTGTCATTAACCCAAAACAAGCCTTGTAGCCATTAACAGCCACTCTTCTCCTTCCCCAACACTCTCAGTCCTAGCCAACACTAATCTACTTTCTGTCTCTATACTTGCCTATTGTGTTCATTTTTAATAATGAAACCATAAAATATGTAGCCCTTTATGACTGGATTCTTTAACCCAACATCATCTTTCTGAGGTCCATTCATGTTATAGCATGTATCAATACTTTGCTCTTTTCTATTATGAAAAAAATCATTATATTGCATGGGTATACAGCTTTTAATTTTTCTATTTATTAGTTGATGGACATTTGGGTCATTTCCACTTTGAGGCTATTATAAATAATGTTGCTATGAACATCTGTTTGTAAGTTTTTGTGTGGATATATGTTTTCAATTTTCTTAATTATACGCCTAAGAATGGAATTTCTGGGTCATATGATAACTCCAAGTTTAAACTTGTGAGGAACTGCCAGACTACTTTCAAAGTGACCACATCTGAGTCTAAATTTCTAACAGCAATGTGTGAGGTTTCCAAATTCTCCACATCTATGCCAACACTTATTTATATTTTTGATTATGGTCATCTTAGTGAGTGTGAAGTAGTAACACATTACAATTTTGATTTGAATTTCCTGATGTTTAATGACCATTTGTATATTTCATCAGATTTGGCAAGTTTTCAGCTATTATTTCTCCAAATATTTTTTCTTTCCTTTTCTCTTTCTGCTCTTTCTCTGCTACTCCTATTATGTTGTATATTGGTATCCTATATTTATCTGAAGATTTGTTTATGTTTCTTAATTTTTTCTCTTTACTCTTCAGATTGCATAATCTCTGTGAATCTAAATTGAAGTTCACTGGCAATTGGTTTTTGTTGTTTTAAATATACTATTTTGCCCCTCTAGAGAAAATTTTATTTCAGTTACGGTACTTTTTGTTGTTGTTGTTGTTTGTTTGTTTTTGTTTTGCGGTACGCGGGCCTCTCACTGTTGTGGCCTCTCCCATTGTGGAGCACAGGCTCTGGACGCACAGGCTCAGCGGCCATGGCTCACGGGCCCAGCCGCTCCGCGGCATGTGGGATTTTCCCGGACCGGGGCACGAACCCGCGTCCCCTGCATCGGCAGGCGGACTCTCAACCACTGCGCCACCAGGGAAGCCCCAGTTACGGTATTTTTAAATTCCAGAGTTTCTATATGAGTCTTTCTTCATTATTTCTATCTATTTATATTCTTTATTTGATGAGATATTGTCACTATAACTTCCTTTATTTATTTTCTTTGTTTCTTTGAACATATTTATAATAGTTATTTTACGTGTTTGTCTGTTAAGTCTAACATCTAAGCCCTCTCCCAGGAAATTTCTGTCGCCTGCTTTGTTTCTATGTATGGGTCACAACTTTCAGGGTTTTCTTTTTTTCATGTTTTATACATTTTTGTTGAAAACATTTTTGATTTTTGATAATATACTGTGGCAACTCTGGATATTGATCTTCCCTCTCCAGGGCTTGTTATTATTGTCTTATTTGTTTGCTTGCCTGCTTATTCGTTTAGAGACTTGGCTGGACTATTTGAACTAAGTATATTTCCCTATAGTGTGAGGCCTCTGATGTCACTACTCAGAGGGTGCAGGCAGCCTTGGGTGTGTGCACAGACACCCTGGTACATCAGTGGTTTTGACAGGGCTCTCTTTGACTTTCCCCTTCTCTCTGTTAGGCTATCTGTCTCTTTTGGTATCACACACAACAGTTAGGCTCCAGTAACTGTCAGCTGATTGCACTATTGGTTTTGACTATGCTGTGGGGTGTGAATTGCTCCTCAGTCTAATCCAACTAAGTCTGAGGCCCTGAAGAACTAATTTTGGAGGTCAGTCTTCAAGGTTTGTTCTGACTCCAGTAAGGCTTCCTTATCTGTTTCTTTCCCTGGTTCTCTCTGATGGAGTAGCTGATCTACAGCTTAGTTTAAGGTTCTTATGATTGGCCTCCTCTAAATTGCTTCCCAGCAAAATCTTCACTGTTTTTCAGATTATCTTAGCCTTTAGTTCCCCACATTCTGTTCTAAATAAAGTCATTTTTGGAGGGGAGGGCTTTGGAGCTCTGTGTTATTATGACATATCTTTACCCTTTGGGCAAAACCTCTGAGCCCCTGATCCTAAGGTGGGAGCAGAGAGAGTTGTCCATTTCTCTCAGAGAGACATTCCTGCTGGATGAGCAAGGTAGCATGTGAACCAGTTGCCTTTGGTCTTCTTCGCTTGCCCTTCCCTGCACAGAACTTCTGCCCTTTAAGCAGGCTGCAGCAAGGATAGGGTGCTAGTATTCTCAGTCTTCCTCTCTTGTAGTGGAACCACCACGCTATGGAAGAAGGAAAGCTAGGTAGAGGAAGGAAGACCCAGCCTCTCTGCTGCACTAGTCTGAAATTTAGGCTCTGCAACATGGAGCTTGGGAGAATGAGAAATGCTGGTTGATTGCCTCTCCCAGGAAGATACTGAAGCACTTGACTGATTACTGAAGGAGGAGGAAGTCCCATCTTCTTCACCACATCTACCAAGAGTAGAGATGTTATCATGCTAATCTGTGGAATTGCGGGAGAGGGCGCTGGTTATGGATCAAGTGCCACCGACTCTTGCTATTCTTACCAAAATGTAGATTTTCTTGAATAAACATTTCTTCACTTGGTGTATGCCTTTAAGACAATATCCATAGACTTTAAATGTTTTCTTTTATAAAAATTTTACCAGGTTATGCCGGGGAGCCAGTCTGCAGATCTCCTCATGCCTCCATTCTAGAAGTGGCTCTTACTGCTTATCTTTTAACTCTATTCACTCATAGCTACAAAACATACATTTCTTTCAAAAAAATACTACAGGAAACTAATTTAAGTTTAATGTCAGAGAATATTGGATTATAAAGTATTCAGAGTTGGCATTTTCATAGCTCACACTCAATACCCATCCCCCTCAGGGAAATCTGGATAATCTACTTACAAAACGATGTGGTTCTCTATCATGCTCATTAATGTTCAGCATAGATGGTACCCAACCAAGTACGTTTTATCAAATTGGACAGTTAATGCTACCCAATAACGTAGAACAAAGGTTCAGTATATCCTCACTCTCCAATCATCCCAACACAAACTTTCCAAAATATTCCTGAATTATTGATCTGTATAATGTGATCAGGTTACTGGTAAGGAAGTTGTTATTGTGTATTTGTCTAGATAACATTGCTACTATAACAGATAAAATTCAAAATCTCAGTGACTTAACACAGTTCTCACTCATAGACTTCAAAACTGAATTGAAAGATGCACTTAAAAAAATTTTTTTTGGTTCTTTTGTTTTCAAAACATGGCTTCAATGTTCACTACTGAAAGATGAAAAGTCATGAAGGATAATGAGTCAAAGGCTTGTATGACCAAGGCTTCTAAGTGGTGTTCTTATACTTCTCATCTGCATTGTAATATCCAGGATTCAGATGCCTGTCCCCACCAGAATATAAGGTAGAATGGGAATGCAGTTTAAATGTCATCCTAGAAATAAAAGGACATATGTCGGGCAGACAGTTAAGTCCCTGCTCTTCTGATTTCCATACATCCACTTCACCCTTTTCCTACATTAGTTTGCTAGAGCTGCTATAACAAAGTACTACCACAGGCTGGGTGACTTAAGCAACAGAAATATATTGTCTCACAGTCTTGAAGCCTCACCCCAATACTTTCCTTCAGCTTCACACAGCATTCTCCCTGTATGAATATCCTTGTGTTCAAATTTCCTGTTTTTATAAATATATAGTTATTGGATTAGCACCTACCCTGATGACCTCATCTCAACTTAACTACATCTGAAATAGTCTTATTGCCAAATAAGGTGTCATTATAAGATACTGGGAGTTAGGAGGCCAACATATGAATTTGAGGGGGGACGCACTTCAACTCATAACACTATACAAATAGAACATACTCACCTTTTTACCAAGAGTAACAACACAAGTTCTCGTCCAGTAATTGCATTGAGCATGAAGTCCAGGTTTATCACTCGACGTGTGGTTCTTTGTATCTGATTCAATATGGCTTCCCTTGTTCAGGTGACCTAATATTGAAAAGATATATTATTATCAAAAAATTCTCCAGTGTTTTGGATTTTACCCTGGTTTTAAGCTAACAAGTTATTCTACTATAGTGTCATTGATGATGAAAAAAATCACAAAAATCCTGTGTCAGAGACAAAGAACTGTATCACTGGTGGCACAGCAGGTAACATGAGCTGCATGTTTGCATCAGTTACTATTGACACCCCAAGTCCCATGACTGTGGCACAGGCTGATGCTGTTCACCCAATGGGTCTTCATCCCAGCCCAGGAATTCTGAGTTTATAAAGTTCCCAATGTTACGATATCAATTCTGCTAACCTTTGCGCTAGTGGGAGACATTCTTATATCATTACAATAAAATGACATAATTATAATCCTGGAGGAGAAAACAGATCTGTTCTTTGCCATGGAAAGGGGCATTATCTCTGTCCCCCAAGATGAAATTCAGTCCTCTGGGAAGAATGTGCTTTTTCAAGGTTTTCCTTGGTCCATGTGTCTGTATTCTGGGAGATTATTTTCTTAAACATTATTCTTAGGGACACATCTGAAGTGAGTTTTATGTAGTGTACATTCCTTTGTGTCTGCACAGTTTTCATGGCCACTTTTGTTAGTGTATCTTTGGAGGCCTGAAGTTCGTTTTAAGACTTGAACTGTAAAAGCCTTTTTAATCTAGGCCTGTGCTTCTGTGGCACTGTATTCATTTAAAAGTTTAGTAAGTTATGTTTCTTATGTTCTATTTTATTTGGAAAAATAAACAACCCAGTTTAACCTAGAAAATTCTAAAAATCAAAATAAAGTCATGAAGTAGCTCTACCAGATATTAAAATATATGACAAAATGTAATAATTAAAACAGTTGTTGTGACGGTACCTACATAGCTATATCAGTATAATTTAGCTATAAATTTCATAAATTGGTATAAGCATACATGATAATTTAAAATAAAATAAAAATTTAATTTAAAGTCGTAGAAATTCTATATTTTAAAATAAATGATTGTGATAATTTAGTAGACCTCTGGGAAATATTTTGGAAATGATTCTTTAAAAAGTGGGAATAAATAAGAAGGGAAAAATCCAAATGTAAAAATGTTAATATTTCTCTTATTTGTGATATTTCTATAGTAGAGTTAGAAAGATCTTTGAGAGTATGATCAAAAATTCTAGATTTCATTAAAGAAAACACAGTTAACTACAGAACATTAAAAACATTAGGTTAAAATGACATACATAAAATAAAAATACAAACCATGACAGAAAAATAGCTGTATAATTTCCAATATCTATATTTTAGGAAAAAATATGTTATATCATAGTGTGCAGTTTACTAAAATTTGCTTAAAAAATATAGATAGAGGTAGATGCTTGTATATGCATAGGTCACCTCATAAAGAATATGCAAAAAAACCCACAAAAAACCCAAATCATGGCTTTTCAAAGGTAACTCTGTGAAGGAACAAAACAAACAAACAAATAAATGGTAACTCTGTGGTTGAGGAACATGGGGTTTAACATATGAACATATGTGCCCATATATTTGCATATACTTTGTTTTAAAAATTAATAATGACTTCTTTATGACATATTTAATTTAAAAACAGAAACAAAAAAAAGAAGCCCCAAAGAATTGATCAGTAGAAAACTCATAATTGTATCTGCATTAAGTACATATAGTTTCAATGCTGTTTATTATTTCTAAAATTTTCTAAACTGCCTATATTTTAGTTTATGTAGCAGAATCTATGTAAATGTGAAAACAGCACAGTCATAAAATGATTCACATTTAATTTATTAATTATATGTGTGAATCTAACTGTTCTGATCACTATTGCTATGTAACAAACCAACTTCATAACTTAGTATCTTGAAATAACCCTGATGTCTCTGGGAATATATTACATCTGTGGAAAAACAGCTGATTAAAGAAGTCTTTTTTTTTTTTTTCTTCTATGTGTATCTGGGAAGAATGAGAGGAATATTTTTTCTTTGATCCCCTAACAGAGGACAAGGAAGTCATTGTAATTATTTGTTTTTGAAGGCCTGAAATTCCCTGCATTATAGAGAGTAAAGAGGATTACATTTTTCAAAGAAAAGCTCTGGCTTTTTAAATTTCAGGGCCTTTCAAGGGGTTGGGCGCAGCTGTACTGGATAAGAGTATTTTTTGTTTTCTTGAAGCCTTGGGCTACAAGGTATCAGTTAGGTCTCTGTAGGGGCTGGAAACTAAGTGACTAACGTCAGCCATGCAGGTGTTCAACCATGGATCAGCGACCAACTTCCAGTAAAAACTCTGCACACCAAGACTCAGGTGAGCTTCCCTGGTTGGTAGTACTTTGTACATGTCACACATCATTGCTGGCAGGTTAAGCACTATCTTTAAGATTCTACCAGAAAAGAGCACATGGATGTATAGTGCCTTACCTGCCCTATGTGCCTTTACCTTTGCTGATTTCAAACTGTATCCTTTTTCTATAATAAGTTGCAACTGTAAGTATAATGGTTTTCTGGGTCCTGTGAGTCCTTCCAGTGAATCATTGAATTTGAAGGTGGTCTTGAGGATCTCTGATACAGTAATGTAACAAAATTCAGTATTGCTGAAGATGGCTGGGCTCTGCTGGGGACGGTATACATATATTAGAGAGGTATAACCCTGAATGTAATGGCCTTAAAAGCTTAGGTAGAAGTATAGGTCGCTAAATTTAACAAATTTGAGTGGATCAACTTGGCTTAGATAATGGACATTGGCAGTGGAGTCCATAACGAACTAAAGACCAGTGATATTTACTACAAATTACTGCATTGTATACAACTACGGAAAGCTAGGGAAGGAAAATGTCCTCAAAATAAAACTAAACTGAATTTTTCATTAGCCAGGTAGACAGGACCTCAAAGCTATTATGAAAAAAATACATATGGCTTATTTAAAGATAAAACAAATTCAAACTAATTAAGACTCATTACTCAATATGAACATTTATTTTCCTATTTATATAAATATTCTAAATTATTATGGAATTTAATAGAGCCTAGTTGACCATATTATGAACATTTTGCTAAATATACAATGCTAAATTTGAAGGCAGTTTGCCATGCATCTTAAGTCGTATTGTTCAATAAATTAATTTTATTTACAGGAATATCTCCAAAGCAACTCATTAAAATAGGGGAAATCCAGATATATAAGTATATTCATCACGACATCATAAAAAATAGCCAAAACTGAAGTATACCAAATGTTGAAGGGTTGATTTTGATTAAATATACAATACCAGATTTTCTCGTTTAATATCATTCAACCATATTTATGTAGAAACACAGAAAATGAGTAACGTTAACTCAAAACGCAGAATATGGAATTACGTGTCTATTTTATAATTTCTTAATATTTTAAATTGTTAAAATACTTAAAATGATGAAGCCATAAAAGTAATGGAGCTAACAGATTTATATGCAGCCATTAATTTAATTAATTTGAGATGGGGCAACATTAGAGATGGCAAAAAGCACGTATTTCTCAGACACCCATTGAAACCTTGTAGTTTTCTGTGAATTCACACACACACACACACACACACACACACACACACACACACACAGAGTCATAACGCTAAGAAAACATTCAACAGTAGAGTGTAATATTCTCCTCCAAGAGAAAGAAAGTCACTCGTTAGTGAGAAAGATGTTTTACTCCTACCTTGAACAGCAGGAGATTGGGTAGAGAGTCCAAAAGCAGATAGCATGGCCATTTCCCTCCCCCCTCCTTGCTCTATCTTAATGTGATCTGTATTTAGTGATTGAGTAAGTAGTAGCTTTTCTCAAACGTTCTTGTCTTAATCATTAGATAGCATTCAGACTTAATGAAAACATTTCCCCAGAAGACAAAGAGTAACATAAACAATTTATCATCATTCCCCCTGGTCAAACATAAACGTTTTCTGAATTGGAGATGGAGATTTGCCATGGCTTAGTGGAATTTACTATATGGCAAACGCTGTGCAATTTTAAAGCTGAATAATTTGTTTTGTGGTACAGTAGAAATATTTATTTTGGATGAAGAGTAGTTTTCAGGAAAAAAGAAAAATGCTGACCAAGGGGAATAAGTGCTGTTTTCAGGATTGGATTTTAGCAGAAAAGAGCAGAAAAATCTGTAAAGTAAACTAAGTTTACTCCTAAGTTATACAGACATAAACATAAAAGGCAAGGAGTCAAACCCTCTCAAAGTCCACTTTCCATCCCTCCACCTAAGTTTGCTGCTATTCTTCCAGACATCTTTTTTTTTATGGATATACATAAATATATTTAGCTATCATTCTTTATAGGAAATAGAATAATCTTCTAAGACTTCTTATATTAGTCTTCATTTTATTGAACGTACCATGTGCATCTTTTCATAGCATTCAATATATATCTCCTCTTTTTCATGGCTGCTCTGTATTCACTTTAATGGATCTCTCATAGTTTAACTATTCCCTTATTGATGGGAAAGTAAGTGGTGTCCATTGCTGGTGTAATGCTTCCGTGAACATCTGTACTATGATGTAATTTCTGTAAAACAGCTTTCTGTGCACAATTAAAATTTAATGTACACTGGCAAATTACTCCCCAGAAGACAGTTACCAAATCTTATGCTCACTGTGAATATGTGAGTGCCTAGTCTCCCTTGTCTTCTCAAAGAATGGTAGAAGTCTTTAAATTGCTTGCTGGTCTGACTGGTGAAATTATATCAGTGCGATAATATGAAATCCTGTATTGCAGGAACAAAAGTGTGTCTGGTTGCAACAATACCCAAATGATATTTAATTTGTTTACCCAATATATGATAGAAAGAAAAAAAAAGAAAGATAAATAAAATGATTATATATATATTTATATTTTGCCAACAAATGTCTTTTAAAATTATCTGTATTTTCAAATGTGATAACACAAAATGTTGGTTTATACAATGTGTCTCTCTGATGATATGATGTCAGAATGACACGATAAAATGATGAAAAGTGGTTTTGAATTTGAACTATTTTATTTATTTGAATTTGAATTATTTGACTAACATATTTGGTCATATTGATTACCTGTGGCTGAAAATTGTTCAAGGGACCAGGCATAGGGCTAAAATAATGCCATTCAGCTTAGCATCATTACTAATGCTAAGCTAGAACATGCACAAATACAAAATGGTGGCCATATGAATGAAGGGAAATCTGCAAGAAACTTGTTTTTCAACAAAATTCAGTTCTTATTCTCCTAAATATTGAATTGTTTGGCTTCAAGTTAACTGACACCCCACCTCTCAAGCCAATGTTATATTCTGGCAAACATAAAAATCTGTGGATGGAATGGTAAACAAAGTTTAATTATCTACTTATTTATTTACCAAGCATTTTCTTCTTCTTTTTATGCTTTAATCCATGTTTTACTGCAAACCAGAATAATAATATGAGCCGTATTTCAAAATTCACATCTGGAGAAATTTCTAACAGAAATCAAATCTGTTGTTCAAATTTATTTGTACTTGGAAAACAGGCCTGCATTTAAGAGAAATGCAGCTAAAGTGATTATTGAAATTGTTAAAAATGATTTTGCAAAATTAATGGAAACTAAGAAAGCAACATATTAATGGTTTAAGTGCAAAATAACCGGAAACAGACAATTTCTATTTTCCTTTAAAAGTTTTTGTTTTGTTTTAAATCAAGAGAGCAGTGTTCAACAAAACATATTTTAGCTTCTATTGAAATGTAGAATATAGGATCTTTCTTCTATCTATCTTAAAACAATTTTCAAGCACAAGTCATCTTGAGCTTTACTTTTCTGAAGTAAAAGAAAAGATAGACAAATAGCCCTCCCTCCCCGGTGCAAGAAGGGACTATTTTTTCCCTTCTTGCAACTAATGTGCAAGGCCTTAAATCACAAGTAATTCTGTAATCTTGGCAGTATTCTTTATGGAGAATAGGCAGGCTTGATTACTTGCAATCTTTTTCAGGGATCTATCTGTATAGTGACATTAAATACATATATCTCCCTCTCTTTCTTTTTTTTTTTTCTTTCTAAATATTACTATCTACTCTAGCTTTTGGTCAACTGCAGTTTTCTTTCACAGAAAAAAATAACTGTTAGTGGATACTTTCCTGGAAACTATCCCCCTAAGCAGTTTCATCTTAAGCAATGTATCATTAATCATTAGGCTAAAACAGTCTGGATCATCAAAACTAAGTAATATGAAAAAATTTTATACTTTTATAAAGGTCTAAAAACTACAGTTCTTGGTTTATATTTCCTATCTTGCCTAAAATATAATTGGAAGCCACATTATGTTCTTAGTTTCCCAAGATTTTCTTTCTTTCTGAAATCTTTTTGTTTTGTTCTTTTTTTGTTTTGTTTTTTGTTTTGTTTACTGGAGGGAGGGAACTTCATAAGAAACCATTTATTCTTAAATAATATCAATATTTTCTGTAGCGTTTAGGGTTTACTGAAGCATTAGAGAAAGGATATATTAAGGAACAATACATAAATTGTCTCCATTTGTTCATATCCTCACAGGGATCTATTTAAGAGAATAATAAGTCCAGGATATTGACCTAGTGGTAAATATTATAGATTGCTGATAGGGAATGGAGCAGCCTAAAAAGACTATTCTTTGAAAAAAATGTTGTATTTTTTGAACACTTCCTTTAAAAATAATATAAAAATTCATGATTAACATGAACCAAGGTACTAGAACTATGTGATTGTTCATTTAAATTTAACACAAGGTGATAATGATGTCAAAGTGTAAGGCTTTCACTGATATAGCCCATGGAACAAATAATTGTTCATTTAATCTCTAGATTTTAAAATATGGGCATCATTTAAAATACCATTTTGTGTGAAACAATTTTTTCCCTAAGATCAAAGAAGTTTTATTTACATGTAGTCAAAAATCATTATCTGCTTTCCACTTATTTTCTTCCATTTTGTTTACCACAAATAAATGGAAAAGCTAAAGAGAAAATAAGGAGAACATAGTTTGCCTTCAAATCAGTTGGGAAGACACAATTAGGATTTCCATCCCAGAAATATAACTTCTTGTTTAAGCATAGGTACAAAGTTTAATTTGAGTTGATATTCTCTTCAGTGATTTCATTTTACAGAGGCCCATCTGCTTTTCTGTTAGCCTATTCTGGTCCATCATCCCTTGTCCACTTGGATATCTCAGCCATGCATTATAATCTAAGCACAACAACTGACTCTGCACTGTGCGTCTTCCAAAATAAGCACAGCTGCAGTCTTTGAATCTTTAGCAGCCTCCCTCCCCAATACTGCACAGCAGTCAGAGATGTTCAGCTATTCTAAATTTAAAGTCAGAAAGATCATCTTTCTGAGAAGCCACAGGCATTGCTTCTCCAGTCTAAGAGTTATAACAAACCATGCATTTCTGTATGGAGGAGCAGATTCATAGCTGACCAAGGTATCGAAAGCATTTCACTAAAGCATACAAACCAAGCTGGGTTGATTCTAGTGCTTTCACCTTAGGTTGGTCAACTAAAGTAGATAACATATATCTTCCTCTGAAATGTTTAGCACTAATGCTTACAGTCATGGGACTCAGGGCTCCCCTCTGTCAGGATGTAAAATGTGCCATGCTAAATGACCTTATATACAATTGTCAGGATTGTAAAGCAACCCACAAGTGTGCTGAGAAATTTATTAGAACATTATGTTTTAACACAGAACTACACTGTATCAAGATAATTTAAAATATTGATGTAAACCACACATTGTTCTAAGCGAAACTATTTCTGGCTAATCGGCAGACCCAGAATAACCTAAACTTATATACAGACCTATGCTTCTATTTTTCTGCCTCAAACTTGGTCAGCACACACTTCAATACTGTAGAGTCTATTGTAAAATTCTGAGAGAATCATGATGTCACATAAATAAGATACCATTAGGAACACTGCTCTAATAGTTTAGTGCCTATAAAAAGATACTTTTTTTAACAAACATCATTTTTTTCTACCTTTACCTATATTATTTCTGAAATACTCCTGCCTTTAGAATTCTAAAAGCAAACAGTATATGTATTCATTTAGAAAAAATTCTATATCCATATATTTATAAGGTGGTGATGTATATATATGTATACACACACATATATATTGATTAAATGTACAGCTATTTGTTCCATGTGCTCTATAATATATGTATATACATATATACCTGTGCATTTACCTCTCTATCTAAATCCTTTTTTAAAGTGTTGCATCTCTTTATCCCCATTGCCTCCTCCTCCTGCCTGTAACCGAGGTCAAGCTGATAATTAGAAAACATTATTTTTTGGTGGCCTTTGAGTTCACCAAGTGGTGAATTTTTTTAAAAAGCCACTGAGCTAAAACAATTATCATGCCCCGTCCCCAGCACCATTTCACATATTCACATTACATTTTAGGCTCCTGATGACATCTGAATTGTCTTCTGCTTAATTAGGTAAGGAAAAGAGGGTAGAGAAATATTACTTGGAATTGAGAATAATCACTCTAGGACAGAGTAAGCAAACAAGAACAATAAATTCTAGGAAGTTATTGCAGGTCAGTCTGAAGAAAGAGGAGTTACTTTGGAACAGATGGGGGATGGTATCTTTCCTTTATGAAGCAGAGATCAAGACTGGTGTGAACTGAAGTACGACACAACACAGGAGAATAGGGCAGAAGAGTGCTGTGAAACTGCCTGGGGACTTTACCTACCCATTCAGGGTACCAACCTGAAGTTGGCCTTACTGTTCGGAAACAATACCGGATGGAAGTAAGGGAAAGTCTTTAAGTTCTTGAAAGCTGGCCAGACAAGTCAATCTGTGGTTAAGATTCCAGCTACCTTCAGAGAAGAGACGCTATGTAAACTTACCTGTGTCTAGATTCCATATTTTGTCTTAATTTTCCCCTTCTTAAAAAAATTACTTTGGAATGTTTGTCCACATTAAACCAAGACATCTGAGGAAAGAGACAGCCTTTAGGGACTAACTGTGGTACCAGGCATGAAATACACCCATCAAGAAGAAAAAAAACTTAGTAAAGCTGTGGTATTTCACTCTGGTAAAACTCTGGAGCCTCAACAATTATGACCACCTCTGATAGCCCCTCTCTTCATACATGACAATTCTGAGTGAAAATAAACTAGAAAAATGACTAAACATCTTATTTTTCAGAGGCAGATTCACCATATATGCTAGATACTAATGTTACTATATGGATTCTTGCAAAAGATTGCATATAATCAAATGTGCCTATTCTCCATAAAGAATAATAGCAAGATTACAGAATTACTTGTGATATAAGGCCACACATATCAGATGCAAAAAGAGAAAAACAGTTTAAACATCATTTTTCATGTTGTATATACATATAAAAGGGGGGAAGCCCTGAGGAATTGCTAAAATAACATTGTGGCATTTTTAAGACTTTAGATAATTTGAGGAAGAAATGCTTCTTTGCAAATAATTTAAGTCATCATCTGTAGAGTGTTTTTCTACAAAATGAGACTTTTGGTAAAAGGGCAAAAAAAAAAGAAAATCATGAAAGATAGCTTTGTTAACTGTCAGTGATATGTGTCTGTTATTCTTCTGCCTTGCAGACTCATAAACTACAAACCAGTTGCTTTAGAGACAGCGTTGCGATTAGCTTTCCGTAGACATTAATGCACTGCAGGGACTTTCTACCACCAAAAAAAAAAAAAGAAAATGCTCTTAAGAATTTGGAGTCATCCAAGCCACCCAGAGTGAGTGTTTTCTGGCACCCAAGGTGTTATGATTGCTACGGTCCTGTCACATGATGCTATTTTCCCAAGTAAATGTAATCTTTTTTTTTTTAAATGCTGTAAAGAACTTTGCCCAAATGCTTCCACTACAAGCCAAGACTTTTTCCCCCCAGTTTGAGAAAGAGAGCATCTGCCATTAAAAAAAATAAAATCTTTCTACAACCTCAAAATTAATTTAAAAAAGGCAGCTGCAACCATGCGATAATATTAAAGGATGTAATAAAAATAACAATTAACAAAGCAGGTACTGACATTTTTCATAGAGTCAATTTTGCCATTAGATTGATATTTGGTGAGCAGAGGACAAAAGAGGGGCAAATAGCTCCCCCTCATATTCCATCTACTGCCTCCAGGACTGGTATGAGAGGGGGCAGAGAACTGATAGAACAAAGAAAAAAAAGAGGATTTGGAAAATCCTTGGCCCTGCCACAGGATTAGTTAGAAACTCAGAGTATTGGCCCAACAATCTATTTTTTTTTTTTAATAAGGGCTCCAGTGTTTCTGATATATGCTGGAATTTAAGAAGTTCTGCTCTACCTTAAGGTATTCAACTGCCATTTTTTAACACAGTGGTAATTTTTTATTTTTGTTTTTTGTTGTTCTTTGTTTTTAATCTAAGTCTAAAACATGTTCTGCAACAGAGTGGTTAGTTGATTTCATATTTTAGAACAAAATATAGGTCCTGCTTTAGTGCTAGTCATGTGGCATCTGGTGATGGAGGATGTATTTCTTCCATCCTCCTAATGTGTTAACTTTATCCATACTCAACCAAGACAATGTGTTTTTTTCTTGTTTCCAAGCTTGTGCCCCCTCACGGAACTTTCAGGAGATGGATGTTTCAAATCTTAAAGATGTTTCAAATTCTCAGTTCATTTGCAGAGCCCAGATAATTCATATAACCCTCAAAAAGATAAAAGTAAAAGCATGTTTTATTTCAGATTACCAATACCTGTCACATGTGCAATTTTAGTAAGGAGACAACACTTTTGGACTTTTTGTATGGTATCCAGCTCAGAAAGGATTTATCCTTATGTTTTATTTACTGCCTTTAGCTGTAATTGCCTTCCTTACTTGCTTATTTATTATTAAACACACATGTTCAAAAAATGTTGAGAATTTTTTGTGGCCACCATGTTTCTCTGCTTTATTTTGTTAGTGTATAGTTTCACATTTAAATATACAGAAGGGGTTTGAGATGGCAGCATAGGGAGATCCTGAACTCACCTCGTCCCATGGGCATAACAAACCTACATCTACATATGGAATAATTCCCCCTGAAAGAGTCCTGAAAACTGAATGACCAGAATCTCCCCAACACAGGGTAAAAGAACGGCATTGAGATGGATGAGAGGCAGAGATACGGTCTCAACAAGGAAGAAAATCACACCCAAGCTGTGGTGACCTACAGTTGGGAAGGATCACAAAAGTATGAAACTTCTCCCTGAAAAGCAAGGGATTCGAGCTCCACATCAGGCACCCCAACCCTTAGATCCTGAACAGGAGAAACAAGCCTCCAAAACACCTGGCTTTGAAAACCAACAGGGAATATGTCCGGGAAAACCATAGAACTGCAGGGAATGGAAAGCCAGCTCTTAAAGGGCTCACAGGCAGACTCACTCAAACCAAAAACCAGCACAAAAACACGAGCTTGGAAAGCACATGGACCATAGGTCAAGGGAACTCACCTATTAACACTGAGACATCTGTGGCAGAGGCAGAGACTGGATAGTGCGTCTATAAGCCAAAGATTGCCAGCAAACTCCAGAACCTGGGAGAGGGACATAGAATGGCCTCCCTCACAGCTCTGAGGAAAACCCAATACTTTCAACCCCTTGATCTCAGACTGCTAGCCTCTAAAATTGTGAGACCATAATTTTTGTTCTTTAAACCACTTAATTTGTGGTCTTTGTTATGGAAGCTTTAGCAAACTAATAAAACTAGGATTGAACATAAGAATTACTTAACAGTATTACCATTCAAAAGCTGTATGCTTCCGCCTTTACCCTATAAAAAGTATCTATTACACACAGCTGCCACTTTCTAACAGTGCTCATTTCCAAATTAAAGCCTCTTAAGGGGGCATCTGATTGATAAATCCTGGGTCACATGCCTGTGCATGTAGGAGACTTCAAGAGATACATTTTACTTCTTCTTTGGGTGAATTATCCAAATTATCCAAATATGGGAAGTTCATTCAAAATGTGCCAAGGATCCATAAATGTAAACAGTCAACATAATAAATATACACATATATATGAATATAACTTTGTTTTTCAATGGCTCAATTTCCCCCCTGCTCTATTTCTTTTTCAAAGAGACAGAATCATTATCTTAATAGTTGAAGATTTATTTCCTTCTCTTTAGGACTGCTATAATTTCTAGGGATTTATGTATTATATTGGCATGCTTGGGAGGAATGGAAAACTACTGAACATTAATCTGTGTCCTCATCTGTTCTCTCCATTGTTGTTCCCATTTCATTTTCCCAAACAAAAGGTCAAAAAGTCCTTTGGGTCTCTGTGACTTACCTTTGCAGCTTAAAAAAAAAAAATTGTACTATTTCGTATCCTATATCTTAGGCTTGTTTCATTGATGCCACATGCAATACTTTTACTCTATTTAACTATTGGGCATTGGATTCACTAAGCCCTCATTCAAGAAGAAAGGCACTGTCTTACCTGTCCTCATGCGTATAAACCTCTCTTGGGTTTCTTCTTTTGCTTTACCCTTCTACCCTCATGGCAGGCTCATGCTCTGTAGGGCAGGAAGCAAAAACTTTTCTTATGGTCACATATCAACATCTAACCATCTTGTTTTCATCAGTCTCTTTTTTCTTTCCTCTCCATGGCCATGGCAATGAAGACAGTCTCTAATTGGCTATCTATTCTTGAAAAAAAATTTTTTTAGAATAAACTTTATATTGTTTCTTTCACGATTAGTCTTTGTAAACACAAGAGCTAAGAACTTGGTCTAATTCTTTGCTTTTCTGCTAAAACACACAAGTACTGAATTTGTCCCAAATGTAGAAGGATTGGTGCTTAGAAAATAGTATAAGAGTTTGAGGGGTGAGGGAGGGACACTTGTGACTCCCTCCTGAGGTTCTCTTCCATACGGAGAGATAACCACTGGTGTGAAACCCCTGACCCCTCATGTCCTCCCCGTCGGTCCCCTCCTACATTAGAGGCTTGGCACAATAAATTTGGGAGAAGAAACTGACAAGGTTTGCCTCGATTCTTTCCTTCTTGGGAGAAAATCTGCCTGCTGAGAATATATGCTCTTTTCTGCTTTCCAGCATGAAGCAAAAAGGGTTTGCTTTCAGGAGAGAGGTCTGGGATCATTCAGCAGAGTCTGCCATAGGATGGGTACATTTGCTGAGGTCTGTGGTTCATTACAAACAGTGTAAACATATGTCTTGGTTTGTCAGGATGGTCTTAATTTATGCTCAATGTAATTAATAACATTGCTCCTTTTTTCTTCCCTGTTTGAAATACTAAATAATGTAGTTAGCCTAATTATAAGGAAGCCCACTCTCTCAAAGATAAAGATGCAACTTCTAACGTTACATTTATCTTTTATTTAGGAGTAAAGATAATCTCCCATTTCACTCTTTTGTATCAATTCTCAATTGATACAGAACTTAAGAAAAGGGAGGGGTTTTTTTGGGGTGGCTCTTTGATCCCAAAATGATGTAAAAAAGAATAACCACCAGAAGAAAGTTGCAGTTCCTACTATTTGAGCACTCAGGAGAAGAATCAATTATTTTAGAATCAAGAAAGTCTTAACTGATTCTGTGGATTTTAGTCATTTACTTAAATTATAATCACTATTCTACTGATTCTTTGTGAAGATCATAAGTGATTATAATCTTTCTGAAAGAGAAGCTCCATTTGTAGAACTTTATAAAGCTTATTTAATTAAGGTCATATTCTTTAAAAGACAAAGGTTAAAGGCCTTATTGTGTAAACATCACAGTAATGTTCTTCATAGAATTTCTAGCACTTCCCAAATAAGAAAAAGAATCAAAAAATTTTGAGTAGAAATTTTTCCAGCAGAATTCTTACTTCTTGAAATGATAACTTTATCAACATTTACTTTACCTTGGCTAGGAATTAATTATAATGGGAAAAGGCAAATAGAATTTTAACTAATGCTTTGTAAACTTCGAAACATAGATGCTTGTATACTTGTATACTTACTACACTCCATACACTATTCTAGGCCGTTTGGATAGTCAGTTAAATAAACAGAGAAAGCCCAACGCTCATGCATCTTGTGTTCAAGTTTGAAGGGATTATACAGACAGGATCCAAATGGTCGAACATTTTGACAGTCATGTGTTTTCAGTTTTTTTCATTACTTCTTTCAGAAACACAGCATGTCAGTCATATTAAAACGACACATCTACAAGTGATAACTTTAGGTTTCATGCCCATTTCAGTTAAGTGAAGGTGAAGTAAGTAATGAATTTGGTATAACTGTATGAACTTGGTACAATAACTAGTAATTTTGCAAGGTTTCCTGAAAATGTGACATCTGTATCAGCAAAGTAAGACTTCTAGACTCTCCAATTTGTAAAAACAGGGTCTAACAAATAAATGAGAAAATAATAGATAAAAAGAAAGATAGTTTTGATATTTTACTTGGCATATTGCGTATAGACAGACAACAAAATAGTGGAATAAATCCTTCAGAGAACTTTGTATGGAACTCTGCTTTGCTACTCTCTCGTACAAAAATGAAATTGACTTTTCATACATCGTTATTGCCTCTTTTTTTTTTTTTTAAAAAAAAGGAATTTCATTATGTTGCACAACCTCACAGGGTAGTTGCTAAAACTAAATAACAAGGCATCAAATAATGGCAAAACACTTTTCACTTAGCAATGCTAGAATGACTGTATGTGTGAAAATAATCTACCATGTAACCAACTTCTGGGAGACAAAATAGGCCAAAATATTAAATGGTTCCCAAACATTAAAAAAAGTCAAAAGATATTATCTTCCCATAAAACCCTGTTTAGTGAAACTTTTCCATCAAACGCTCTGTCTGACGTTGAATCTCAGAACAAATGATAGTACAGGGTGATTCATTCATCGCCTTTTCCAGGGAGAAAACCGTATTCATGTCAATAAAACATTTATTCCCTTATTCAAGACTCCTGATCAAGAAGCTTCACCAAATGTCGAGGGAGTGTTTACCTTCCCACCATCAAGGATAGCAGTGAGTTTTCAGTGGTACTGTATATGTAGGAAACAATCCAAAAGAGCTAACTTTGAAATTTTCATCTGTTTTCTATGGCAATGAAAACCAGCCCACAGTTGTCATTTGTTCTGGTGAAATGTAATGCTTTAGCTTGCATGGCAGTAGATCTAATAACTCTATTTCTCATGGAAAAAAGAAATACAATTTTGGAAAAAACTCTTTGTTGTTAATAATAATTAAATCATAGATTTTCAAATCCTATCCTCTCTTTGAATTCAATATTTTACTTTCGCTGATTCACTTAGCATATTTCAAAAAGAAAAATTTTTTTGAAAAAAAATTTAGTGCATACTAAAACTGCTAAATTGATAATTCCTAGAAATAAGTAACATTAACGGGTAAGAAACAGTAATAATAAGGTGCTATATGATGATAATAGAACTTCTGACCTATTATAATTATTGCTGATATGAATACTAAGTGTTTGAAATATTGTTCTTAAATAATAGTAATCTTAAAGATTTAGCTTCTATTCATGCAAGAGTTTACTTGAGGGAATATTTAACACTTCAGTTAGCATTGTCTCTACAAAGCATTTTTTTTTTTTGGAGTATAATTGTTTTACAATGTTGGGTTAGTTTCTGCTGTACAATGAAGTGAATCAGCCATATGTGTACCTATATCACCTTCCTCTTTGACCTCCCTCCCACTCCCCCTATCCCACCCATCTAGGTTTATCACAGCACCGAGCTGAGCTCCCTGTGCTACACAGCTGTTTCCCACTAGCTATCTATTTTACACATGGTATTGTATTTATGTCAAACCTAATCTCCCAATTTGTCCCATCCTCCCCTTCCCCTCCTGTGCCCACATGTCCATTCTCTACATCCACATCTCTATTTCTGCCCTAGAACTAGGTTCATCTGTACCATTTTTGTAGATTCCACATATATGCGTTAATGTTCATTGCAGCACTATTTAAAATAGTCAGGACATGGAAACAACCTAAATGTCCAACGACAGATGAATGGATAAAGAAGATGTGATAGATATATACAATGGAATATTACTCAGCCATAAAAAGGAATGAAATTGGGTCATTTGTAGAGATGTGGATGGACCTAGAATCTGTCATACAGACTGAAGCCAGAAAGAGAAATACAAAGCATATCTTGAAAGCTACTCTTCTTAATAGTCCAAGAATTCCCATTTTTATGCACACTCAGAATGAAATTTTATAAATAGATTTTATTAACAGAAACAAGAAGGCATACGCACGTGCATACGCATACATTCCACAATTCAAATATGACATATGAAAACTATTAAATCCGCTGAATCACAGATTTTAAAATGCTTATCTACAGGTGTCAAGAACTGTGAAAGGTCTAAGATTTTATGCTATTTGCAAGTGAACAAGTTAGGTTGCTAGAGTTCCATGGATGCTGGTAGAAGACACAAGACTCCTGAGTCAGAGACCAAAGAAAAACATGGGAGTCCTTCACATTATAGCCAGAAATAATACTGAATATGTTACATGTCTCCCAAAATGATGGGTTCAGGCAGTAATGAGGACAATTTGAGTGGTGTAGCCTTGAGCAGCATCTTACTTCCAGTTTGACTTATCACAGAATGATCCCCTACTCTGAACATCTGCATAAGTGACCCAGATGGATTGATAAGCAGCCAACATTTGTTTCCAGAGTTAATGGTCCCCAAAAGGGGTATCTTTAATCTGCCAGTCTGCTGTCTTCAATGTGGCAAAGGAAGCACCCAAGCCATGGGCAACAACCGAAGAGTCAGTAAAATATAACAAGGTTCACGAAAGGACCAGCCAGAGCTATGAGAATGGCCTTGAGTTCTGCCCACTAAGCAGAGTGACCTTGCCTGCTTTTGGCTATACAAAGCTGATTCTATAGGTCCTGTAACAATATTAGGTTTCAACTTAGGTGAATCATCACTAAATCTAGCCCAGGAATTTAAGCCTCGGTGAACTGAGGACCCTCATGAAACTGCAGATTTGCTCCAGGGGTCAAAGAGGATGATTGCTACTTTTTTCATGTAATGCCAAGATGTCACTGGGGCTAGGCAGGTTGTATTTTGAATATGCCATTTCCAATGGACAAGTAAGCTTGTCGGTTCTTTCTACCTCGTTAGTTATTGAGTACATGGTGATTTACTCCATCATGGAAATATCAGGCAAGAGAGTCACAAAGCCCCCTTGGTCAGGCATTCAGTATTGAGAAGCTCCTGGTAACAATCTAATACTTGCTTTCAAAAGGAGTATACTTGAGAGCCATGTTAGGGAGGCGATAAATCCAAAACCCTAGGGAGTGCCTTTGGGTGTTAAGTGCCATCCATTTGTTTGAGACTTCATTGAGCAAGGCTATCAAAGACTTGTAGTCCAAAAAGCTCACTTGATGCTGGGGCACCACAATGACAAAGAGCATCTACCACAACAAGATGGACAGGTTCCAAACAGCATATCAGTTTGGGCCCCACTGAAGGGATGCTCCTTTGTGGATCGGCCAATATAAAGATTAAGAAGAATGCATTAATGAGGCAAGCATTGTCTCCAATACTCCAAAATTCCAGTAAGGTACTAGGTCTTACTTTTGCTGTTCAGGAGGTTGTCCAAAAACATAACTGATCTTTCTTGACTGCCAGCAGAGTTAATCATTATGAATGTGACCATGTAGTCCCTAGAAACTTTACTGGTGAACAGCCATTTGAATTATGTGTTTATCTGTCATTCCTGCTGGAAATGGTGTGATTACACCATTCTCAGGACCACTGAGGCTCTGATATGCCAAGACAATTCAGAAGGTGACTGAGAAAAATCAACTAAAGAGTAAAAGCTTTAGATATCAAGGATAGAAGCAGTCACACTCAATTCTTATCCACAGACTGGTGGCAAATGGCAGATGAGTTTGTCTTGTTAGTAGTTTTCTATTGTTAGACATTCTCAATCAGGGGAATCCTGTATGGTACTTATGTGATGGAGAAGCACAAGCGTATAGAACAGCAGTTCCTATGATATATTCAGATATAGAAGCAGTAAGAGTACACTGTATTAGTCCAATACAATCTTATAAGTCCTCACCTTTAAGATCATGCTTACCTCACTTTCCCACTAGTAATCCTGCCCAAACCCCATGGGCTAAAATCATGCATCTGTTTCCCCACTTCTACCCCATGGGAGACTATTGGAAAGAGCCATACACGTGGGACTTCTTCACATCCCCAAAGGTCTTCAGCATACTCCATGGTATGTAAAGTCTTCAGTCCACCTTGTAGAGAGGGAGACCTTGCTGCCACACCTAATCCTCTTTTATCTTAAGGTAACTGATATCATGGAGGAGTGAGAGATAAGGGACATGGTACAGTGAGTGGCTGTCACTGTAAGCCAGATGAATAATAAGCCAGATGATTTTTTTTTCTGTTCTTTGAGTGTAGAAGTTGCTACTGACAGCTCAATCAAACGAACTTCCACTGTCTTTGGTCTACCCAATGCCCTATATCAGGTGATAAGGCAATTATTCCCTATACTATCTATTTCAGCTTTGGGGATAACTTGATATCCCCAAATTCCTTTCTCACTGGGGCCATAGGCCTTGAACCCAGTGGCTGGGTAACTCAGCCATCAATAACTCACATGGAAACACTTTATAAAGGACTTCATCTTTTCTTTTTTTTTTAACATCTTTATTGGAGTATAACTGCTTTACAATGATGTGTTAGTTTCTGCTGTATAACAAAGTGAATTAGCTATATGTACACATATATCCCCATATTCCCTCCTTCTTGTGTCTCCCTCCCACCCTCCCTATCCCACCCCTCTAGGTGGTCACAAAGCACTGAGCTGATCTCTCTGTGCTATGCAGCTGCTTCCCACTAGCCATCCATTTTACATTTGGTAGTGTATGTATGTCCATGCCACTCTCTCACTTTGTCCCAGCTTACCCTTCCCGGCCCCATCCTCAAGTCCATTCTCTACGTCTGCGTCTTTATTCCTGAAGGACTCCATCTTTATCTATGGTATTAACTACCTCACTGTCATGATAATATCTCTTAAATTTATATTGGGTTTCATCTTAATGGGGGTAGGAGGATTTTTTATGCTCAGGGAAATTCCCCAGAGAGGGCCAAAGCTCCCTTAAATGAGTCAAAAAACCACTGCAATAAAAATCTGAGATCTTTTATGGTTATCTTTGAATGTATCTAAAGTTGGCACGGTAGATGCCAGGAGAAGCTAAGATGAAGATTTAAGACAGTCCAGCTGTTGCCATCTTCCTAAACAAGCGTTACAGAACACACTTCCTCATCTTCCAAGAGAACCAGCATACTCACAATTGGTTCAGTTTCTGCCATAGCACTAGAGAAATTTTCCTCCCTTCTCACTCAGCCCATGAGCTTCTCTCTTTATTGTCTGAAAAGCAGTGAAACCTTCTGGCCACCTAGGGTGAATCTTAGCATTTGTTGTTGCAATGCGGTGACCACCAGATTGGCAAGGAATCCCCCTGCCTGAAGGGTATTAAGCAAAAAGATACTATTGAGGAAACTACAATAGCTCTGAAACTATTTTCCAGTACTCAGCTGTAACAACTGAACTAATTCTTCCTCAGTAACAGGCAAAAATGTAGAGGATGACTTATTGCCCAATTAGCCTTATAGTATGGTCAACACACTGGTGATTTATTTTCATGGTCTTCCTTCAAATCCTGTTAATTGGTCAATAGCAACCTTATCCTTCCTTTCTAGAGAGTCACGTCTCTGTCAGTATCCCATCTTCATTGCTAAAACTGCTTTTATAGACTGAATGTTTTTGTCCCTCCAAAATTCAGGTGTTGAAATCCTAATCCCCAGTGTGATAGTGTTAGGAGGTGGGGCCTTTGGGAGGTAAGTAGGTCAATGTTTTTGTGAAAGAGATATCAGAGAGTAGTCTCACTCTTTACACCATCCGAGGGCACAGAGAGAAACGGCCATCCATGAACCAGGAAGTAGACCCTTTCCAGACAAGGGATCTGCTGACCCCTTCACCCTAGACTTCCCAGGCTCCAGAACTATGAAAATAAATGTTTGTTGTTTAAATCATCCAGTTTATGTTACTTTTGTTATAGTAGCACAAACTGTCAAGACTTTTGAGGGATCTGCGATGTTACCCTGATTGCAAGCTGACAAGTTTATGAATGCTTTCAGAAGACCCAAGATTCCTGGTTCAGAGCACACTAAGCAACATAAGCATCTATGAATTTCTGAATTTTCATCAGTTTTCTGATGAAAGGTTTCATGGGATTGTTCAGAAGAGCTCAGATGGATGCCTGCACATTTAGCGAGTTGCATTAAAGGAGAGGAATCTTGAGCTAAGAGAATCCCAATTTTTATAATGGGCAGCAAGCTTGCCCTTTTATCTGGAAGGAGACATTATTAAAGGCCATTCCTTTTACAGATGTACTTATAAAGATAATCCGAAACAAAGTGCTGTTAGTGCTTCTTCTCACAAGTTGTGCAGAAATGAGAAGGTTCCATGAAGAAATGTTTCCCAGTTATGGTACTTGGTTTTCTGATGGGGCTAGCTTTCATTACTATGGAATTCAGACTTAGCAGTTTATCATGCCAGAGCACTCGTAGTGCCTTATTTGTTGCTCTGCTGCTTTAATTATGTGAATTAAGTCCTCACAAACAGCACATTTCTATAAACAGTATGATAAGACTTGAGAGTGAATATTTTTTCTTAGGAGACAACTTTCAAATAAGTTGACCTAGAAAGAAAGTGCTTAAGATGAGTATAAACAAATGTGTTTTAGTATCTCTTTGGGCTCACTTTCTTTTAGTGTGTCTACACTTTCTAATTTTCCCTCAATGTCCAAATCTTTCATAAATCTACCTACTTTGTTAACATGTCAGTCATTGTCTTCTCTATATGTTTTATGCTTCTTTTACCACTTGGCCTTATATAAATGCATCTCACTCAATTTCTTACCTATCTGTTGCCTCTAGTTTATACATTTATTTATTTACTTTTTGACTGCGTTGGGTCTTCGTCGCTGCACGGTCTTTCTTTAGTTGTGGCGAGCAGGGGCTACTCTTCGTTGCGGTGCACGGGCTTCTCACTGCGGTGGCTTCTCTTGTTGCAGAGCATAGGCTCTAGGCATGCGGGCTTCAGTAGTTGTGGAGCACGGGCTTAGTTGCTCCGTGGCATGTGGGATCTTCCCGGACCAGGTTCAAACTCATGTCCCCTGCCTTGGCAGGCAGATTCTTAACCACTGCACCACCAGGAAAGTCCCCTGTCTCCTCTAGTTTAGAACCAGTTAAGAAAGAGACTTATCTCCTTCATGTTCTTTTGATACCAACAGTACTAAAGTTCAGTGCTAGGCCTTGGTAGATGCTTAACAAATGTTATTTCATTTCAATTCACTTAAATTTAGCCTATAGTCTTCTGGTCAAAGTGAGAAGTAAATAGCTTATTCGGCTTACTTTTTAAATTACTTAAAATGTTTTATTGTTTTTTCTCATATATCTTGAGATTGTGGGGTGTGTGTGTGTGTGTGTGTGTGTGTGTGTGTGTGTATGTGTGTGTGTGCGCACACTTGTATCCTCTGTCAATAATTTCTTCCATGACATCAAACTAAAATGAATTGGAGGAAAAACATTCAAAAATACATGCTTTTAAAATATTAGTGTCTGGGCATCATCAGAAAATTTACAAACAACAAATGCTGGAGAGGATGTGGAGAAAAGGGAACCCTCTTGCACTGCTGGTGGGAATGTAAATTGATACAGCCACTATGGAGAACAGTATGGAGGCTCCTTAAAAAACTAAAAATAGAATTACCATATGACCCAGCAATACCACTACTGGGCATATACCCAGAGAAAACCATAATTCAAAATGACACATGTACCCCAATATTCATTGCAGCACTATTTACAATAGCCAGGTCATGGAAGCAACCTAAATGCCCATCGACAGATGAATGGATAAAGATGTGGCACACACATACAATGCAATATTACTCAGCCTTAAAAAGGAACGAAACTGCGTCATTTGTAGAGATGTGGATGGACCTAGAGACTGCCATACAGAGTGAAGAAGGTCAGAAAGAGAAAAACAAATATCGTATATTAATGCATATATGTGGAATCTAGAAAAATGGTATAGATGAACCGGTTTGCAAGGCAGAAATAGAGACACAGATGTAGAGAACAAATGTATGGACACCAAGGGGGGAAAGTGGTGGTGGGGTGATGGTGGGATGAATTGGGAGATTGCGATTGACATATATGCACTAATATGTATAAAATAGTAACTAATAAGAACTTTCTGTATAAAAATAAATAAATAAAATTCAAATAAAAAAATAAAACAGAGAAGATCAGAAAAGAAAAAAATATCAGTCTCGTATTCAATTTCTTAGCATCTTTGATTATAATGAATAAAGCATTTCCTTATTGTTCACAGATGCTAAGCTTGGATTTTCATATTTATATTTGGATACACAATATCTTCTGAGAAAACACTCTGAAATTCAAAGTGAGAAAAATTTTCCCATTTTAAATATATTTTTTAATAAAATAAAGTACTTTGAATAATCCTAATTACCATGAATCACTTTGGTTAACATCTTCCATACTGGTAAGTCTCAATTCAGCAATTTGGGATTTAAAATAAAGGTTCATAGTCTTTTAACATTTAAATTATAATATGCTGAGTCTCCACTCTGCTTGCTGGAAAAAACTACTTCGTCACTCCATGGAATCATCTCCAGTGATACGTTCAGGATTCCTGGTGGTAATTACATGGCCCAAGGGCTTAGTTATGAACATTAGTTTTTGGTAGAAGGTAAAATCTAAAGTATTTAGGTAGAGGGATATTTTCTGTTTATCTTTTCATCCTGCATCCAAATATTTGAGAAAATAACATGTGACACAGTGTAACAGATACTGAGAGTCTAAGAGTGAGCCAAAGCAATAAGAAATCTACCTCTTAAACCTTAGTCTAGTCTAGTGGAGGAGTTATCCTTTAATCAAATAATCAAGCAAACAAAATAAAATTATAACTGTAAGTCTAAAAGTAAGCAATTTTGGGAATTACAAAAGCACAAAATAGACTGATTTATCTAATTCGGACGTATCAGGAAGGACTTTTCCAAGGAAGTAATTACTGAGCCATGATGAAGAAATAGGAGTTTAAGGTATGAAAAGGGGAAAAAGAAGAGCATTCTATGCAGGAAGAAATACATATACAAAAAACACCACTGAAAGAGAGACCATGAGAGAAATAACTCCCTGATTATATATAGCAAGGGAGTATGGCTGGAGGAGAAAGAGAAAAACTAATATAAACTCAAGCTGAAGAATGAGACCCAAGACCTTCCCCCTCCACAGAGTTTAACTATTGAGGCCTGAGAACAGAGGCCACCTGAGTCAACAAGACTTTCCTATTGGCTTTAAGAAACTCTTGTCCCAGAAAACAGGCTGTAAACCAGTAAGTACTTCTCTGGTTCCTTTGGGAAATTCCTACAAACCAATCTATCTGAATTAATCTAGGGAAATAGTTCCTTGATCAGAAGAATACATTGCTCACCTAGACAACCAGCTCATTTATCAGTTTACCTAAAACTTACTTCTACGCTGGGTTACCGAATCGTAAACTATTATTATGACACAAAATGTGCCTAATCCTAATAAGCTCTCTGCTTTGAAAGACTCTCCTTATACCACCTGAGTCCAGATTTCAAAACTTCACAAATATTCTCCCCTGGTCTTCTTCTTCTAAGACATTACTAAGACTCTGCCAAGGTGACATTTTCCCTTATTGCAGTATACACGATACATTCAATTTTATTGAATCAACAGACAATTCTGCTGGTGTTTTTTAGCAGGAGTTAGAATATGAGGGGATTTGTAGGCCACAAGAAGTTTTCTGTCCTCCCCTCGATTCTATACATATACAATATAATACCCTTGAAATATTTTAAGTGGGGGGGATGGAGAGTGGCACTGGGGTGAAAATGTGATTAGAATTGTATTTTTAAATGACCACTCTGGCTTCAGTGTAGTAACCTGCTTGGAAAGAGCCAGCATGAATACTGGAAGTTCAGAGACATTTAGAATAATGGGGCTTAGAGATGATGCCAGCTTAGCCTAGGATGGTGACAGTTGATAGGACAAGAAGTGGGTGGGTTCAAAGCATTAAATAGTCCTTAAAATATATAAGGTATGGTGATAGAGCAAATAGGAGGGGTAAGAGACAATATGGTAAAAAAAAAAAAAAGAGAGACAATATGGTACCAAAGATGGATTCCAGATTTCTAATTTACATAATCCTTATTATTTAGAAAGTTATTCTCCCCTATAAATTGCTAAAGAGCATCACTTTGAAACACTGATAATCAATCTATCTCAGTCTAGCCCTCTTGGCCTAGTTAGTTTTAAATTGTGTCCACCTTTTTAGAAACTTGATGCCCAGACAACTTGATGTTGTATTTTTTCTCTTTTGGATGAAAATATCACCAGGAAGGCCAACAAAAGAAGAATCAGGTAGATACTCAAGGCACCCTGATCCACATGACCTCGCATTGATAATTTCTGGACTTTATATAACCAAATGTATGGCTCAGTCCTGACTTTTATTTATACAGCCCCTTGAGTTCAGAAATGCATAGAGTTATTTCTCCAAGCAATCTGGTAGATTCAGAGTGACTTGGCCCAAAGGCATCTCTGGTCCTGGACTGTATTATCAATAAAATATTCAATTTTTCAATATCATCACTTATTTAGTTTATTATGTATTCCTTCTAACCCCATTCCTAAAGCCCTCCCTACATATTGTCAAACCCCTTAATGTGTAAGATATGTATCTTTGTAAATTCTCAGTACAGATTTTGTATTATATATATATATTATATATTAATACATATATTATTATATCTGTATATATACAAAATTTTTATTAACTGAATGGCATATTCAATTGCTATAATATTAAGATTTGTCCATCTTACTGTGTCTACATCTAGTTTGATGCTTCAAATGGCTGCTTAGAATTCTTTCCTGTATATTCACCATATTTTGCTTATCTATCTTTCCATTAATAGACACCTAAGCTATCTTAAATTTCTCCCTACAACAAAGCACACTGAGATGAACATATTTGTATATGTCCCATAGTGGAATAGTGTATGAATATACTGGGTTTTGTACAAAGAATAATTGCTATGTTGCTCTGTCTTAGATTTTGTGCAAGATATAAGTGTGTGTATGATGTATATGTATATATGCTGAATTTTACGAAGTACTGCAGATTGTTCTCTAAGAAGGCTGTACTAGTATGTTCTTGCATCAGATGCACATGCATCAGGAATTCTGTTTCCCCACATCTCTATAAACACTTGACAATGTTTAAACTTCAAAATTTTGCAGACCTAGTGGGTGGGATATCCTTTGTATCTGATTCCATTGAACTTTTATATGTCCGCATCTACTTATTATCCATTTGAGTATTATCTTATATAAAGTATATGCTCATGTCTTACCTATATTTCTATGGATTATTTATTTCTATTTATTGTAATAATTTCTTGTAAGTCTATATATTAGTGCTACTCAAATTTATAGAGTGTATCCTCTTCCAATCTGTCAGGTGAATCATAACATCATCTATAATATTGAATCGTAACATCATCTATATTATTGAATCATAACATCATCTATAAAGCAAACTAAGAAATATGTTTATTCCTTAATTTAACTTTTTATTGAGATAACTGTAGATTCATATGTAGTAGTTATAAATAATGCAAGGTAATACAGTTTCCCCTAATGGTAACATCTTGTGAAACTATACTGCAAAATCACAGGTTATTAATATTTAAACAGTCAAGATACATAATAGTTCCTTAATCAAAAGGATCTCTTCTATTGTCCTTTTAGAGCTACACTCATCCCCCAGTTCCTAATCCCTGGAGCCATTAATCAGCTTCCATTTCTATAATTTTGTCATTTCAAGAATGTTTTATAAATAGAATCAAACAGTCTGTAACATTGCAGGATTTTTTTTTTTCCACTCAGCCTAAAGGTCAGCAGATTCATCCAAACTGTTGCTTGTATCAATAGTTCCACCCTATTTATTTCTGAGTAATATCCCTGGTATGAATGCACCACAATTTGTTTAACCATTAAACTATTGAAGGACATCTGGTTTATTTCCAGTTTAAGCTGTTATAAAACAAATCTGCTATGAACATTTGTGTGCAGATCTCTGAGTAAACATAAATTTTCATTTCTTTAGGGTAAATGTTCAAGAGTGCAATTCCTGGGTTGCGTGGTAGTTACATGCTTAGTTTTATAAGATACTGACAATTTTTAATCAGAGAGATTGTACCATTTTATACTCCCACCTTCAATGTAAGATTAAAATATTTTCTCTACAACCTTGCCAGTATGTGGTCTTATTGCTTTTTTAATTTTAGCTATTCTGGTAGTATAAGATATAGTAATATCTTATTGTGGCTTAGTATTTGCATTTCCTTAAGAGTTAATGATGTTGAACACTTTTTTATGTATTTATTTTCCATCTGTAGATCCCTTTCGGCAATATGTGTTCATAATTCTTTCCCATTTTCTAATTGCATGTGTTTTTTTTTAACTATTGAGTTTTGAGAGTCCTTTGTATTGTACATTCTAGATATTAGTCCTTTGCCTAATATGAGATTTGCAAATATTTCTTCCCTGTTGGGAGGTTGTATTTTCATGCTCTTAACAAGATCTTTGACAGAGAAAATAATTTTAATTTATCAATATTTCTTATTATGGATCATATTCTTTGCCTAGCCTGGGATCCAAAAAATTATCTCCTATGGTTTTCTTCTAAAATTTTTATATTTCTGCATTTTAAATTTAACTCTGGATCCATTCTGAGTAAATTTTTAGTATAAAAGTTGTGGTTTGAGTCAAGTGGGTTTTTTTTTTGTTTTGGGGATTGGGGGGTCTCTGGATGTCCAACTGTTCCAATACCATTTGTTGAAAAGCTATCTTTCCTCCACTGGTTTGCTTTTACACTTTTGACAAATATCAGTTGGATCCATTTACTTCAGGATTCTCTATTCTGCTTCAATGATCTATGTGTCTATACCTTACCAGTATTACACTGTCTTGTTTACTGTGTCTATATAGCAGGCCTCATATCAGGTAGAGTGATTTCTCCTATTATATTCCTCGAGAGTTTAAAGCTATTCTAGGGTCTGTATTTTTCCATATAAATTATAGAATAAACTTGCCTATGTCAACAAAAAATACTTTACTGTGGTTTTAATAGGAATTGCAGTAAGCCTTTAAACCAATTTAGGAAGACATGACACGTATACTAGGTTGAGTCTTCCAATATTTCTCTCCACTGTTTTGGTCTTCTTTGATTTCTTTAATCACCATTAAAAATTATCATACAGATTCTGTGCATGTTTTGCTAAGTATATAACTATTTTTAGAGTGATTTTGTTATGTTTTTAATTTTGGTTTGAGTGTTCTTACATCCTGCAAAATTGCTGAACTGACATCAGTTCTAGAAGATTTTTTTGGTTGTTGGATTTTGTTTTGTTTTGGTAGATTCCTTAGGATTTTCTTATAGACAATCATCTACAAGTATGAGCTGTTTTACATCTTTCTGATCTGTATTTCTTTTTTTCTTATTGCAACAGTTAGACCTTCTGTTACTAGGTTGGATAAGAGTGATGAGAACAAGTATCCGTGATTTGTACCAGATTTTAGAGGAAACACGTTCGGTGTTTCACCATTATGATGTTAGTATCTTGTAGATGAACCATATCAATTTTAGCTGGCTCCCTTCATTCTTAACTTGGTGAGAGTTTATAACATTAATGAATATTGGACAATGGATATTAATAATTATGACAAATATTTATTCTGCATCCATTAACATGATCATAAAATTTTCTTCATTAGCCTGTTAATTACATTGATTAATTTTTAATGTTGAACCAGTTTGACATAATTGGAATAAATTTCACTTGATCATGTCTGTTGTTATTTTTATGTAATTCTGGATTTGATTTGCTAATATTTTGTTGAGGGATTTGTATCTAAGTTCATTAGCGACATCAATCTGTTGTTTGTTTTTTGTACCATTTTTATATGGTTTTGTATCAAGGTACTAATGGCCTTAGTAAATGAGTTGGGAAGTATCTATTTCTTCAACTATGTATCCACAATACCTAGAATAGCTCTGGATACTTAGAAAGCACTCAATAAATATTAGTCACTTTTTAATGCCTTGCAATCAAATAACTGTTTATATGGCTTTTCTAGATATGTGCTATTGTACAATGAAATTGGTATCAACATAAAGCTTTGATAATTTAATAAATTTACTTATAGTTATACATACCAATAAGAGATAAATTGAAGTGCATGTGTGTCTAGATCCTTTAGCTTTACTAAGTATACATTTATGGATGTTTATAATAGAACAAGCTAGTAATAGTTACTTTAGACTGGTGCTTTCCAATAGAGATGGATATAGTATAAGCTATGTTCCTTTTAGCATAAAGATGTGCTCTGAAAAAAAATTCCTCTGCAGCAATTCTCAACTTCTCTCTCATTCAGTTTATTTGCACCCCAAGCTAAGGACCATGATTTTTAGTAAAATATTCTTGGATAGTTCGTCTCCTAAAAAAATAAGAAAAAATGCAGAAGACATGTTCAGAGCTAATAAGCAAATGTGACTGCTTTTCTAGGATGTAGTTTTAAAAGAAAGCCAACTATTTTTGGATAAATCTAGATAATAATCTTTCAGGGAATTGTGGGGGAAATAACTAGTTGGTTTATGTTCTATCTAACAGAAGTTTTCCTTTTATAAACACATGTAAGCAGTGGATACTCTCCCAGGGACCATAAACAAACATTGTATAGATAGCTTTTGATTAATCTGACCTGTTTCTGATGGTCAGACTGCAAAGCCTTCCTTTTCTTTAACTCACTTGGTCACCTTTTATCACAAATGTAACCTTTATACTTTGTATGTGTGTGCACTGGGGAATAGACAGTTATGAATATTATTCTCTTTTCAGAGTTTTACTCAATTTTTTTGTTTTCCTTGCCAAGGTTCAGGTTTATCATACCTTTCAAAAGATATTATTTAAGAGTAGAATCAAAAACTTTTGAAGATATAGAATCATTATGTTGTACACCTGAAATTAATATAATGCTATATGTCAATTATATCTCAAAAAATATTCTTTAAATTCCATCATATTATGTCACTTTTAGGATTTAGAGCAGGCCAGTGAAACCTGCAGTTTCAATTTGATTTCACAATTTAAAAATGCATCTCCCTAACACTGCCAACTTTCGCGTTCAGTTGTGCTAGCTATTAAGCTAGTTTTCTTTCCTTTTAACCTATCCTCCTATACAGTGATTTTTATGATATGGGGGCTAGAGCTCCACAAACTACAGTCCTGCCTTGTCAGCTGGCTTCCTGTTAGGCTCTGCCAGGGAGTTAAAGGGAGATTGCGAGGCTGGAAGAGTAAGAAGGAAATTGTTTCTTTCTCACTGATTTTTTAGACTTCCTGTTCCTCTCAATGGCACCCACCCTTGCTTCTTCAGCCAGCAGTGGTGGGTTCTTTTCACTTGCAGCAGTTTGGAGTTTTTCCAATACTTGTACTTGTGACCTTTCAATGACGCTGCCATGGAACCAGACAGCATCCCCTTCTCAGAAATCCAAGTCCCAATCTCTTAGAGCCCCTCTTCTAAACTCTGAGATATTAGTGTCAGACAAACTTCTTCCCCTGGGAGGTTGGCCTTCAGTTTAGGAAGACCTCTCCTCCAAACTTCAAAGGTTTGGTAATCCCAGTCTCTTCCCTTTGTTCTCATAGTTCCAGGGATGATAACTGCTTCCTACAGTTGTTTCCAAAATAATGGCTTAGTTTCTCTTTTATTGTGTTTCAATATTTCAGTAACTCATTAACCATTCTTTAAGCTAAGCTCTCTTTGTTAAAAGAGCTGGTATGGTTTATGTCTCTTGACTGGACTCTGACTGATACAAGGTCCTTTGGTATCCTCTGCTCCATCTTTTTGAATGTTACTGAATGTCTCTTTAAGATATTATAATAAACATCAATAATATTTTTTTTAAAAATAGAGAAACTAAAGAACAGAGGGCATGCTTTTCTGATTTCCCACTCATTGGGATTTTAAGCAATCTTTATTGCATTTAGAACATGTAGATTATACCTATTTTAAGATTATGACCTAATATAAACATCTCCTTTGCGATTTATTGCATTTGTTCTGAATTGATAATTATAAATAATGAAACCATCTTCTCACAGTAGATATCTGAATTAAATGGTATTTTATTATTTTACTCTATTTCACAGTGTAATTTTAACTTTTTAGTCCCATTATATTTCTACATACTGAAATATAACTAGTCCACTCTCAAGGAGCAAAGATGTAGGTTAATAGAAAGACAATGGAATATATATGTGTGTGTGTGTACATATATATATATATATATATATATATATCTCAGATGAATTGCATTTATAACAAATTAGTTTTAATAAAGAAATAAACTTTGAAATTAGATTTTGCTTTTTACCAGGTCAAACTACACGTGAATAAGTTTTCGAGTGCTGACCCAAAGGACTTAACTAAAGTCAGAAGCATACAGACAAACAACAACAAAAAACTTTTGACACAAGAATTCGTAATCAAATAATGTATTTAATGGAAACCGAAAGCTTATTTTGGACCAGCCAAAATAATAAAACACTGTAGCACAAAATAATGAAGAATAATGAAGTTCAAAAGGCCCAAAACTTCTCTCTACTAGAGAACTAAGTCTTTAGCTCTCTCAAAAATAACTATGTTTCAATAACATTGCTCTGGGTTAATGCATCAGTAGTTTTCAATAAATAAACATCTATGTTCGGAGGATGTCCTCCACTGAGTAATGATAGTTCAACTGCTTATAAAAATATCTCCAGTACATTAAAAAATTAAATAGTTTTAAAAGTTTATTTATGAGTTGTTCTTCACCAATTCTGCTTGAAAGATACTCATGTTTATGAAAACTTACAGCAATATCAAGTTGTAAGCTGAATCAATATATAAATTTCATTTCTCTTTATGATAGTTCATTAAGCATCCATTAGAAAAAGTGAAACTCTGTATAATATTTTAAGACTTTCTTTATAATTGCCAGGGAATAAACATTTATAGTTTATATTAGTCAGATATCTCAAGTATCACAGATATCACAATAAAGAACACAACAGATAAAATTATTCCCTAAAGATAATGACTACCAAAGTAATTGCTTTGACAATTCAATTATTGACTAACGGTTAGAATAGATAATGCTTAGCATGAGTCAAGAATGCATAAAGTACATTCTCTTTGGAACAAGATTTTTCTTCTTCCATACTACATTCCTAATTTTATCTCTTAAGAACATGTTTCAATTAATAGTGTGTCAACAAGACAAAAACAAGAGAATTTCCAAATCAAACTGGAAAATGAGGGAAGTATTTTTCCAGCTCATGTTATAAGAATATCCAATTGAGGTATACATCATTTGAAGATTTTAGAAGACTTGGTTAAGATTATAGGTTTAATAGCTTGACATATTTGAAATATACTGAAAATAGAGGAGCAGACAAAATGGCTCAGGAAGAAAGCATAGTGATGAGTAGAGGGAAAAGCATAAAATTTCAGGTAACACTAATATTTACAAGGTAGGAAGAGAAGGAAAATCAATAAAAGACAATGAAAAGAGGCAGTCAAGCAGGTTTGAGAAGCACCTGAAGAGAGTGGTTAATTACACATAAATTGGTAAGAGAGTAGGAATTGTAAAGTGTTATGCATTATAAGGGGGCAAATTTGCAAGAAAACTAAGAACTGTTCATTTAATAATTTAAAATCTTTCCCAGTAGCCTTTACTAAAATCATGTTAACTGATGTTGTGTGCCACGTAGTACAATTTAATAACTTAAGTGGAACAAATCAAAATAAGAACAAATATTTTAGAAAAAGAACATAGATTTGAAACAGGACCAAATGTAGATAATGCAAGAGCACTGCGCTTAACATGACTTAAAATGACGAGTGCATGTTGAGTGCTTTTCTCAAGACATTTTCCTGAAATAAATACATTCCAAATTTGAACTTTGAGACATAGGGAAATCCAGAGTAGAAGGGAATTATCTATAGTCTCAGTACTCTGGAGACTTTTATGCACCCTGTTTGCTGTCTTAACTGCTAGAAGCTGTAGAACGATAAGAACAAAAGATGGAGCCACTCTGAGGGTGGTGCTTTATACTTCATATTGTGTAATATCTCAGAGCACAATGATGCTATTTATTGTAAAGTCTCTCTGGCATTTTCATCTTAAAATTGGTTATAGAGACAATGGATAAAGGCATTAAAAGAACTCTGATAATCTCTATTTTTATCTCCCCAAAGAAATGTTAAAAGGATTTGGTAGAAAAACACACCAAAACTAATGTTTGCTAATATGGCTATAAAGCTACACCTGGGATCCAAACCCATAATGAAATTAAACAATTGTATTTGCTGGTTAACCTCATTTTAAATAATGTTTTCTCCCATAAGGGAGGCGTATGTGAAATGTAATCATCTTTTCATTATGAGATTGCAAGTTGTACAGACATACAACCCTAGTGTAAGTATAACAGAGCCCTATATATCAAAGAGAAGTACCTGAAATATTTTTGCTCATGATATTTCCCCCTCTCTTCCTTAATTTCCTTTTAGTAAGGGTAGTATAGGATTCTCTTTTTACCAGGCTTTGAAAAGAGCTGCTGATCTATTATGAGTGGTAACTTTAAAAAGAACATCAAATTATTTATCTATTTTACTACTTCCCAGGTTTTAATTTTGAAAACTCTTTCAAATATTACATTTAGGCCTGTTCTACCTTCAAATCTACTTGCTCCTGAGTGGCACTACTGACTCTTGTGAGTATTCCTTTATAGCCTGTATCACACTTGTTACAATTTTTCTTTGTTTTTCACTGCCACTAGACTACGGGCAGCTTGGGCACAAAGGCTGTGAATTATTCATATTTGTATCTTCATTAGCTACCATAGGCCCCAGTATATGTTGAAAAAAAAGTAAATGTAGAAATAAATTGTGGGTTGGGATAGCACTCTAATTTTTAAATAAACTATTGCAAACAACACTTGCTTCTTAACAAAACACAGTTTAATAAAACATGCAGTTTTCCATACCCTAGGAATGATGAAAAAACAAACACACACAATGTGTTTAGAATTTTCCTTAGAGAAGTACAACTCCATTTAGGTTCTTTTCAGAAAGGTTATCCTTTAGTTGGAAAGACCTTTCTTGTTAATCAACAGTCTGGAAGGCAATGAGGTAGTGGATATTATAATCCACTAGCCAGTCAGATCAACTAAATAAACCTTGCCAATAAACAAGATGATGAGTGTACAAAGAAACAAAGACTGTTGAAGTAGATGGTATTTCAAATTACAGTAAGCCCCCCACAGTAAAATACAGATTATGTGGTACTGGTGAATAATGCCAATGCTCTGTCCTGCCCAAGTTCTCCAAAAGGGGCAGGGTGGGGGAAAGCTAATTTCTTCTTGATGATGGGGTGACAGAAGGAAGTGTTAGCAAATGACTGTCTCATGATCATTTCAGTCTTTCTTAGTTCAGTATAGGGTGCATTTTTTTGTTACTTCTTTTCTTTTTTTGTAACAATCAGTCCTTTTCCCAGTTGGCCTAATAAATAGAAACAAATAAATGCAATGTTTTCTCTTTTCCTTTACCATGTAGTCACTGGAAGACTAACTAAAAAATGTATTTTTTTTTTTTTTGTTAACATTGCAATACCACTATACCACATTTTGTACAGTTGAATTTTTGGACCTTACTTAAATGAGTTATGGCAGGGTTTCACCATTTTCACAATTTAAAATAAATTCCAATCATGTCGAGGTTATTTCATGGGTAAACTACATTTTAACTTGCAATATGTCTTTGCAAATTACAAAAATTTCATATTATCCTCAATGTCTTAAAAGTAAACAACACTGTGATTGAAACAACCTTTAACAAATTGAAACTTAAACAAGTATTTCCACCAGAAACAAATGTTAGTCTGATTGAATGTACCCAAATATAATTTTGGTTTACTTAAATAAATATTTTAATTTGAAAATTTTTCCAGGGTACATGTGGTCATACAGAAATTAACATATAACACTGTTCCTCACAATAAAGACTTCTTTTTAATAAATATTATGTTACTGAAAGAATAAGAATTAGAACTTAATTTTATATGGGGATTTAAAAAAATTAATTTCAAGAATATTAAATCCAAATATTAGCATGGAAAGAGTAAATTATACTAACTTTAATTATATCCTTGCAGATAGGCAAACAAACTAATGGCCAATAAATACTATATAGTTGAGGTTTTTTTCTTAAATAAACAAAATAGTTTTTCATTATTTTTTATCACATGTTAGTTTCACATTTAAAATTAGTTGGTCTGGGGAAGGCGGGGGGGCGGTTGGTGGTGGTAGGATGAATTGGGAGATTGGGATTGACATATATACACTAATATGTATAAAATAGATAACTAGTAAGAACCTGCTGTATAAAAAAGACAAAATAAAATTCCGAAATAAAATAAAATAAAATAATTTGGTCCAAATGTAGCCTGCTACTGTATTTTCAGTCTATCTAAGACAATACTAATTGTTTAGAGGGATAAGACTGCATTATAACATTTGCCCAAGTGCTGAATGGGCATATATTTAATATGTTTGCAACAAAGCTTAAGTTCTCTTGACAGTCTCAAATGGGTTTCATGTTCATTTTCATTTTTTATGTAAATAAACTTTAAAATAATTTATTATTTTAAAAATCATTTAAATATATCTACAAGTTTGTTTCGAGAGTCAGTTTTACAAATGCAGTTAACACAACAAAAGGAAAGCAAAAAAGGAAAACCTAAGCTAACACTATCTTTTAGTTATATCAATCCCCAAAACTTCCTTCATCAGCAAGACATTCATGTAAAATTAGCTACTGACCAAGCAGAAGCTTATGCAGAGAACATAGCTTTTGTGTATTTAGAAGAATACTAATTTTGACTGGATTTGGAATGTTTTTCTAGGCAGTCATCACAGTTAAGCATATTAAACTCTCTTTTTTTGTCAGAGTTAATTCATATTTCACTTCCAAAAGCATCTTTATAGTTAAATACAACTTTGTGAAAGCCAACGGTTATTGCTTAGTCATTCATTTTTATAGAGAAAATGTTGTACTTCGACAACACTGCACTATTTAAATCAGCTGTACTCCTTGTTAATCAAGGGAGAGTTTTTCCATCATAAGATGAAAAAACTCAGATTCAGTGATTTGGAAACATCTTGATCTCTATCTTCCAAACCTGAAATATCTTCTTCAGTTTACTCCTTCTCTTGCTCTGCATCACCTCACTAGAAATTTTTTCTAATCTCCTTTCTGGATCCTCTTCATCACGCCAACGTTTAAATTTTGGATTAACTCTAAGTGTTGCTTCTTTTTTGACTTTCTTGTCTTATCTTAACCCTCACTCCTGTCCAACCATATAACTGTAAAAATGTCCAGATTTACATTTCCACCCCCAATCTCCCGACTAACCTCATACATCTAAATCTACAATTGACATTTGCATGAGAGGTTGAATACACAGCTCAAACTTAATATGCTCCAAACAAAATTTTTCATTTCTCCAATCTCCAAATGTACTCCTAAAAGAAAAAAAAAAATTCACTCTTCATGCATTTAGTTTGGTAAAAATACCTAATCTAGGGACCTTCCCGTTAACTACTTTTCTCACTGCACACTTCTAATCCATCAGGAAATTATATCAGCCCTACCTTTAAAATATATCCAGAATCTGACCTCTTTCTACACTCTCTAGTGTTACCACCCTTGTGACAGATGTGTAAAGCCACTTCCCAGATCCCAATTCAAGGCAGGACTCTGCCTAAGGGCAAAGAGAACAGTCAGCAGACAGCCTCTACCTGTCAGCAACTTCCTCAGGATCTGTCTCAGTTGCAAGGAGCCACCCCCTGAGGACACTCCCTTCCCAGGGCAGCTCACATCTTTTTCAGGTGGCTGAGCAAGTGGGAGGTATAAAGCCTAAGGGTCTGGCCTTATTGTCTCTGATGCGTACACTCCAGAACATTATTACTTAGATTCTATATAGAATAATGAATAATGAAATGTACAGTGCTCACTGACATGTTCTTTGAGTTATCCAAATTTTAATGGTATCTATGACTCTGTATTTTATAGATTCCTGAGAGTTTCATCCACCAATAAGTAAGGATATAGCAAGATGCTAATGTATTCAGTGATGTTTTAAATTCTACTACTTGAAAAATCACCTTAGTCATCACCACTAAAAGAAATATCACTGCCACCACCATCCCTAGAAGACTAATTTTGTGGCAATTTTAAAAGATGCATTAGTACAAAGCAATAGAAAGATGTGTGATTTTCTGTAAAATGATTATTAGTTTGAAAAATAATTATCCCAAGTACCTTCATTTGCATGACTAATTTGAGGTTGTTCTTAAAATTATAAAACATTTGGATCATCTCATATTTGTTCAGTAAATTTTCTTTCAAAATATTATAACTAAAAATCTCACTTCTGAGGACAAATTGAGTAGTTAAGCATTTTCATAGTATTTAAAACTCTAAGACTTTTATTCTCTGCAGCTATTTCCTTTAATATCTGACATGCTTCCATAGCTACAATGTCATGCCAGAGGGGAAAACTAACTACATCTAAAATAGGAGAACATGAAAAAAAAGAGTGCTGGAGGTATAACCATTTTCTAAATTTGGGTTTAAACAGTTAAAATGAACAGATTAAAAATAAGAACAGAAGTATAATCACGTGTAAAAAATACTCCTTAGATATCTCAACTTCGTGTTGTTTTCATTATTAATACTTTCCACTTATAACTGTGGGAAAATATAAATGATTTAGAAAAAACATGTTATCAAGTAAATATTTATCCTATTGTTTCAGTCAGTTGATCAGATGAGCAATATACAGCTATAATTGTACTTTCTCCAATAATCTAAATATTTAAAAATTCAATGCTCTTATAGTAATCTGCTCTGTGAGGCATTGTTTTATAGATTATACATACCAGGTTTTTTTCCTGCAAATAATTTTTAAGCCTACTTAATAACATTTTTGCCCCTTGAGTTTAATATGATTGCTGGAACCTGGCAGGAAGTAACTGAAAAATGAAGATGACTACTCTAAGTTTATTTTTATGTTTTTTTTTTTAATCCTAAGATTTTGATTAGCTCATTCACAATTACAGCAAGTCATGTGAAGTCATTCTTCATACTAGGAAGCTATTCTTCCCTAGGGAAAAAAACCCTGCAAGTGTACCCCAAAAGGAAGACCCTGAATAAGGAATTCAGAGGCCATAGACTGCAAAGTATCAAAAGTTTTATTTAGGGACAGGATCTTTCTGTAATGGCTAAGGGATCAGCTCTTAGCTCCCACCCTTAAATGAGAGAGAACATTCTTTCTGTCTTCTCTCCTTCCTAGTCTACACCCCAGACTGATGGGTTCCCTCTGCAGGTGATTCCCTCTCCCAGGGGAAAAATTAAGTTCAACATATGTACCTCCAGTGGTGTCACAGTAACATATTGGCCTTACCATAAAACTTTAAATTGCTTATTTCTATTCTGAGCTTAGCTGTTCAGATGTTTGGTTTCCAGAAAGCAGTTTTCCTTATTAATGACTTCAGTTTCTTTTGTTAACTAGATACTCTGTCATTTATAAAATGGTATCTTGGAAACTACTACAGTGAGAGAATAGTTTACTTTCTGTATATACAAGACATAAATCAGAACTAATGATTGTTTTAAACCACTTAAGGATATGTATCACAAAAGGAAGAAAAAATGCCCACTTTCAAATGTTATACAGTTAAAAAATGTACTCTTTGCTTTCACTGGGGTGGTAGAAAAGCAGAGTTTTAAAACAATACAGATTAAATCCAATCAACATATGACATCATTGATGAAGTCATTTAAAGGTGGTAAATATACACAAAATATGCAATTTACCTAAGCAGTACTGTGGAGCTGGTAATATTCATATCGCGGCTCCTCTCCTTCACTCCACCCCATTTTACTGACACTGAATTTAGGAACTGAATATGCCTTAGTATTTTTGACATAATATTTCCAGATGATGAAACATCATCCCAGTGATGTAATTTTCCAAATTATTTTCTAGATAATTAAAAAATCTGGATTAAAATTCAGATTTCCCAGCTCTATTTTCAGCGCTCTCATTCCACATGACCAAGCTGAGGCCACCCTACACAGAGGCCAAGCCTTCCTTGCATGCCTATCCTCACGTTTGCTCTCAGATGGGTAGAGCTCAGTACACCCTTGTGTGCTAACCACCAGAAATTTTTCTTCTGTATCAAGTTCACCTTGCATCTCAGCTTCGTGTAGTCTCATACTCAGGCAATATTTCAGTCCCTCTGTTTCATTTTTGATCATCAGTCCTGAATTTGTATATTTAAGAAACATTTCTTTAAACCTTTAAGTAGCACACCACAAAATCTCCAGTTCCCTGTGAACCTTTTCCCAGGAAAATTTGCTAGATGCCACCTTCTTGTCCTCTTACTTATGATGTCTCAGCAAACAGTGCTTTTCCCCACAAACATTGACTATTTCAACCTATTCTTTTCTTCCTCAAGTCGCATCACCTAGAAGTCAATTTCACTTTCTCCTTTGTCTCCAACTATAGCTGAAGGCAGATTCCAAGGTTGTATCTGTGGGAATTCAGAATCTCAGCCTCACTTGGAGGGAGGTGGGGCAATTTCAATACCTTTAGAAGGTAACTGGATAAAAGGAAATCATGTTAACATGCTAATTGTAGTCAAAATGTGCTAACAGAAGACAAATTTGCTCTACCCTCTTTCTCCCCCTTCTTCAATCCTCACAACTTGCAATTTTGCAGGGTTGCTGCTGTTGTTGAAAAAAAAAAATCTAAACTTGATTATTTGCAGCTCTGAAGGAAGGTGGGCTGGACTGAAGAGGGCTCATTGAGCTCTTAAAGCTATCTATAAAACCTCAAAACAGAGGGCTAAAGAGTCAATAATTTACTCCTGTAGTAGAATCTAGCCTATTTTAAAATAATATTTTCTTTGATTATCTCTTGTCTTGGTGATTACATGCATTCACTAGGAATCACAATTTCTAACTCATGTGACAAACTTGCAGATACTTTACAAAGTAAGCCCCAGAAATATCATGCAGAGATATGTACGAAATACCCCACAAATGAAAAGTAAACAGTGGTTGCTGAACAATAGAGTAAATGGAACTTAAAGTTGCAGAGCACCCGAGTTCTTTATGTGAAAAAAACAACATTTTAAAAATTATCTCTTGCCTGTGAAATTTTCTAGAAACTTAATTCATAGAAAATATACAATCTCTATATGGGAGTAATTGACCCACCCCAATCTAACACAAAGCAATTTTTTTTCAACCCATGTTTATTATTTTGGTTAAAATAACTTTATAAATTTAGTTATTTTATTATTCAAAGAATAAAAACAATTACATCTATTAATCAATTTAGAAGACACAATATAGTTCTTTTGCAAGTAGAATTAGATTTATTTTTAAACATGTGAAAGTGTCAACTAGAGATGTCCAAACTATTTAAATTATCCCAACTACCCATTAGTTTTCATTTATCAGGATGTCAGGTTTTTGTGTTAGGTTCTGAAATTGGAGCATGACGTAAGTGTTCTATGTCAGACCCCTTAACATATAGCCTGTTCTACTTCACAGAGTGCTTACTTTTTAGAATGCCAAGAAAGGTACTGAAGATATCCTACAGTGTATTACATGTTAATATTATGGCTAAAACTGGTAGTTACATCTAGTTCTCTTCTGTAGTTTCTTGGCTGAAACTTGAACGTAGAAGACTGTATTGTCTCATATAGCACTTTAAGAGATTTTTTTTTTTTTTCTGGCCTGTTTGTTGCATTTGGAAAGGTTTTATTCTTCCAGCATATTTAAGATTCATGTGTAATTTCTTTCTCTCTCTTTTTTTTTTTGTTACCAATACTTTTATCTAATGATTTGATTGTTTATAGTTGGTAATTTTATAAAACTACTGTTGTGTTCTTTATTTACGGGTTTAAAACACACTGTGTGGGTGGGCAAAACAATACGGCAGAGCTGCCACCATGCCAGCTGGCCACCTCAGTGTCTCACGGTGGGTGTCCAGCTTCGTTCAATTGCCATATGACATGAAACAGGGCTTTGACCCTTGCAGCACTTCTGCTTGTAAAAGTGAGCTAGGCTATAAAAATCACGATGATTTCATCAACAGTGGGTCCTCCAATGATACATTCCATGCTTTTGGTTATTTACTGTACATGGTCAGCAGAGCAGTGCCTTGTCAAATTTAGCAGTTTGAAAAATATTTTAAAGGACTGGGAGTCGATCATGGTTGCTAAAGGTTTTTTTAGACACTAAAGCCAGAAAGTTATTATTAATGATCACATTTTGTAATACATACTATACTAATTTGATATTGGCCTCCTTTAGATTCAATATGTTGCCATTCCTCATTGTGTGGAATTTTATATCTAAGCTCATTTCAGAGTCTATAGTTGTTAGAATATACAGTGCCAGGATAAAATTTCATTGTCTGGATTTTGGTTTTATTCTTCCTTGACTATTTGAACCATATTTCTAAGCAAAGCCAATTCAAATTATGCATCTTGAGTGCTGAGCTCCTTTAAAGACAAATGCATCAGTGGAATTATGTTAATAATCAGAGTACTGAAGTGCTAGGGACGGATTTTTCTCTTTGGTTTTTATGGAATTACATGTGCAAACTCAGAAAAAAGCAGCACAAGAATGTGATGATACTAGCTTATTCGACAGAGTTTAGTAAACTTTTGGTTTGTCCCACCAAGACAAAGGAGATATCCTAATGACCTTCTGGAAAGAAAGGTTATTAAAGTAGATGCACAATGTTTCTGTAAATTAGCAGAGAGAAAAATCACTATGCCACAAACACAAAACTCTGTTTAGAAACTTTAAAACATGACTCTGATTTCGATGTTAGAAGAGTGTGCTGAGAAAAGGACACACAAATGCACAGACTTAATAGTATATATGGTTACAGAACATTCAACCAAATCTCCACCAGAGGGGAGAATAATAAGATGGCTTTCAATGTCCCTTTGAGTGTTGAGCACCTATGAGTTTGAGATTTGATGACTGCAGATGAAATTTTCCACATTTTGATAACAGGGTTAAGAATTTTCCAGTCTGTTTGTACTATTATTATTTAATTTTCTAAAAGAGCGACCAGGATACAGTAAAACTAGAAAAATAGAAGTCTGTTGATTCTTCCATGATAGGATACTGATATATTTCTATTTCTTTTTCCAGGACACAAATTTTCTCATTACACCCTGAAGACTTAAGTCAATGAAATCTCCACATTTGGTTCACAAATAGTCAATTTTCAGGAAGCTCCTTTACTTGAGTACCTCTATTACTTATCCCAATCATTCCAGACTTAAAGGACCAGTTAGATTTCAAAAATACATCAAGTAAATAAATAAAGGATAACAGGTTTCTGTTGTGTCAAGTAACACTAGTAAGTCTACCATATACTCAACTTGATACAGTTTTTTTTTTAAATTGAGGTATAATTAACATATAACATTATATTAAGTTCAGGTGTAAACATACTATAAAAAGTCTAGTTCATATCTGTCACAATACATAGTTCCAGATTTTCTTCCCTTGTAATGAGAACTTTGAAGATCTCCTCTCCTAAGAACTTTCAGATACATAATCCAGTACTATTAACTGCAGTAACCATGCTGTACATTACTTCCCTACGACTTACTTATTTTATAACTGGAAATTTGTACCTTTTAACTCCTTTTACCCATTTAGCCCAATCCCCACTCTCCCGCCTCTGGCAACTACTAATCTGTTCTCTGTATCTATGAGATACATAGCTTTGGGTTTTTTTTTTTGTTTGTTTTGCTTTAATTCCTGTCGACTAATATAGGCATACCTTGCAGATATTGCAGGTTCAGTTCCAGATTACCACAATTAAAAGAGTCACACTGGGCTTCCCGGGTGGCGCTGTGGTTGAGAGTCCGCCTGCCGATGTAGGGGACACGGGTTCGTGCCCTGGTCCGGGAAGATCCCACATGCCGCGGAGCGGCTGGACCCGTGAGCCATGGCCGCTGAGCCTGCGCGTCCGGAGCCTGTGTTCTGCAACGGGAGAGGCCACAACAGTGAGAGGCCTGCGTACTGCAAAAAAAAAAAAAAAAAAGAGTCACACAAATGGTTTTGTTTCCCAGTGCATATAAAAGTTATGTTTATACTATGCTGTACACTATACTGAGTGTGCAATAGCATTATGTCTAAAAATGTACATACCTTAATTTTTAAGTACCTTATTGCTAAAAAATGCTAAGCATATCTGAGCCTTCAACAAGTCCTAATCGTTTTGCTGGTGGAGGGCCTTGCCCCCATGTTGATGGCTGCTGATTGATCAGAGTGGTGGTTGCTGAAGGAATGACTGTGGCAATTTTTAAAAAATAGGACAACAGTGAAGTCTGACACATCAATTGACTCTTCTTTGCATGCAATGCTTGTTTGATAGCATTTTACCCACAGTAGAACTTCTTTCTAAATTGGAGTCAATCCTCTCAAAACATGACAATGCTTTATCAACTAAGTTTACCTAATATTCTAAATCATTTGTTGTCATTTCAACAATCTTCACAGCATCTTCAACAGAAGTAGATTCCATCTCAAGAAACTGGTTTCTTTGCTCATCCATAAGAAGCAACTCGTCATGAGATTGCAGCAATTCAGTCACATCTTGTCTCCACTTCTAATTTTAGTTCTCTAGTTATTCTCATCACAGCTGAAGTTACTTCCTCCAGTGAAGTCTTGAACCCCTCAAGGTGATCCATGGATGAGGTTTGGATTGAAATTCTTCCAAACTCCTGTTAATGTTGACATTTTGACCTTGTCCCATGAATCGCAAATGTTCTTAGTGGCATCTATAATGGTGAATCCTTTCCAGAAGGTTTTCAATTGACTTTGCCTAGATTCATCAGAGGAATCACTATCTATGGCAGCTATAGCCTCATGAAATATATTTCTTAAATAATAAGACCTGAGAATCTAAATGACTCCTTGATTCATGGCCTGCAGAATGGATGTTCTGTTAGCAGGCATAAAAACAACATTAATACTGTACATCTCCATCAGAGCTCTTGGGTGACCATGTGCATTGTCAATGAGCAGTAATATTTTGAAAGGAACCTTTTTTGTCTGAGCAGTAGGTCCTAACAGTAGGCTTTAAATATTCAGTAAACCATGCTAAAAACAGATGTGCTGTCATCCAGGCTTCCTTGTTCCATTTATAGAGCATGGGCAGAGAAGAATTAGCAGATTTAGCATATTTAAGAGTAAATTAGTAGATTTTGGATATCAGTAATGGTAAATGACCACTGGCTTCAACTTAAAGTCACCAGTTGCATTAGCCTCTAATAAAAGAGTCATCCTGTCCTTTGACTCTTTGAAGCCAGGCATTGACTTCTCCTCTCTAGCTATGAAAGTCCTGGATGGCATCTTTTTCCAATATGAGGCTATTTCATCTATCTTGAAATCTGCCATTTACTGTAGCTACATTCATTAACTGTCTTGGCTAGATCTTCTAGATAACTTGCTGCAGCTTCTGCATCAGCACTTGCTGCTTCACCTTGCACTTCGATGTTATGGAGACAGCTTCTTTACTTAAACTTCATGAACTAACCTCTGCTAGCTTCAAACTTTTCTTCTGCAGTTTCTTCACCTCTCTCAGCCTTCATAGAATTGAAGAGAGTTATGGCCTTGCTCTGGATTAGCCTTTGGCTTAAGGGAAATTTGTGGCTGGTTTGATCTTCTATCCAGACCATTAAAAACTTTATATCAACAATAAGTCTGTTTTGCTTTCTTATTCGTGTATTCACTGGAGTAGCACTTTTAATTTCCTTGAAGAACTTTGCCTTTGCATTTACAATGTGGGTGTTTGGCACAAGAGGCATAGATAGCTTTAAGTCTGTCTCACCTTTCGACATGCTTTTCTCACTAAGCTTAATCATTTCTAGCTTTTCATTTAAAGTGAGAGACATGCAACTCTTCCTTTCACTTGAACATTTAAAGGTCATTGTAGGGTTATTCACTAGTCTAATTTCAATGCTGTTGTGTTTTAGGGAGGCCGAAGGAGAGGAGAGAGATGGGAGAATGGCCAGTAGGTGGAGCAGTCAGAACACACTCATTTATAAATCAAGTTCACTATCTTGTATGGGTGTGGTCCATGGTGTCCCAAAACAATTACAACTGTAACATCAAAGATCACCGATCACCGATCACTATAATAAATAATAATGAAAAAATTTGAAATATTGCAAGAATCATCAAAATGTGACACAGAGACACAAAGTGAGCAAATGCCTTTGAAAAAATGATGCCAAATAGACTGTTTGACAGAGGGTTACCACAAACCTTCAATTAGTAAACAACACGATATCTGCAAAGCACACTAAAGCAAAGTGCAATGAAACAAGGTATACATGTATAAAGAACACAAAGGGAAGTCAGTAGAGTTTGCTTATGTTTTATTTCCTTAACAAATTACAGTTTACTTATATAGGTTGAGGGTAAACCACTCATATTTTTGTATTTCTCAAGTGAAACTTAGAAATGAGTATATTTAAAATTTCCAATGCAATTATCTCTAAGTCCTTACTTGTTTAACCCCACTGTGAATGTTCTGTATGTATTCCAGTCTTGTCCCCTTCAGAGCTCTGTCAAGATTGATACACCACCTGGTTATGCTACCCTAAGACTAGATAACCCTGGAATATGCTGACCCAAGCAGGTTGGCAAATATTTTGAATATCCTGTAGCTAAGCTTTATAAACAGAGGTTGTGGTACCCTAGAGATAGGCTTAGGGGATGTGACACCAATGCATAAAATAGTCCACATCTTCTTAAATCATCACTGTTATTCTCAGATTAGGGCAATCTTTTTTCATTAAATAAATGTTTCCATATCTTGGCTTTAAAACATCATTATATTTATCTTTGCAGATTCTGCTGTATTACTGATAAAAGAAATATAAAGACTCAAAGCCACAATGAGATTAAGAGTTTACTAATATTGAATCAGGGAAAACCTGATTCTACACAGATGAATTATGCTGCAGAGAATGAGAATTTCAGGTTAACATCAAACAATAATTCAGGAAGTTTGTTTAAAACATTTGCTTCTGTATAGATATAGATGGGGAAAAGGAGTCCGTGTAAAGATGATCTCAGACCAAAAGCAAGGATGGGGCCCAGAAAGGCAAAAGACATAATGTTTTACAGGGGAAAATGATTAGTCAAATTAAATAAGTTTCTGTTATATTCAGAATTTGTGATTGTAGCATTGCTCGGTGTGACATTGTTGAACAAATGGGTAAAATCTTGCAGCTGAATTGCTACTTGGAGAAAAAGAACAGTAGGGGGAAAACAAACAAACAAACAAACCCCACAACTAAACCAAAACAAAGAAAAAAAATTATAAAATGAAGTTTAAAGAAAGTGCCAACTGCATTGATCTTTTAGATTACTGAATAGGCTAGGAATGATCCCTTCCCTGAAAACATTCTTGCTATTACTAGAGAGGTGTATATCGCTAAGAAAGTAGAATGGCGAATTGCTTAGAAAAAAATTCTTGATTGATTATTTTAAATTGGGAAACATTCATTCTGCTCTAGATTTAGGACTAGTCCAGAATATTTGAAGCACACTGACTAATAAAATCAGCATCACCACTACTGGTAATATTAGGAGATGAAAGCATGATGAGAAACCTATATACAGTTGACCCTAGAATAACATGGATTGGAACTGCATGGGTCCACTTACATGCAGACTTTTTTCAATAGTAAATACTATGGTAGTACATGATCCAATCCATGGTTGGTTGAATCTGAGGATGCAGAACTTCAGATATGGAGAAATTTCAGATATGAAGGGCCAGTTATAACTTATACATAGATTTTTGACTGTGCACTGTTCAAGGGTTAAATGTAGTCACAAAGTATTGATATCTCCTCTCAATATACTAATTGAGTACAAAGAAAATACAGTAACTTTATAGTAGAGAAATCTTGCAGTAACTTTATGGTGGAGAAATCTTGTAGATACCATCAATACCAAGTGATCATTGTATTATAATTAGTAATGGGACAAATCAACATCATGTTTTCTATAAGATTTACTGAGAAGAATACAAAAATCACTTCTGTGATACTCCATCAAAATACAAAATATGAATATACCCATGAGGAAATACAAGACAAAACTAAACTGAGAGACACTCTATATTCCTCGTAAGAGTCAAGGTCATGAAAGACAAAATAAAGACCTGTTCCAAATTAAAGGATATTTAACAGCATCATAGTTAAATGCAACATGTGATTGGATTGAATCCTTGATCAGGTAAAGGACATTAGTGGAGAAATTGTCAAAATTTGAATAAAATCTACAGATTTTATTTTTAGGTAATAGTTTTAGGTAATTATTTTTAGGTAATTTTATTATGTCAGTGGTATCTTTCTGAGTTTTATAATTGTACTTTGGTTATGCAAGAGAGTCCTTGTTTCTAGGAAATTATTTAGGAGCAGAAGGAGTCATGTCTGTCATTTATTTTGAAATGGTTCAGAAAGTTTCACGGACTGTATGTTTTTTATGTGGTAAATTGTTCACATTTGGAGAATCTCTGTGTAAAGTATAAGCAGGGATTCTTTGAACTATTTTGCAATGTATATATAAGCCTATTATTTCTAGATGAAATGTTAAGAAAATTAAATTCATGATAATCAAAAGTTGCCAGTCACTTCTGAATGATTCATACTTTCATATTTGCTATAATCATAGTAGTTTTGCCCAGACTTAGCTCATTTGCTCTTAAGAAATCCTGACTAATGTTTTTGTCAGTCACACCTCACATAGTTTGGTCAGTCATGGTTCACGTGTTTTTGCTTTTGCTTCTATAAAATCTCATTCTGGCTATTGATTTTATTAGAAATTCCTTAGGTGCAAAATAGTTTGACCTTATCCAGAAGAACATGTTTACCAAACATTTTCTGAGCCCCTTCATCTGGAAGCACTGAAAGTGTCTACTGAGGCAAAAGTGAAGAGAGGGGTACAGACAGGTATGTGGATAACATATCTTCTTAGGGAAAATAAAGTTCTAAGGTAAAATTTTCTCAACTAACAAAATTTCAAATGCTTCACATAAGTGTCTCTGAAAAGGCAAATTATTTGTAAAAGATATGCTGGGACACCCATGTTTATATTATTGGACCCATCCTTTTGGCCATAACAAATTAGATCAGAGTATACAGTTAACCCTAACAGAGTGAACAAATTGGCTGGCTCAGCAGCAGTCTGATCTTTAAAAAAATAAATAAATAAATAAATAAATCAACTCAGAAACATATATAGTGGTAGGCTCTGGAGCTGAAATTTCACTGAGAGTCAAGGCTTGAAATAGCACCACAATAAACCTAAGTAAAGTTAAGGAAAAACACAGACCATGCGTCAGTAGAGACATCACATCCCCAGATTGAAGACTCATGTATTGATAGAAAATGGATTGTGTTTCTTTCTGGAACAGATACAGACAGTCGCCACCTCACATCTTGACATATTAAATCCTCCAAAAGTCATACATGTGACTTTTCCTGTGAACATCCCATTGTCTTTTCAATCAGTAAATTCCATGTTTGGGCTGGTCTTAGTTTCCGTTCCTTGAAACAACAGACATTTAAGTAATTTTTTCTATTCCTAATGCTCAAAGCTAATTCCTGAAGCAGTGACCAAATAACAGATAGCAGATTTTTAAAAAATAAATAAAACAAAACCAAAAAATGATCAGCAATCCATAATACTCTTAAATGTAATACATTTGCATAACTTTAGGTATAGAGATTATAAAAGTAAGGGTTAGACTATTTGGATTATGGTTCTGATTCTGTCACTTGTTAGCTAAATTGCTTTGAGTAATAATTTTTTTAAACATATGGACACTAATCTCTTTGTTTTCTATAAGTTGAGAAAACTCCTGTCCATATTACTGAGCTAGGAGAATAGAATTATGTAATAAAGTTGACAATGTTTTTAATTACCTGTCACTTTCTAAAGCTTGTATAATTGTTAATGCTAGTCATATTTTATATGGGGCTGAAAGTTAACTTTGGGAAAAATTCTCTGTTACATTTGTATTAAGATTAAAAAATTGAAGTCTCATTAGAGCGAAGGGGGAAGAGTCACACAGACTATAATAAGGGCAAAAAAACCCCATGTATAATATAGTCCTCAGTTCCTTTTTCCCTGCAAAATTTATGGAGTTGGCCAAATGCCAAATTCTACTTTCTCTGAAATATCACAGCATTTTATTTTTATTATTGTTCCTTCCTCATCTTTGACTTTTCCATAAATATTTATAGAATTTTTATAAGTAAGTGAACAATAAATTTTCTTCCAAATTCTGGCAACCTAGAAATCATTAATAGTATAGCTTTGATGATTAGCTTCGGAATCTCAGTTTTAATCATGATTCTGCAAATTAACTGTCTGTATGAAATTGGGAAGTCACCCAGTTGAAGTAAGCCACATGTGAATTTTGTAAGGATTAAATGAGATGGTTAATGTGATAGTGCTCTCTGATTTAGATTTGTAATTAAATCAAGTTTCTTTGGCTTAATTTTGAGAAATACTAACAGTGTTTATAGATATTACCACAGTGTCTAGTACATAATTGATTGTGTTATTTAAGATTATTTTTTAGGGACTTCCCTGGTGGCGTGGTGGTTAAGAATCCACCTGCCAATGCAGGGGACATGGGTTTGATCCCTGGCCCAGGAAGATCCCACATGCCGTAGAGCAACTAAGCCCATGTGCCACACTACTGAGCCTGCACTCTATAGCCCACGAGCCACAACTACTGAGCCCCGGTGCTGCAACTACTGAGCCCGTGTGCTGCAACTACTGAAGCCCGTGAACCTAGAGCCCATGCTCCACAATAAGAGAAGCCAACGCAATGAGAAGCCCATGCACCGCAGCTAAGAGTAGCCCCCGCTCGCCACAACTAGAGAGAGCCTGCATGCAGGAACGAAGACCCAATGCAGCCAAAAAATAAATTAAAAAAATTTTTTTTAATTATTTTTTATAAGTGACATAAATTCAGCTTTAATCAGGCACACAAAAAAGGAAGATTCATATGTATATATGATATGCAACTGGCAGAAGTTGTGCTCTATACATCACCATTTTGCCCATAGAAGGACACTGAGAACCTTTCCTTAGATCTATGGTTTGAAACCTAGGAAGGTCTATGATTGGCCAGGTTTTGGCTGAAGCTTAATACTGGGTCCATCATTTTTGGACTCAGAAAGATGGATTTAGGATTCAGAAAGAAAGGCAGATGGTCCCAGAAAAAAAAAGAGTGGGGGTGGTTTCTGTGAAAACAATAGATGGCCACTTAGGAATGATATCCAAAGTATTTAACAGCTGTTACTTCATGGCCTTCAGTCGATCAGAACAGAGGCAAGCTGGAACTGCTGGAGCTAGGGAGACTCACTATTGGACAGACATATTACATGCAGGCTGGCTCCCTCCTGTCCTTAAAATATTAAAATTTCAACTTCCCACTGAGTCCTGTTATCTCCAGAGTAACATACATTGAATATATTTAACTTAATCTTTTAAAAAATTATTATTACATATCTATCCCAACCAGAGTGTAACTTCCACGGGGGCAAAGATTTGGTTCTATACTACTGTATTTCTACAGTCTAGAAAAATACCAACAATAAACATTTATTAAGTGAATGAATGTTTAGAATATTACTGACTCTATTTTCCCTTATTACTTTTGGAGTCCCATAAGAAAGTGACATTGTATAGATGACTTCATTCATAAAGCTCATTCATGGAAAATGCCTAAATTCCATGGAAAGCTGAAAATGAAGATATTATATACTAAGTAATTTAGTTCCATGTAGAGATATTTGTAAATTAAACAAACACATTTTTAAATGGGCTTATATTTGGACTTTAATTACATAGATACGTTTATTCTTCAAATTGCTCTTTTGTCAGAATGGAGAATTCTAACTTATTAAATGGTAATCTCCATTGTAATAAAAGCAAAAACACATTCAGGCTTGTGTTTTGGATCTGTAACGAAAGTTATCACGGTGGTAACCCCTGGAGCAGAATTGAGTATATTTGCAAAGCAGATATCTGTAGTTCCTAGGAAAGAATGACCACTGGGGAAGCAGCAAGAAATAAGGCACAGAGACAGAGCTATAGTTCTTTAAGCATATTTCCCCCCACCTCTGCCTTCTCATTTCTCAGAGCTTGATGCAGTGACCAATGGGTGCTAGCTTGTTCCAGTTTCCAAGCCAACATAACATATGACAGGGAAAAGAATAATACTAGTAGTCTTCACATACTTTTAGCTCCAATATCTCTGATTGTGGGGAGTTTAAGATAGTATTAAGATAGGTGGAGAAGTTTAAAATAATCTTTTCTTGGTTTGTTTTTCGATCAATGATTTTCTGTGTGTTGGGGGATGTCATGAAATTTTTCAGGTTTCTGTCCCCTCCTGGAGCGTCCAGCCAGACCCATAACCCATGTCTAGTATAGAGTGATATACTCTTGGTTTCTGTGTAAATGTCAAGACATAGGAATCCTTATTACAACTCTTTTCACAATAAGGTATGAAGTCCGCCTATCAGATTAGTCTTCTTCTTAAGTACTACCCCCTTTAACTCATGTCCATTAGCAACTAATATGCCCAGCTTCCAGAACTAAAGCCCTGATCTCAAGCCCAGCCATTATGTATGCGCCCCTAACATACTGATAGTTCTTTCTTAGGCATGGGCATCAGCTGCATTAAAAACAACAACAACAAAAGAAAACAAAATCTTAATGTGAATCTTTTGTACACATTGCTGTTGCGTCTTCAGCGTGAACCTATATTATCCTATTCTTAATCTGCCTTGCGTGGCTACTGAGGGATTTAGAACCTTCCCAAATGCCACACCTAAGGATAGCAGCATAAACTGAAGTTTAAAGAAGTTATTGAATTTAACCCAAGGGGCAATTGCTAAGCCTGCCACCATTTAAAACAGCAGAAAGGCAAAGATCCCCAGGTATAAACTTAATAAGAAAATTATAAAATGCTACCAATGGAACAAGAATTCTGAATAAATTGAAAGATAAATGCCTTTGTTGGAATAAAGGACTTAGAATTGTACAGATGACAATTCTTCTTAAGTTATTTTAAAGCTTAATGAGATATCATTAAAATTATTCATACAGATTTTTTAGAATAAGAGATGTTTCTAGCATTAATTTGGAAAATGTGTAAGAATAACCAGAAAAATTCTGGAAAGTAGTTATGAGGGGAAGAATAAAAGGTAAAGAAGAGATAATATATTCTATCTTATGTAAATACTATAAAGCTAAAGCAATTAAAGTTGTTTGCTCCTGGTGCAGAGGTAGAAAGAGTAATAAAACATAGACCAGAAACAGACACATATATATGGGTAAAAAGAAAATATAATAAGAATACTTCAAAAGAGCACAGAAATGGTATAGGGACAATTGTATAATCATAGGAAATAAATACACTTGGCTAGCTGACTTAAACAAAAGAACTTCTAGAAAAATAAAAATTTAAATGTAAGTAAAGAAAGAATAAAAGGAAATATCAAAGACTTACATTTCATATAATGATAGCAAAGAAATCCTTCCTAGGGATGGTACCCAGACATTCATAACAGAAAAGACTGATAAATGTTTTTGAATAAATATTTTAAAATTCTCCATAGAAGATATTTTTATACATTAAAAAATAAAAGACCAACTTAAAAATATTAAAGATACATGTTTGATGAGGACTATCAGTAAAATACACTTAAAATATAAAGAATTTGAAAAAAAAGAAAATATATATAGACAAAGAATATAAAATGGGCAAAAGGCATCAATAAAGACTTCCCCAACAGGAAATAGACATATTGGCTTTTAAATTCATGAAACAAAAATGAGCACCCTTAGGAAATTTGAAAGAATAGCAAATTAAAAATACAGTGAGAAAAAATTCCGTATCAATTTGTAATGTTGTATCTTTAGGAGTGGGGAAACAGACATTCTTAAATGTATTTTTTTTAGTACACTATCTTTAGCAGGCATTTTGACAATACCAAACTAGCAAGGCATATATTTTTTGAACAAGAAATTTTAATTGTAAAATATTTTTATAGAAGTACTCATATGTATACACATATACATATATGTGAGTAAAGGATTCATTGTGGCAATGTTTGATTTCAAAAGTGTGGGAGCAACCAAACTTAATATCAACTGGAGACCTTGTACTTTAAAATAGGGATGTAATATCTATTAAGAGTTACAGAATACACTACTGAAATACATGTTAAGATATATTGTTAAGTAAAAAAAAGTGAGGTTAGGAACCATGATTTGCCTTTTATGTAAAGAAATAAAAGTGATATTTACTTATATGATTATATATGGTCAGACTATGATTATATATGGTCAGACTATCACTGGGAACATGAATTAATAAGAACATGGACCAGAGTGTATTGATAGAAAGAATGTACTTTTCATTATAAACAATTTTATAATTTTTGACTTTGTGTTTAAGAAAGCATGAGCATAAATATATACATATATCTGAATAAATAAATGTTTTAAAATATATTTTAGTAAAATACCTATCAGTTAAAAAATTCATTGTTTTGGGTATTGAGGGTAGAGCATGGATATTGGGGTCAGAAATATGTGGATTCAACGCTAGATACAAACTAAGTTGTAAACCCTGTGGCTTTGCATAATATACTTAATCTTTATGAATTCACTTTTTAATCTGAAAATTGGGTAATAGAACATAATCTAAGGATTCTTCTGAGGATTAAATGTGATAATACAGAGAATATCCCTAGACTTCTCCCTCTCTCTCTTGTTCTTTCCCCTCAAAACTCTTTTTCTTTCCACAGTAATATGATCTTTCAGGGAGACCTGTTAAGTGGTAAATTTGGAAATAGATTTATTTTTCCTATAGAATGATCTTTAAAGTTCTTCATGGTCTTAATATATTTTACATTTTTCTATGTGGTACATTTATCCACAGCAATAAGTACAGCATATTTTTGCAATTTCCAAATTTTTAGAAGTTAGAAAGAACCAATGTGTAAGTTTTACTCATAGATTTTAATTTTAATATACCTTCAAACTTACAGAAAAGTTGTAATAAGAATACAAAGAGCCCCCATATGTACCTTACTTAGATCCACCAAATGTTTACATTTTCCCCCATGTATCATTCTTTCCTCCTACCAATGTAACCATCTATTTACAAAGTCTATTTCTCTATCTATTGATATCTATCTATCTATCTACCTGGTCTATTTTTTTTCTGAATATTTTGAGAGTAAGCTGACGACACTCTGCCTACTTACCCCTAAAATGCTCTATGTATGTATTTCCTTAGAACCAGACACTCTCTTATACATTTAAATTATACAATTATCAATAACAGAAAATTTAGCATTTATACAATGTTATTATTATTTAATCCACAATCCAAATTCAAATGTCATTAATTGTGCAAATAATAACTCTTTTTATATAGATTTTTTTCCCCCCATGTCCATGATCCAACTCACAATCACACATTGCATTCAATTGTCCAGTCTGGAATGATTCTTCAGCTTTTATTTGTCTTTTTTTTCCCCTTGACATATTTGAGCGTACAGGCCAGTTACTTTGTTGAATATTTCTCAATTTGAGTTTGTCTGAAGCTACCTCATAAATGTACCCAGGTATGCATTTTTGGCAGAAAAGTTATTGAATTGATAATACATTCTTTTCTAGTGCATCACTATCAGAAAGCATATTGTGTCAGTTTGTCACAATACAGCAGATGTAAACTTTTATTATTTGGCTATAGTGGTGTCTGGTAGCCATAATGATAATTTTTCTCATTTTAGTTAACAATTTAAATTTAACATTTGATATTTAACAAATTTAATAATTTAACAAAATTAAGGAGATACCTTGAAATGATGTAAATATCCTGATCCTAGTCAAATTTTCATCAACTAGATTTAGAATCTATCGATGACTGCATAGCTCCATAATTCCTTTACTATCTATTGAGCACATTGCAAGGAAAAGCTTCATGTTTTCTGTTATTCAGTTCTTGAATTATTTTAGAATCAACTCATAGTGATTTTATTCAATAAAATTTAAGTGCATATTACTTTTACATTATTTTCTTTTTTTAGTGGTTCCATTTACATCTTCCAAATAACACTTCAAGTCCTCTTCCAAATAACACTGTGTCATATTATGTGAAGTTTAAGTACATTATAACAGAGTATTCCCAATTCTTCCCATCTACCCCTTAAAATATTGCTGTCATTCATTCACTTATCCATAAAGTATCAAAACCAAATACACTGTTGCTATTATTATTTTGAACAAAGTGCTATCTACTAGCTCAGTTAAGAATAAGAAAAAATAGGGGGTGGAGTCAAGATGTCAGTGAGGGAAGACACCAAGTTAGCATCTCCCCACAACTAGGGCACCTGCCATTACTGGTGGGGGACTTGGATGCCCAAGGATATGGGAGGAACCCCCAAGTAAACTGGTAGGACGTGGGGGGACAGAGGAGGGAGGAGAAGTGGAGGCCAGACAGGATTGGCACCCCTGAGGCTGGGGAGATCAAGAGAGGCAGGTGGGAGAAGCCGTCCAGAAGGAGCAGGATAGGAGAGGAGGGCATTTGTCCTGCCCACTCAAGCCCAGGAAGCCTGCTGGGCTCCCAGGTGAGGTCCCCTGCCCTCTGAGATCAGAGGTGGGGGACATGCCTGGACCCCTTCTGTTTCTTGAGCCTAAGCCCCAACCCCCAGAGCTCCCAGGGCCTTTTCCAGGCCTGTGGGTCCTAAGCATAGGGCCCACTCACCACCCAAACCTCGCCCTTGCTTAGGCCCCACCCTCCATAGCCAAGGCCCTTCCCCCTTTTTATTGCTTTCTCTTTTTTTTTTTTATTTCCTTCCTCCTTTTTTTTTTACTATTATGGTACTGATGTACCTTCTGGTTGTTGATTCAACTATATTGTTATTTTTATATTCTTTCTAATATGTCTGCTAGTTTCCTAGTCTAATTTTATTTTTTTACTTTGTTATTGTTCTCTTTTTCTTTTTTTCTTACCACCCCACATGGCTTGCGGGACCTTGATTCACGAACTGGGGGTCGGGCCGAAGTACCTACAGTGGAAGCTCCAAGTCCAAACCACTGGACTAACAGGAGAACCTGAGACCCCAGGAAATATTCATTAGAGCAAGGTCTCACAGAGGTCCTCATCTCAGCACCAAGACCCAGCTCTGCCCAACAGCCTACAAACTGCAGTGTTGGAAGCCTCAGGCCAAACAACCAGTAAGACAGGAACACAATCCAACTCATAAAAAAAAAAAAAGACTGTAAAAAGTATGTCACAAATGAAGGAGCAAGGTAAAAACCAACAAGACCAAATAAATGAAGAGGAAATAGAAAATCTACATGAAAAAGAATTTAGAGTAATGATAGTCAAAATGATCCAGAATCTTGGAATGGAGGAACGGATTAAGAAAATACAGGAGGGTTGGAGGGAGGGAGACGCAAGAGGGAAGAGATATGGGAACATATGTATATGTATAACTGATTCACTTTGTTATAAAGCAGAAACTAACACACCATTGTAAAGCAATTATACTCCAATAAAGATGTAAAAAAAAAAAAAGAAAATACAAGAAATGTTTAACAAAGATCTAGAAGAACTAAAGAACAAACAGAGATGAACAACGCAATAATTAAAATGAAAAATACAGTAGAAGGAATCAATAACAGAATAACTGAGGCAGAAGAACGAATAAGTGGGCTGGAAGACAAAATGGTGGAAATAACTGCTGAGGAGCAGAATAAAGAAAAAAGAATGAAAAGAATTGAAGACAATCTCAGAGAGGTCTGAGACAACACTAAACACACCAACATTTGAATTATAGGTATCCCAGAAGAAGAAGAGAAAAAGAAAGGGTCTGGGAAAATATTTGAAGAGATTATAGTCGAAAACTTCCCTAACATTGGAAAGGAAATAGTCACCCAAGTCCAGGAAGCACAGAGAGTCCCATACAAGAAAAACCCTAGGAAAAACACACCAAGACACATATTAATCAAACTAACAAAAATTAATTTCAAAGAAAAAATATTAAAAGCAGCAAGGAGAAACAAAAAATACAAAGGAATTCCCATAAGGTTATGAGCTGATTTTTCAGCAGAAACTCTGCAGGCCAGAAGGGAGTGGCAGGATATATGTAAAGTGATGAAAGAGAAAAACCTACAACCATGATTACTCTACCCAGCAAGGATTGCATTCAGATTCAATGGAGAAGTCAAAAGATTTTCAGACAAGCAAAGTTAAGAGAACACAGCACCACCAAACCAGCTTTACAACAAATGCTAAAGAAACTTCTCTAGGCTGGAAACACAAGAGAAGAAAAAGACCCACAAAAACAAACCCAAAACAAATTAAGAAAATGGTAATAGGAACATTCACATAAATAATAACCTTGAATGTAAATGGATTAAATGCCCCAACCAAAAGACACAGACTGGCTGAATACATACAAAAACAAGACTCATATATATGCTGTCTACAAGAGACCCAATTCAGACCTAGGGACACATACAGACTGAAAGTGAAGGGATGGAAGAAGATATTCCATGCAAATGGAAATCCAAAGAAAGCTGGAGTAGCAACACTCATATCAGAAAAAATAGACTTTTAAACTAAAGACTGTTACAAGAGACAAAGAAGAACACTACATAATGATCAAGGGATCAATCCAACAAGAAAATATAAAAATTGTAAATATATATACATCCAACATAGGAGCACCTCAATACATGTGCTAACAGCCATAAAAGGGGAAATCAACAGTAACACAATAATAGTGGGAGACATTAACACCACACTTACACCAATGGACAGATCATCCAGATAGAAAATCAATAAAGAAGCACTGGCCTTAAATGACACATTAGACCAGATAGACTTAATTAATATTTATAGGACATTCCTTCTGAAAACAGCAGAATACACTTTCTTCTCAAGTGTATATGGAACATTACCCAGAATACATCACATCTTGGGTTACAAATCAAGCCTATGAAAATTGAAATCATATCAAGCATCTTTTCTGACCATAATGCTATGATATTAGAAATAGATTACAGGGGAAAAAAAGCTGTGAAAACATGGAGACTAAGCAATATGTTACTAAATAACCAATGGATCACTGAAGAAATCAAAGAGGAAATCAAAAAATACACAGAAGCAAATGACAATGAAAACACAATTACGCAAAACCTATGGGATGCAGAAAAAGCAGTTCTAAGAGGGAAGTTTATAGCAATTCAATCTCACCTCAAGAAACAAGAAAAATCTCTAATAAACAATCTAACCCTACACTTAAAACAAGTAGAGAAAGAAGAAAAAAAAAAAACCTAAATTCAGTAGAGGAAAGAAATCATAAAGACCAGAGCAGAAATAAATGAAATAGAAATGAAGAAATCAATAGCAAAGATCAAAAAAACTAAAAGCTGGTTCTTTGAGAAGATAAACAAAATTGATAAACCCTTAGCCAGGCTCATCAAGAAAAAAAGGAAGAAGATGCAAATCAATAAAATTAGAAATGAAAAAGGAAAAATCGCAACTGACACTGCAGAAATACAAAGGATTATAAGAGAGTACTACAAACAACTATATGCCAATAAAATGGTCAACCATGAAGAAATGGACAAATTCTTGGAAAGCTACAATTTTCCAAGACTGAACCAGGAAGAATTAGAAAATACAAACAGACCTATCACAAGTAATGAAATTGAAACCATAATTAAAAATATTCCAGCAAACAAAAGTCCAGGACCAGATGGCTTCACAGGTGAATTCTATCAAACATTTAGAGAAGAGCTAACACTGATCCTTCTCAAACTCTTCCAAAAGATTGCAGAGGGAGAAACACTTGCAAGTTCATTCTACAAAACCACCATCACCCTGATACCAAAACCAGGAAAAGATATCACAAAAAAAGAAAATTATAGACCAATATCACTGATGAACATAGATGCAAAAGTCCTCAACAAAATACTAGCAAACAGAATCCAACAGCACATTAAAAGGATTATACACCATGATCAAGTGGGATTTATCCCAGGGATGCAAGGATTCTTCAATATATGCAAATCAAACAATGTGATACACTATATTAACAAATTAAGGAATAAAAACCATATGATCATCTCAATAGATGCACAAAAAGCTTTTGACAAAATTCAACACCGATTTATGATAAAAACTCGCCAGAAAACGGGCATAGACGGAACCTACCTCAACATAATAAAGGCCATATATGACACACTCACAGCAAGCATCATACTCAATGGTGAAAAACTGAAAGCATTTCCACAAAGATCAGGAAAAAGACAAGGATGTCCACTCTCACCACTCTTATTCAACATAGTTTTGGAAGTCCTAGCCATGGCAATCAGAGAAGAAAAAGAAATAAAAGGAATACGAATTGGAAAAGAAGAAGTAAAACGGTCACTGTTTGCAGATGACATGATACTATACATAGAAAATCCTAAAAATGCCAGCAGAAAACTACTAGAACTAATCAGTGAATTTCTTAAGATTGTAGGATACAAAATTCATGTACAGAAATCTCTGGCATTCCTATAAAAAAACAATGAAAAGTCAGAAAGAGAAATTAAGGAAACACTCCCATTTACCACTGCAACAAAAAGAATAAAATACCTAGAAATAAACCTTCCTAAGGAGGCAAAAGACTTGTACTCAGAAAACTGTAAAACACTGATGAAAGAAATCAAAGATGACATAAACAGATGGAGAAATATACCATGTTCTTGGATTGGAAGATCAATACTGTGAAAATGACTATACTACCCAAAGCCATCGACAGATTCAATGCAATCCCTATCAAACTACCAATGGCATTCTTCACAGAATTAGAACAACAAATTTTACAATTCGTATGGAAACACAAAAGACCCCAAATAGCCAAAGCAATCTTGAGAAAGAAAAATGGAGTTGGAGGGATCAGTCTCCCCAACTTCAAACTATACCACAAAGCTACAGTAATCAAGACCATACGGTACTGGCAGAAATAAAGAAATATAGATCAATGCTACAGGATAGAATACCCAGAGATAAACCCACGCACATATGGGCACCTAATTTATGACAAAGGAGGCAAGAACGTACAGTGGAGAAAAGACAACCTTTTCAATAAGTGGTGCTGGGAAAACTGGACAGCTACATGTAAAAGAATGAAATTAGAACACTACCTAACACCATACCCAAAAATAAACTCCAAATGGATTAAAGACTTAAATGTAATACCAGACACTATAAAACTCTTAGAGGAAAACATAGAAAAACACTCTTTGACATAAACCACAACAAGATCTTTTTTTGACCCACCTCCTACAGTAACAGAAATAAAAACAAAAATAAACAAATGGAATTTAAAAGCTTTTGCACAGCAAAGAAAACCATAAATAAGACAAAAAGACAACCCTCAGAATGGGAGAAAGTATTTGCAAATGAAACAAGAGACAAAGGATTAATCTCCAAAATATAGGAACAGCTCATGGAGCTCAATATCAAAAAGACGAACAATCCAGTTAAAAAGTGGGCGGAAGGGCTTCCCTGGTGGCGCAGTGGTTGAGAGTCCGCCTGCCGATGCAGGGGACACGGGTTCGTACCCTGGTCCGGGAAGATCCCACAAGCAGCGGAGCGGCTGGGCCTGTGAGCCTTGGCCACTGAGCCTGCGCGTCCGGAGCCTGTGCTCTGCAACAGGAGAGGCCACAACAGTGAGAGTCCTGCGTACCACAAAAAAAAAAAAAAAAAAAAAAAAAAAAAGTGGGCGGAAGACCTAAATAGACATTTCACCAAGGAAGACAGATGGATGGCCAACAGGCACATGAAAAGATGCTCAACATCACTAATTATTAGAGAAATGCAAATCAAAACTACAATAAGGTATCACCTCACACTGGTCAGAATGGCCATTATCACAAAATCTAGAAACAATAAATGCTGGAAAGGGTGTGATGAAAAAGGAACCCTCCTGCACTGTTGGTGGTAATGTAAATTGATACAACCACTATGGAAAACAGTATGGAGGCTTCTTAAAAAACTAAAAATAGAATTACCATATGACCCAGAAATCCCACTACTGGGCATATCCCTGAGAAAACCATAATTCAGAAAGACAAATGTACCACAATGTTCTTTGAAGCACTATTTACAATAGCCAGGACATGGAACCAACCAAAATATCTATCAACAGATGAATGGATAAAGATGTGGCACATATATACAATGGAATATTAGACGTGGAACCAACCAAAATATCTATCAACAGATGAATGGATAAAGAAGATGTGGCACATATATACAATGGAATATTACTCATCCATAAAATGAAACAAAATTGAGTTATTTGTAGTGAGGTAGATGGACCTAGAGTCTGTCATACAGAGTGAAGTCAGTCAGAAAGAGAAAAACAAATACCATATGCTAACACATATATATGGAATCTAAAAAAAAAAATAAATGGTACTTATGAACACAGTTGCAGGGCAGGAATAAAGAGTAGACATAGAGGATGGACTTGAGGACATGGGGTGGGAGGGGGAAGCTGGATCGAAGTGAGAGTAGTATCAACATATATACACTACCGAATGTAAAATAGATAGTGGGAAGCAGCAGCACAGCACAGGGAGATTAGCTCAGTGCTTTGCGATGACCTACAGGGTTGGGATAGGGAGGGTGGGAGGAAGACTCTAGAGGGAGGGGATATGGGGACATATGTATGCATGTTGCCGATTCACTTTGTTGTACAACAGAAACTAACACAGTATTGTGAAGCAATTTATTCCAATAAGATCTGTATAAAAATAAGAATAAGTAAATGAAAGATTTTATATTATCTTAGTTTGTTTTCTCTAGGGCTATTCCTTTCTTTCAAATATTCCTATTTGAAATGACTATTTCAGTCTTTCATTCATTCCTTTATTGGAATGGCAGTTTTTTTATTAATTTTGTGTGTGTATGTCTGTGTTTAATCAGCATATGAATTTTTTCTCAATTATTTTCTCCCAGTCTATGGTTTGCTTCAAAACAAATTTTTAATGTTGCCTTTTGATGATATCTGATTATACAGTTTTTTAATTGTTACGGCTTTGTGTGTCCTCTCTAAAATACTTTTTTGCCTACTCTCAGGATAAGACATGCCTCTGTTTTTTATTTCTAGAATCTTCATCATTTTAGATTTTATGTATAATTTCATTATTCATCCCAAATTATTGGTTAATTTCCAATATGAGGTAGGAGGAAGTAGTTCTTCTTTTTTTGATTAGATATGCAATCTTTTTCAATGTAATTTCTTTGAAAAGGCTTTTCTTATCCCATGAATTACTTTGGAGCCTATGTCAAAAGTCAATTTACCTTCTAAATGTAGGTCTGTTTCTGGATTCCTTATCCTTTCCACTGAGTATATTTAATTTATCTTTAGGTCCAAACTAACCTCACTGTGTATCATTGTAGTAACACCTGAAATGAGATATGTTAAGGTCTCCAAATTTGTTTTTATTTTCAAGATTGTTTAGCTACATAAGTTCTGTGTATTTCCATACAAATTTTTGAGTATATTTTAGAAAAAACTTGTCACATCAATGAAAAATCCTTCTGAGGAAAATAGAAATTTTAACAATGTTGAGTTTTCTAATCCAGGAATACATTTATTTCTCCATTTACTGAAGTATTTAAATTTTTTTTCAGTAATTTCTTGTAGTTATCAATGAACAGGTTTTTCTTTTACCTTGTTTATGAAATTAATTTCTAGTTATTTACTTAAATAATATTGAGAAATGGAGTTTTAAAACTATTTTTCAATTCTTTTACTACTATTACTTTGAAATATAATTGAATTTTATATGATTGTGAATCTTTCAACCTTGCTAATTTTAATCATTAATGCCATAGTTGTTTTGTAGTTTCCTTAAGATTTTCTGTGTAAACAATCTTGTTTGACTCATCTATGACTAGAATTATTTTACATATTTCTTTTTAATCTTTATACTTTTAACTTTTATTTTCTTTATTTCTTTAGTTTTCGTTAATTGTTCATATTATTTCTTAACACATTTTGTTTATTTTGGGGGGCAGGAACTACCAGACAATGTTAAGTAAAAGCAAGGAGAGCAGTCATTCATTATTTTCCTTAAATTGAAGGGAAAGCAATCAATATTTGACCATTATGTTTGATATTATCTTTAGGTTTTTCATAGCTATCCTGTGAATGGGTACCAAATTGCATCTATTAAAATGGTCATATGTGGGTTCTTCCCCTTACTTTATTAATGTGGTAAAATATATAGATACATTTTCAAATGTCAAGGTGGTCTTCTAGTATTGGGCTAACCCACATTTTGGCATGATAGTTTTGCTCCTTTTTCTGTTGATAAATTGCTCTATTTGATTTACTAATATTTTGTCCAAGATGTTTCTGCATATGTTCATTAGGGCTAGAGCTCTATAGTTTTCTTTTTTTTTTAATGTCTTTATCACATTTTGATGTTAGATTTTTGCTCACCTCATAGGACATGCTACAAAGAGTTTCCCTCTTTTCTAATTCCAAGAGGTTTTTCATAAGTTTAGAACCATTTATTTATATGGTTGATAAAATTCACTGGTGTATCATGCGGGCCTAAAGTTTCTCTGTGGACAAAGTTTTGTTAGCATTTATAATTTCTTTTATAGACATAGGGTTATTCACTTTGTGTTTTCTATTTCACCCTGTGCCTGTTTCAGTTAGTTGTTTTTATCAAGGAATTACCATATTTCATCTAAGATTTCAAATTTATTGACATAAAATTATTTAGGAAATTTTCAATCTTTTTAATGTTTGTAATATCTATGGTGGCAACCTCTAGTTGTTGTTTTTTTTTTTCTTTTCTGTTAATGGTAATTTGTGTTTCCTCTCTTATTTGTCATTCCTACCAGTGAATTTTCATTTAAAAAAATAGTCTTAAAGAACCAATTTTTGACTTTAACATTTTTCCCTATTCTGTAGATATACACTCATATCTTTATTATTTTGTTTCTTCTCATTATTTGGGTAGTATCTTTTCACTAGCTATTTAAAATGAAATCTTAGAACATTGATATTAAACTTTCTTCTTTTCGAAATTTACTATTAATATTAGTTGCTAGGGCTGCCATAACAAAGTACTATCAACTGTGTGGCTTTTAAAACAACAGAAATTTATTCCTTTATAATTCTGTAGGCTACAAGTCTGAAATACCACTGTTGGCAAGGCCAAACTATCTCTGCAGAATCTAGATGATCCTTCTTTGCCTCTTAAGCCTCTGGTAGTCTCAAGTATTCCTTGGCTTGTGGCAGAATAATTATAGTATTTTCATCTTTCACCTGGCCAGCTTCCCTTGTGTGTGTGTCTCTCTCCTCTTTTTACAGAGTCCAGTGATATGGGATTAAAGGCCCAGCAGGCACCTAGGATGTTAAGCAGAAATTTAAGAAGAACAAATTATCATCCTGCTCTTGGAGGAAGTAAAATTTAGCTAAGTAAAGAAGAAAGTTTTGTGGTGACTTTCCTCTAGAGGAGAAGAAAATAATGTAGTATCAGAAATAAACTACTGATTTTAGTTTATAATTTACAAATAGAATTTAGGGTTAAAAAATTACTCTGTGAATAATACTCTATTACTTTTTTTTTAAATCCTGGTTTCAGGCACTATGCATCAGAAAATGCATGTTTCACAAATAAGCAATCTCAACGTAAATGTTATCACCATTTAACAAATCAGAAAATTAAACATCAGTAATTAAACATTCTTGCTAAATGTTTAAATACAGCTAAGGTGTCCATGTTGCAGTTAAACTAATGATAATATTATGTATTACTTCACTAATTGTAAGTTTGATCATTAATTTTGATACCTAATAAGTTGAAATAAGACCTACGTCATTTTTTAATCAACTTGTTTCTTTTAGGAGGGAGAAATTATGGGTACCCACAAATAATGTGTTGTTACCTCTAAAGGGTGAAATTTTCCCTCCTTGTACATCTTATAATGAAAATGCCTTATCTACCTTCTTAAAAAAAATATGAATTAAGGCATGACACTTCTATTACCAATTATTAAGGAGCATAGATTCTTGATGTAATCACCTTTTCTTGATGTTCTATAATGTGCTTTGCAGCAGAAACTAAATCATGGGATTTGGTTTTTATTTTCTCTATATTTAGAACTAGCTAACTGAATTACATTAAAGTAGTTCAAAGAATGTAAATTAATATCTTAATAATACTAATTTTCTGTCTTTAAAATGAAATCATGGTTTAAATTAAATATACAAAGTCATAAGTTAGAGATCATTTCCCATCTTTAAGTTATGTTTATTAGAGATACAAAAATTATTTGTGATGAAAACTCAATTATAAATAGTTAGACTACACCAAACATATTCAATAAAAATATGCTTTTTTAATATTCCAGCCTCATACACAAAACAACTACAGAGTCTACTCTGGAAATTCCTGATAGTGAATAAACCAACTTGATACTGATGAAAACCAAAACACTATTTGTTCATTTCATAAATTCAGACATACGTCTTTGTTACTGGAAAATGGTGTTGGATGAAAGATTAAGTAGGTATATATTCCCCTGGGATTCTGTCACAGAGCTGGTATTTCTTTCTAGACCCCCCACATTATGAAAAGATACAGTTTTAATAAACAAACCATTTCTGATCTCAGCAAGGAACTTAGCAGGGATTTTGAAAGTCAAACACACAGGAGCCATGCTTGACTGTGTTGGTAAAAGTAACATCTGCCTGAGAGTTTTAAACAACAGACTTTTCAAATCACTTTTAAAGCCACAGTAGGAGATGTGACAACCATAAGCAATACCTCAGGCAGAACAGGAACATGAAAGCTGGAAGAAGTCAATTGCACTCAAATAATGAAATAATCCCTATTAAGGGGAAACAAGAGGAATAACTTAAAGTTCCTGTTTATCTCTGTCTACCTAAGCTTTTATGTACCCTTTCTAGTCTTCATTACTGAATGCCACTGACTTTAAAGAAAGAAAATAATTACCACTGAAGAAAATTAACTTCACACTGCCCAAGTTACAATAGTGACTTATTTCAAAATCAAATTTGATTCCTAATTCAGTACTTTTACTTAGGATATATAGGATATCAAGCAACATATATCAATTAGTACTGGCCTGGATGATTAGGATGTAAAAAGAGTGAAGCAAGGCACTAACAATGCAATTCTGGAAAAACAAGGTGAAAATATACCCCAAGATACCTAAGGCCTTTGAAATTCATTTAAATGTGTTGTATCTTTTCTATTGTACCTGCAAAACAAGGAAAGATGCAATACGTATTTTTACTTTAGTTTAATACATGTTCATATGTATTTTTACTTTATATGCTGTGTTGTTCTAAACCTGTTACTAGATAATTCACTTGGTTAAAACACAGCAAATAGGGCTTCCCTGGTGGCACAGTGGTTGAGAGTCCGCCTGCAGATGCAGGGGACACGGGTTCGTGCCCTGGTCCGGGAAGATCCCACATGCTGCGGAGTTGGTAGGCCCGTGAGCCATGGCCGCTGAGCCTGCACATCCGGAGCGTGTGTTCTGCAACGGGAGAGGCCACAACAGTGAGAGGCCCACGTACCACAAAGAAACAAAAAAAAACCCCAAGAAAACCCACAGCAAATAAAGCTAAGAGCACAGAATAGACTCCAAAGAAGAGAATATTACTATTCAGCTTCTCTTATACATGTCAATAAAAAGAAAGAAAATCATTTTTTTCATGTTGGCATAAATAAGTTACATGTTCAGGTCTCAAGAAAAAGTACACTGCGTAACATTTCTACTTACTAAAAATCATGAGGTGGTCAATGAAGGATGAAGAGAATTTAGGAGACTGAAGAGAGAGAAAGCAAAGGAGGAAACTGTGTTCCTCCGTAAATAAAAAATGTAGTTAATATGTGCATTCCATTTATCTTGTTCCCTTATAGGATATTTAATAATAATTCAGGCACTCACAATTGTAGCTCACTAAATCTTGCCAAAATTGATTTATGTGATGACACACTTAATAAATGTCAAAAATATTTTTATAGGAAAGAAATCACTACTGAGTGAACTATGAGAATATAGTTAAAATAAGTTAGCTATTCTCTGTAATATGTCAGCTAGAGAAAAACACACAACTTAAAAGTTGCAAGTTATGTTTTGTTTGGGGAACCTTACTGAGGACTATAGCCCAGGAAACAGCCTCTCAGATAGTTTTGAGGAACTGAGCCAAAGAGGTAAGGGAGGAGCCAGGATATATGAGTTTTTGGTGAATAAAAAGAAAAAAACATGTAGTCTCACATCAAAAGATTACTGCTAATCACAAAAAACACACATCTCAAACTAACGATTTGAGTACTTTTTTATGTACGGGAAGGTGCAAGAATCTGGGTTCATTGAAATTATTCCTTGGATATGCATCTTAACTATCTAGGGCTAATATCCAAAGCACAGAATACTTCTGGTTTTTCTCCATCCTGAATTCCCCTCAGGGCCCACCACAGGGGGTGGCAGCAGAGGTTTACCACTTGAAGGCCCACAACATTCTTCATTTACTGAAATGGCAGGCAAGTTTGTTTTTTTTTTTGTCTGCAAATAGATAATTTCTCTCAAAGTTCTCTCTATAATGATCATCAACCAATCTGAGGAAAGTAAAACAAAAGGACAAAGTTTCACCAAGAACGGTCAAGAATTATTACAAGAAATATTTTGAAGTATTTTTTCTCTGTTATCAGCACAACTGTGGCAAACATATAATTCTCCAACTATCTAAATGCAATGTCTTTAATTCATTTGCATTTTATTGAGAATTGACTCCATGCAAAACACTGTGCTGAATATGATGACAGTTTGCTAAAAATTATTACTTTAGACTGAAGGATCAACTAAGGTCAAGGAACAGAACCTGTAAGTGATTATGTGATAGTTAGGACTGAAATCTATGTATTATGACACCAAATTCAGCAAGATTTCTGCTATGTTACAACGGATAATTTATCCACCACAATTAAAATATCTTAAAATACTTTACTATAATATATATCAATATGAAAATTTCCAAAAGAATGACCTAATTATGGAAATATATTTTATAATTTATTTTCTTCTTTCCCAGGGAAAAGAGTTATGGATACACATATGGACTCTCGGCGTGCACGTGCGCACACACACACACACATATTAGCTCAATCAGTTTACTGATACACTGATGAATTACTTCATGTAATTTATTCCTAGAGAAAAATCAACTGAAATTAAAACAACTTGAGGAGATATTATGAAATCCTACTTCTGTGAATTTTTAAAGGAATTTAAAAATTTTTTTAAATTTCTGGCTATATACAAAATCATAATCATTTTGGGGCTATCTAGTAACCAGTCACCATGTACTTCACATTCAATAGCCAACTCTTCCTTACTAAATTCTGATAAAATAAACTTTAGATGTGATGAAGCAAAATACTTATTTGTTTTTATGTACCTTTAAGTTGTTAGGGATCCCCTTAGATAAAGTTAATATCTTTTCAGAGAAGTTAGCTTTGTTGTCATACATACACGCTCCTCTAAAGACTGCAATATTTTATAAAGCATGGCTGGTTTAAAAGCTGTCTATAAGGTAAAAAAAAAAAAGGTGAAAACAAACTACAACTTGGGAATCATTTCACAATTGTTAATATACCCTGCTGACTTTAAAAATTGCTAAAAAGTCATAAAGAATATTTATTTGAAAGTATTTTCCTCTGGAATATAAAACATAAACATGAAACAATAGTTATCCTTGCTTCTACAAGTCTGAAAAATTTCAAAGTTGTTTAAAGCATATCTAACTGTCTGAGAATGCAGGGATCATAACATGATTCTGGGTACCTTATAACCACGTCTAGTGATGTAAGATTTGGCAACAAATAACACCTGCATTTTTACAGAGTACAAATATATTCATATATTTTTCTTACTTTCTTCTGAAAAATTTTCTATATCTGGAATGTGTGTGTATCTGAGGGACTTGATGATTTCTAACAGAAACAGACATATTGTAAACATCCTTTCCTTTACATGTTGATGATTATCTCAAAAATGAAATATTCTATTAAAACTCTAAGAAGAGCATCAACAGATTAATGTTGGTAATTCATATGAAAACAGAAACATGTAAGAAGTGTTACTGGATAATTTTTTCTAAATGACCATCTACATAATTATCTTTTTAACAAATATTCATAAAAACCCACGAGGAACAAACTGTTGGTTACCAATTCATGTTTATGAATAACCTTATCTTCAAGACTGTGGGCATGAAAGATGATGCAACTAATCATTTATTTCAGAAATAATCATTTTGTCTTCATCTTCGTGTAAAATTATTGGTATAAATATTTAATTTTAACATGTTTTAAAACATGTTTTAAAACATTATTAAGACCCTTATATATAAAAATGGGTTATCTGACAATCAAAAAAAGTAGTTGGGTCAAAACTGTATTTTTCAAATACTATTATCAATCTTTGCTTCATTCCAAAGAATTTCCATACAAAAGTTCAATATATAAAACAATAAATGGTTGCTAATTTGTCTTAAAATGTATAGCATGTCCATTGTATCCACACTGTATATTTATTTAGCACCATGTCCATTCCTTTACTGGACAATTAAATTGGAAATGTGAATTTTGAAGACACAGAACCACATCCACTATGACAGTAGTGAGAAGAGGGATCAGTACACACGTAAGCGTTGATCATTTCTTTTTATCTTAAGGCTTACAGAAGTTCCAAGAGGAGCAAAATAATTCTGAATTTTGAAATGGATAAAACTTTTATGGTCAAATAAATGTTATGTAGGGGATATGGCACACACCCAATAGCTGATGAATTTTGTTAACAATATTTTTCAAAATGACTTCGAAAGTGATATTAATACCTTATCAATATATTGCTTATGAGGGTCAAGGCAGTATACTCTTAGTTGTCAGGAAATTGAAATAGTGTTTAAATTATTATCATTTTATAGTACACTTGTAGATTACTGGTATATGATAGAGGAATGTGGAAGGGAGAGATAGCCCTTAGAAAGAGTTATTTAAGGATAATAAAAGGAATTTGAAAGAAAAAATTCAAGAGACAGAAAACCCACAGTAATGGAAAGGACTGAATGCCATAGATCATTTTTATTTAAATCACTGCCTAAAGATAGACAGATTCATGAAAATGATGACAAAACAAAAGGTTTAGGGTACTGCAAGCTATAAGTGCTTTGGGGAAGAGCTAGAACCCATGTTGCAAGTAATCCCCAGCTTTACACACAACCCTTTGGAACTTGATGTGTTTACACACAAATCTAGAAACACTGTAGTAAATACTTCAGGAAACTTCATTACACAAAACTTTTTTGTATCCTTAACTTCAGTGTTTACTCTAAAATACACGAACAATCTATATATCTTTTATCAGTATTTTGGTGCTATGTTAAGTTTTACCTTTAATTTTTGCCTCATGTTTTCATTTTAATTCCAAATTTTCTTTGAAAACATTATATTTTACTGTTACTGCTTGGATGGTGTAGTTCTTCATATGATCATTTCCATGTTCAAATATTACAGAACGTCAAAGACCCTGGATTTATGAACTTTTATTTTCTGCTAAAGTTTAGTGAAAAATTCTAATTGGAGACTAAGTAGGTAAACCCCTCCCCTGAAATACTCTTAATATGGTCCATGTGCAAAAACTTTAGTTTATGATCTTACCCACCACATAAAGTGTCAGAGCAAGATATCATACAACCCACTGAGAAAATTGGCCAGGGACTCTGTGTTTCCAAAGTATTAACTGAGACTTGTTAGACTTTAGTTATATAAATGCACAAATTAACCACATCTTTTAACAAAATAAGATACTTAACTTGTTTTAAGAATATTTTGAATGGTTTAAACAAATCATAATCTTGAATGTGTTATTTTCAAACCACTCTCATACAACCAACGCTAGATCTCATCTTGGAGTATATTTTAAAATAACACAAAAAGAGAGAAAGCAGCATTTATTCCCAACTGGATAATATATGTAGTACTAGGTAGCTTTACCTAGAAAGAATAAAAAAGAAGAAAAAAACCTGGAAAATTCTTAAAAGGAGCAACAAAACTGACCAAGGAACCAACATGAATGAGAAAATAATTAAAGTTTGTACCAGTAACATATGAAAAGTGTGAAATTCTTGTCTACTAATTCCCTTGTCTCCAGTAATAGAAATGCATATGGAATAATTTTCAGGCTATTAAAAAAAAATGGGGGAGGAAAACTCAATTAACAGAAAGGTATTTTTAAAATAAATGTTAAGAGAATTAAAAATTATCTTTAACCTCTCAATTTAGAGATGACTATTAGCACCATATTGGTATATTTATTGCCATCCTTTTTTCTTATATTGATTATACTACACCCTAATTTGTTGTATCCCTGTTCACTTAGGGACATTTATAATTACCATGAGTTTCTAATTGACGTCACAATGAGATAAAGATAAAAATGGGCCAAGATGGATTTATGAGGAGCCAGGTTTGAAGGAAAGCCAGGAATGTGCCAAAAGGTGAAAGTGCTAGCTGGGAATCAAAGGTTTAGTGAGTTCGGAGCTAGGTTATCAATGTGACCAATTTATTTAAAGTATAATTAATGAGATTTTAAAACTGGGTAATACAATAAGATAAATGTGAATGACTTTTGCCTTCAAATCATGCCCTATCTAAATGTAAGCTGAACTTTCAAGGATGACGAAGTGTGGCAGGTGGACACAGGGTGATAAGAGTGCAAAGTGCTTCCCAAATCCCCATCTGGCCAACTAACTCCCACTCTACTCTTCAGCATTAGCTGGCTCTATTAAAATCTCAATTTGGAGAAGAGAAATAACTTAAAATGGAAAAAAATAGTGTCCATGCAAAACTGAAATGAAAAAATTAAAAACAGAGACAGGTTAAAGCATAGCAAAAGATAATGAAGTATTTTAATTAGAAGAATTGCCCTTGGAAATTCTCAGAGAAAAAATACCTCTCCATAATCTCAAAGGAAGAAGCATATGAATTATTTTAAAGGATATCAAAAAATGAGGCATGATTAAAAAAGAAGAGATGATTACTCTCACCAAAAGGGATTAAAAAAATGAACGAACAGAGCCTGGAGAAAATCTGTAGTAGAATTAAATCATTTCAAAAAGTAATGCTAGCATTTGAAGGAAAATATAGATTCTGTTGAAAATTGAGTTGGGGCATGGATAGGAGAAGCTATATTACATGAAGTTGAGAAGAACCAAGAATTAAAGCACAAAGATGATAAACATAAAACTTTAAAAAGATCTAATCTGTATAATTGCATTTCTAGATAAGACAAAAGAGTTAAAAGAAAAATCTAAGTTATAGAAACAATTGTTCTCTTAGATAAATAATAGAATTTTTAGATCATAATGTACAATTTGTACTAGGAAATGTCATTAATAAATATCCCTCACACATATGTATCTTGATAAATATTATGAACTTCAAGACAATAACAAAATCGTCATCCAAGATGTAAAGGCACCTTCAACAGAGGGAAATAAGGACTTCAGACTTCCCAGAGCAGTGATCACTGACAGGAGAAAATGCAACTGTCTGTAAAGTTTTGGGAAAAAGAAATTTGATATGTGTTTATGTTCTCAAATATGTAAGAAATAATAGATCATAGCCCAACAAGTTAATCTAGGAATAACTATTAAAACAACTAGACAGAGTATTAGGCAAAAATATTCAGCCAATGGGAAAATATAAAAATGAAGAACTCAGGAATGGAGAAGTAAAGCGTTTTTTTTAAAGTAGTGAGCAGTGACTACCACTAATTAAAGACTAAACGATGAAGAGAACTATTTTAAAAGATTGGAAATGCTACAAAACTGAACAAGGCAAATTTGGAATAAAAATGACAAATAGAAGTAGGTTGAGATATAGGTGTTCAAATTTTCTCCATTTTCATAGTGAAGTTATTTTTTATTAGCTAAAATGGATACACTGGCATACCTAAGTTTTAAGTATATTATTGGTAGTTTTGAAGAATAGATACTATAATATGCATACCTTCTAAAGCCAGACATTTACACAACAAATAGAGCTTCCAGCAAAAGGTAGGAAATGAACAACAATGATAAAATATCAAATGCAACTTACAATAAGATGGCAAAATTAGAAACAATAATATCTGTAATATTATACTTTTACAAGGTAATGTTAAATGTCTCAAAATGATAGATGGAACAATGTGTGATGAACCTAAAATAGTTAAAATGTAATTGGAGAACCTTGGTAATGGGTATATCACTGTAAAATTCTTAAGTCTTTTCTATGTGTTTGAAATTTTTCATAGTAAAATGCTAAAAAAAATTACGTAATCTGTTAAGCCAAAATAAAACACACTGGCATAAAGTGTGTAAACACTGGGAAAAAAACTAGAGGCCCAGAAGAAAACATAAGAAATTATTGAAAAGTTAAGACCTTTTCATGCACGGCACAGAATACAGAAGCCATTCAAAAGGTTTTCAAAATTATCACTTTAATTAAAAGACAAAGATGCACATAGAAATAAATGATACATTCAGTTTTTTGAAAAGTGAAACTGGCAAAACATGACAAATCACTAATGTGGTTATGTAATGCTTTACAAATCAAATAGGAGAAAGACTACAAACTCAACAGTCAAATCATCAATATGAACAGTTTACAACAAAGTACATAAAAATGCTTATAAGCAGAGAAATAAATTCTCAATCTCACTCAAAAGTAACGAATTACAAATGAGAGTCCAGTTAGAGAGTATATTATTCCTATAAGTTTCGCAAAGATTAAAAAGTGTGATGATGCCTATTTTTGGCCAAGAAAGGGGGCAACTGGCATTGTCGTATGGCTGACTGAGCACAAACAGTTGTATGGACTTTGGCAGGAAATTTGGCAGGATCTGTTCAACATAAACCTGTATAATCTCTTAGACTCAGAAATTCCACTTCTGGGAGTTTACACTAGAAAAATATTAACACAATTGTGTAAAGATAGGAAAAGACATTTGTTGTAACAGTTTATAATAGCGTAGTTTTAGAACGATTTAAGTTTCTACCAGTGAAAGATAGGTTAAATATATTATACTTAAATAATATGCAGTTAGCAAATAATAAATCAGATCTAAAGTGATGATACTCACAGAAAGCATTATAAAGGGAAAAATGTACAGAGCAGAACAATCCTAATGAACAAAGTATGACCCCAAATTTAGGAAAATGAAAGCAAATACTTCCTAGAATATTCATAAAATATTTCAGGAAGGACATACAAAAATGACTTAGGAATGGATTTGGGATATGTGAGAGAGATGAAATTTTACTTTGTTTTTTTAAACCATGTATACTTGAGTTGGACCCAAACCTGTTTTTCATAAATCTTCCCAGATAATTTTGTTATGCTATTAGTTAAGATCAGTAGTATCTGTCAATAGCAGTAAGTGGTTTGTACACAGAGGATATTAAAATCATTCAGTATGAGGATGAGTTAGGGAAACAAGGAAAAACTGTGTACCAGGTAATAACAGTTGTCTGTAATAAACAGAAGCTCTGGGAATAAGAATGTAGAAAAGTAACAAGGTTTCAAGGAACAAGAAAGGCAAAGGTGAGTTGTCAGGACATCAAGAGCAAAAAATAGCTGCTCAGAGGTAAGGTTAGTGACAAACAGCATCACCCTATTTTCTGCTGGTTATAGGAGGAGCCAGCTTGCTTGCTGGTCAATATAATACCGTTGCTAGTGTAGGCACTAGATAATTACGTCTAAGGGAATTGTGACAGTGTGTATGTTCTCATATCGATTCTAGTCATATTTGAGGCAGAAGTAGAATATTACAATTATGAGTGTGTATTTACAAAGATCAATAATTTTTAGGCCACAGTCCTTCAACCTGAGGTGCTGGTTAATATAAAATCCTTAATAGAGTATTTTTCAGTACAATTCTCAAAGGAGTCAGACCTTTACCTAACAATTGCAGTCAGAATCATCCTACTTTCCACTAAGAGATTTATTGTCTCAGTGACTTACCCACAGTCACCCCTATAAATCTAACCATCTGGTAAATTTCATCACTGCTGAGAAGAGGCATGAAAAGTGTATTACTAACTATAGTATCTCTTTATTAAGCCAAAATAGTACCTTTTCGTGACAAAAAAAGCTAAGCATTTTAACTTATGATAGAAATATACAGACGTTTTGATGAACATACTTTACTAAAGATACGCCATCAATATAGGCATTTGTGTCTAAATTCCATTTCTACAAATTTTATGTCATAAAATTTGGCTGAGTCAGATCTCTTGCCCTTTTTGAGTAACTCTATGTGGATCCAGCAAGTAAACATCACATCTAAATCTCATAAACATTTAAAAGATGTCCACCTACACCTCATAAGCCATCATAAGGAAGAATTAGAACCCCATCCATAATTTGGATTTCAGGTGAAAAAAATCTGAATGAAGAAAAAGGAATCATATAAAAACACTATTATAAATGTTAAAAAATAGTCTGGCACTGTGAAGCAGACTTGAAGCCAAAGCCCAGGAGTTTAAAAAAAAAAGATTTTAAATTTAGTATAAGATGGAAATTTCTTGCACCCTCATCCTGGTCCACACCCACCTGTTTCCCAGCCATGAAGAGCTCCTATGCGAACCTAGGAAAGATGGATGCATGTTAAATCGATGAAACTTTGCCTCTAGAGACTCCAATCCCTTTTATGTAGATTCTCCTTTGGAAAAGGTAGACAGTAGAAAAGGAAGAATTTTCTTTCTTCTCTACAAAGAGAACAATAGAAATAAGTAGCTGGCTCTAGACAGCTATATCTGAGGGTGCACAAATCCCCCTCAAGCTTGGGAGATAAGTGTTGTTTAGTGCTGCCTTCTCCAACACATGACTTGCATAAACCTTTTCTTAACTTTGAAAAGTAAAAGAAAGAGACAGTGCACACACGAGAGAAAGAAAAGGCTGAGTGCACTACAGCCAACCACATCTGTAAACAGTAGTTCTAATTAAGTGAGAGACCCTAGGCTGCCCAAAGGAACTCCTAGAGAGAAAAAAAGGTGGTGCAGTTGACAGGTGGAAGCTATTAATTATCAGGCCAAAGGTAATGGACTTGATAGAGATTCACGCTTATGATAGAAAAAAGCTGTCAGAATGATAATATAATATTGTTTACATTTTCATCAAAGGAATGATTGAATTTCCTCTGATAAGAGTACATTATTCCTGCTACTTGATTTGATTCAATTATATTTTGTATTATATGAATAGGACCACTTAAAGGAACTTTTATTATTAGATGACATAGATGACATCAAGTGCTTTATCCTTTTGCATTAAGTAGCTGATCATGTTTAAATCATGAAGATAAAAGCTATCCATTTCATATTAGTCTAAAAGAAAGTGGACACAAAATTGGATTTATTCATGTAAATATATTTCTTAAAGTTCAGTAAGATCCTACTTATATGATCTATTGTTTATAGTCTGTCTCCTCTGGAATTCCATGGCTTTCTAGAATGGCTTTTAATTCAGCTCATGATATTTATCTCCCCATTAACTTTTATAATTTCAGGTGGTCTGGGTTCACGTTTATTATCAAAATAATGTTATATCTCACTGGATTTGCCCCAATTTTTACATACTTGTTGACCTGCATTATTATTAACAAGTTACTGAGTCCCCAAAGTGGGATCTATGAAACCTTTTGGACCCCCAGATCTGGTGATCCCTACTACGTGGCATTGCTCACAATGTAGCAAAGGCACTTGCTAGAAACCTGGTTCCCTCACCCTGGACATCAGGCTGCCTGTTTGAGAAAGGCCTGTGAAAAGTGTCCACAGGTTTCCTTCCAATATCTCTGCACAGTTTCTTCCAGTGACTGACCAGGAAAAAACTGCAGTTTGCATTATTACATAATAGCACCTTATTTGGATTGCCTTTTACCAACCCATTAGTTTAAATTACTTTTAGTAAACTGCACAGTTTACTGATTGGGGAAGTAATGGACTGTGAAGCAAGAATTGCTAGAGGGCCCCTTTTCCTAACAGAACTTTTCTGTTATTGTTTTTGTTTCAACAGCATCTTGAAAACTGTCCATTTATACAAGTGGTAAATAATGCAAGATGAATGACAGTTCAGCATGTAAAATGCTGGCTATTCACCAGGAAAATGTAGATAATTCCATTAATTTAAACAGGCTGGATTTTGTTGAAGATCAGTGACACAATGCAAAGTATTTCAAGACAGGAAGCAGAGGCTGGTGCAGAAGAGGCACCCTTTTCCCTTTCATGGTAATGTTGAACAAGGAAAGCAGTGAAACAATACTCCGAGCAATGTTTTTGACCAATGGCAGGAAAAACTCAAACATTTGTCTTGTACTTTTAGAACAAACCGCGATGGTCAAAGAAACAGATGGAACAACTCCATAACATTTTTAAGGATATATTCTGACAAAGAAATAAGATCTCAGAGTAGTTTTCATAGGATTTGGAGAAAACAGTCAGCAGTTTTCTGTTTGATTAATAATTCAAATAAACAAACTAATGGTCAAACATAACGTCAGAAAATATTCAAAGAAAAAATTTACCCCACATTATAAGTGATGAGATATAGTAATTGCTTTTGAGACAGAAATAGCTTATTAAACATCAGCTGGTAGTTCAGATAGATATGTAGAGGGAGTTATTAGGTAATAAGATCTGGTTGTTAGCTTCACAGACCAAGAATTTCCACATTATCTGTGATCCACGTTACGTTAAACTCTGAGAAACTAAATGTGCAAGATTTTTCAGGTACACGATTTAAAATTTCTAATGAAAAAGATAGGGTTTAAATATACTAGACCTACCTTATCCAATATGGTAGCCACTAGCCACACATGCCCACTGAACACCTGAAATGTGGCTAGTCCAAATTGAGATATGCTATAAGTAAAAAATACACTCTGGATTTCAGTGACTTAGTGCAAAAAAATGCAAAAATCCTATGTGTATCTATTGTAGTTTTTTGTTTTGCAGTTCCCATGAGGTTTTGATATAGCAGTCTATATATATATAAGGTTATTTTAAGTTGGTGGTCTCTTAATTTCTAATGCATTTCCCATTTCCTGCATTTGTACTCTACTCTTCTCACTGCTGCTGGTTTTGATACCATATTTTTGTGTGGATGATTTCCTACTTTTACTGTATGTTTGCCTTTACTGGTGAGCTGTTCCATTTATGATTTTCTTGTTTCTAGTTGTGGCCTCTTTTTTTTCCTCTCTAGAGAAGTTCCTTTGGCATTTATTGTAAAGCTGGTTTGGTGGTGCTGAATTCTCTTAGCTTTTGCTTATCTGTAAAGCTTTTGATTTCTTCATTGAATCTGAATGAGAGCCTTGTATTATATCATTTAATTGTGGAATCTAAAAAAACTGGAACTCATATAAACAAAGAGTAGAATGGTGGTTACCAGGGGCTAGGGGGTGGGTAGGGAGAAATGGGGAGATGTTGGTCAAAGAGTACAAACTTTCAATCATAAGATGAATAATTTCTGGGGGTCTAATATACAGCATGGTGACTATTGTATACTTGAAACTTGCTTGGAGAGTAGATCTTAAATATTCTCACCACAGACACACAAAAAAGTAATTATGTGAGGTGATGGATATGTTAACTGATCTTACCGTGGTAATCATTTCACAATATATACATTATCAAATTATCTTACTGTACATCTTAAAATTATACAATGTTATTTGTTAATTACCTATCAATAAAGTTTGGGACAAAAAAGAGCCAGTGACTACTTAGTGTTTCTAATTATTTCCATTTTTGAATGGAAGATTTATTATGACTATCCTTTCCTGTTGCTGTATTTGTATTTATTAGGTGTGCATACACACGTTGGGGAGGGGGGAATTAGATAACATGTATTTATTTTGAAAGTCACTAGTCCACAAGAAGCTTTATCTGAAATTGATGGGGAATAGTACTTTGCTCCCAATTCCCAAATCTTATTCAGAGGTATTATCTGGCTATATTATGGAGTTGTCTCCCCTGGAGAGGGAGTGCTTGTGTCTACATGTGGAAGGAATGAGCATGGAGATTTGAGTGGCCAAAGAGGACCATGGCAGACTAGTATTTGTATGCACCAAATCAATTTACAATTTCTTTTAAGGTAATAGAGTTATAGCTGGCAGCATGTACCTTGCAGATAGGTATAGTCATATGGCTAATTTCTTATCCACAGAATGTGAGCAGACATGTTATCTCCTGTTTTTTGGATCTAGGTTTAAACATCAGGCACATGTGCAGTCAGGCTCTTTTCCCTCCCTGCCCTTTGGAGTACAGAGCCTGGCAGGGATATGGCCATAAATGTGACCACTTGAAAGAATAATGCCTCCAGCATATCAAAATGTTGGAGCAAAACAGAAGAAACTGGTGACTTTAAATGATTTCCAGGAGTAGAGTTACTACACCTTTGAATACTGAAATGACTAAATATGAAAGAGAAATCAACTTCTGTTCTTCTTTAAATTACTGAATTATGGAAGTGTCTTATTATACAACAGATACATGTCTCAAATATTTAGTTTTTCTTTTGTTTTACTACAGTTAATATGAATTGTAGCCTAGGGATAGGTGGACTGTATAGTAAGTGGCAGTTTCAATTATGTATGGACAAACTTTTTGAATTTTTGTGGTTGAGTCATAACAGTATTTTCTCAAGTAAATATCAATATGAAGGTTTCCCTACATATGTATAAATATTAAGAAACATTTTCCACATAGACATTGCATTAGTAACATTGCCTATAATTATTACTGTAAAAATTTCTTAATATTACTAAATGTATACACAGAATTAAGATGAATTACTACTGTATGAGAAATCCTAAAGTCAAACATTTACTTTTTTGGGCAAAAGGAAAACATTTGGTTATTATCTTTACCTCTACTGAAATACTGAAATTACTCACTTAAATGGAGAGGCAATTGACTCTAAGTAATACTAATGTTTTATCAAAAGTGTATAATTTATTTTTGTGTGTAAACATAACTTTTAAATAAAAATGGTGATAACATGCACATGAACTTATTGTTAAACTCTGCACATTGTATTAGATCTAGAAAGGTACTGAGGTAGTAGATAGGTCCCCAGCTGAGCATCTGTAACTGGTCTCTCTGGGCTGAGAACCTGCAGCTGGTCTCCTGCTGACACTTCGAGATGGGATATCAGCAGAGCATTGCACCCCGATTGGGTGTATTCTTGTGGATTTCCTGGCCCAACACATGTGTTGAGAAGGCCCTCAGTCGAGGGGAAGGACAAAAGGAGGGAGAAGACACCAGCTGGAATCCATACTGGCTGAAAGATGTGCGCCACACGAGGACCAAATATGGAGATGATTGGCCAGAAAAAAACCCAGAAAAGTGCCCCTATGTAAACAACCTAAGCTGCCCCTATTGCACACAACTCACTCCACACTTGCCTGTGTGCTCCTCAACACATATTTTGTTTTTGGCCACAGGCACTTTACTTTTTCTACACATTTTGTTTTTTCCACACCTATTTTGCTTCTTCCACACATATTTGCTTCTAATAAATGCTTTTACCTTTTTCACAATCTTGGTCTCTTTGCTTAATTATTTCTTCAAAGAAGACAAGAACCAAGATCTTTCTTCCAGCTTTACACTGCTTGAATCAATACAACAGGCCACCCAGCTGTGATGAAGGGCATAGGAAGCTCAGTTTGTTTCCTAGTGCTGCTTTTGGTTGTTGTGTGGTGTTGGTCAAATTAACTGACTTCTCTGGAATATCTTTAAATTGAGAATAATAATGGACTATTCATGGAGTTGTGATAATTAAAAGATAAAAGGGATGATAAAGAAAAGATAAATTCTATATAATATAAAATAATTGCTACACAGATATAAGTTAATTAGGTAGAAGAAAATATTTGTATAACTATTTACATAAGTATAGGTAACAAGTGCCGTAAATCTTTAATCAATTCATAAATTGCAAGCTTGGGTTAATTTATTACTCACTCTATTCCACTCTATTCCATTTCACTTTGTACATACCCATTTGGAAGAAACATTCAGACTGATGTAGAGTTATGTCCATTTTGTTTTTAATCATTTTTAAGACTCATTCTTTAATTAGCAGGTAATACATGAACACTATGAAGAAGTTATTTACTAATCATATTCTGTGGAAATCAGTAGTTTCAAGAAGTTCGCTAAGATTGTTCTTTAAGGGTTCAGGATATAGAACTATGTATTGTTTAAGAGCACAAGATTTAAAACCAGGGAGTCCTGAATTTGTAATGTCACCTTTGCCAGTTTTTGATTTTGTAAATTAGGACAAATTCCTTAATCTCCCTAAGGCTCAGTTTTTTAAATGTTGATTGAAATATTAAATTAAGGCAATGATATCTATAAACCAAGTTTAGCACCAGATGCAGTAGAATGCGTGGATCTTTGTAAATTCTCAATAATAGCTACTTCCACGTTCAGAAGCATTAATAATAAAATGAATGCAATCTAAGTTAGATATATAGTACTTACTATTTTTCTTTTAAAAAATACTATAACTTTTATAAGGATGTAACAGTTTTTATTTCATTTCTTTCTAGCATTATGCTTTTATTTTTTTCCCATGCAGTTGTTCTAAGATGTACTCTGGAAATAAATGAGTAACATCTTTGTTATAAACAAAGTTGTTTTACTATTAGAAGGAATATGCCAAATTGCAAAGATTAAATTTTCCTATTCCACTTTAATTATATTAAATGATTTTAGTTCACGATAATAATTTGAGCTATTTTCACCAGCTTTCTTTCAATTTAAACCATGTCATATTATTAAATATCTGTACATACAGTGCTTTTATCTTAAAGATGGAAAATACCAGTACAGTTTTACTCCTCATTGTTTTTTTTTTTACCTTTTTCTTCATGAGAAATGCGCATAATTATTTTTCAAAAGAAGCACACAAAGAAAATACTTTTTATTTGTTTAAAGTTATTATCCTTTAAGTACCTTTACTAAGTTTTCTTGAGTAGAGCAGAATGAATTAATTTGCAAAATGTAAATTTTGAAAGACAGATTTGACATGTTTGCCTTGAGCTTGGAAATTGTAAATAATCACCAGATTGAATACTTTGTGTTGAGGATCTCAACCATTTAATCTGAATATAAAACTATGTGAACAAATAAATATACCTAAATTCTGCATTTATTTTGTAGTTCCACTTGAAACTCTCCACTGTGGAGTTTGCCTGGCATATATTACACCAGCTGATCTTTCTGTTATTTATAGTCCTTGAACTGAAACTCTATCAGAGGTTTTCATTCTCTGTTCCATCCATGGCCCTACTAAGCTTCTCAGGAGCTTTGTTAAAGGATAGAATTGCTCACATGAGAGAACCTTGCTTCTCCACATGTGCTGCAACCACAGGACCTGTGTTTTATATGTTTGACATGTTTAGTTTCTAAGTAAGAGTTTACTTGAAGAAAGAGTTGGGGCAACAGGTAAATAAATAAATATTAATACCTTCAAAATTACTGCTGTAGTTTATCTATTTTATATGTAGTAGTTTGTATCTGCTAATCCCAAACTCCTAAATTATCCCTCCCCCACCTGTCTCTCTATATATGTAACTGCATCACTTTGCTGTACACCAGAAACTAACACAACATTGTAAATCAACTATACTTCAACAAAAAACAAAAACTAAAAAAAAAAATTACTGCAGTCACACATTGTGTTGATCTAATAATTATTCAATAGGTTTATTTTTAGCTTCCAAACAAATTATAAATTCTGTTAATGAATTAACACATATATATGATGTGAGTGTATATGTGTGCATGTGTGTTTTAGAAGGAGCTGTTTCAAATTTTGTCTTCATCCAGAGATTCTGCTTATCACAGAGTAGAGTTGTAAAAATCCCAATTGAATTGAACTTTCTAAAGTCCTTAGGAGCCTAGATATGAGCTTGGAATTTTGACACAGATGCAAAATCTAGGAATGCTCTCTTAGGACCTATTTTAAGAAGTTATTGTGCTTTCATGGTTGACAAAACTATAGCAGAGTCAGGTGTTGAAGAATGTATCTCAATTTTCTCAAGCTCAGAAACATCCTACAGTTTCCACATTCAGTTATGGATTGTTTGAAGCGATTGTGGAGACTGTCTCTCTCCCTTCTCTACTGCACCTCGCATACTGAGCTGCCATAATAACTCAAGTAGCCACTTTTCTGAATCTAGTGTAATCAGACTTCTCATAAAACTCTAGAATAGATCCTAGAGCTAGTCATTACCTTGACTCTTAAGAATTTGATGTTGATCAAAGCAGCTAGTATCATAAATCCCCTAGACTTTCTCAGTGTCTCTCTGAAAACTGAATAGATTTCAATTCCAGTCTTGGTCAACACCAAACGAAGAGCAATACAGTGGCTCTGGAACTTATTTGCTCTATAAACTTCAGCATGTTACCTAACTGATCTTGCTTCAGTTTCTTCATCATAAAGTAGAAATAATAATGATAAGTACCTCAGAGTTGTTATCAAAACCAGAGAAGTTACTATTTTTAAAGCACATAAAGAAGTAGTTGGGGAAAGACCTTCAAGATGACGGAGGAGTAAGACGTGGAGATCAACTTCCTCCCCACAAATACATCAGAAATACATCTACATGTGGAACAACTCCTACAGAACATCTACTGAATGCTGGCAGAAGACCTCAGACTTCCCCAAAGGCAAGAGACTCCCCATGTACCTGAGTAGAGCAAAAGAAAAAAGAAAAAACAGAGACAAAAGGATAGGGACGGGACCTGCACCAGTGGGAGGGAGCTGTGAAGGAGGAAAAGTTTCCACACACTAGGAAGCCCCTTCACTGGCAGAGATGGGGGGTGGCGGGGGGGAAGCTTTGGAGCCATGGAGGAGAGCACAGTAACAGGGGTGCAGAGGGCAAGGCAGAGAGATTCCCGCACAGAGGATCGGTGCCGACCAGCACTCACCAGCCTGAGAGGCTTGTCTGCTCACCCGCCGGGGGCGGGTGGGGGCTGGGAGCTGAAGCTCGGGCTTTGGATGTCAGATCCCAGGGAGAAGATGGGGGTTGGCTGCGTGAACACAGCCTGAAAGGGGCTAATGTGCCCCAGCTAGCTGGGAGGGAGTACGGGAAAAAGTCTAGAACTGCCTAAGAGACAAGGGACCATTATTTTGGGCTGCTGGAGGTGAGTGGATTCAGACCACCGCCGAAACAAGCTCCAGAGACTGGCGCGAGCCACAGCTATCAGTGCGGACCGCAGAGACGGGCATGAGACGCTAAGGCTGCTGCTGCAGCCACCAAGAAGCCTGTGTGCGAGCACAGGTCACTATCCACACCTCCCCTCCAGGGAGCCTGTGCCGCCAGCCACTGCCAGGGTCCTGAAATCCAGGGACAACTTCCCCGGGAGAATGCACGGCGCGCCTCAGGCTGGTGCAACGTCAGGCTGGCCTCTGCCGCCGCAGGCTCACCCCGCGTTGCGTACCCTCCCTTCCCCGGGCCTGAGTGAGCCGGAACTCCCGAATCAGAATCAGCTGCTACTTTAACCTGTCCTGCCTGAGCAAGGAACAGATGCCCTCAGGCGACCTACACGCAGAGGTGAGTCCAAATCCAAAGCTGAACCTCAGGAGCTGTAAGAACAAAGAAGAAAAAGGGAAATCTCTCCCAGAAGCCTCAGGAACAGTGGATTAAATCTCCACAATCAACTTAATGTATGCTGCATCTCTGGAATACCTGAATAGACAACGAATCATCGCAAAATTTAGGTGGTGGACTTTGGGAGCAATTGCAGACTTGAGGTTTGCTTCCTGCATCTAATTTGTTTCTGGTATGTTCATCTTACTTTAGTATTTAGAGTTTATTTTCATTGGTAGATTTTTTTTTATTGATTTAGTTGCTCTCTTCCTTTTTTTTTAATATATAGATATATATATTCTTTTCCTTTTTCTCTTTTTGTGAGTGTGTATGTGTATGTTTTTTTGTGTGATTTTGTCTGTATAGGTTTGCTTTTAACATTTGTCCTGGGTTCTGTCTGTTCTTTTTTATTTTAGTATAGTTTTTAGCGCTAGTTATCATTGGTGGATTTGTTTTTGGTTTGGTTGGTCTCTTCTTTCTTTTTTTTTAATTACTTTGAAATTTTTAATATTTTTAAAAATTTTTTATTTTAATAACTTTTTAAGTTTTTTTCTTCTTTCTTTCTTTTTTTCCTTTTTCTTCTGAGCAGTGTGGCTGACGGGGTCTTGGTGCTCCAGCCGTGTGTCAGGCTTGTGTCTCTGAGGTGAGAGAGCAAAGTTCAGGGCATCGGTCGACCAGAGACTTCCCAGCTCCACGTAATATCAAACGGCGAAAGCTCTCCCCGAGATCTCCATCTCAATGCTAAGACCCAACTCCACTCAACGACCAGCAAGTACAGTGCTGGACACCCCATGCCCAAAACTAGCAAGACAGGAACACAACTCCACTCATTAGCACAGAGGCTGCCTAAAATCATAATAAGTTCACAGACACCCCAAATCACACCACCAGAAGTGGTCCTGCCCACCAGAAAGACAAGATCCAGCCTCATCCACCAGAACACAGGCACTAGTCCCCTCCACCAAGAAGCCTACACAACCCACTGAACCAACCTTACCTATTGGGGCAGACACCAAAAACAATGGGAACTACAAACCTGCAGGCTGCAAAAAGGAGATCCCAAACACAGTAAGTTAAGCAAAATGAGAAGACAGAGAATCACACAGTAGATGAAGGAGCAAGGTAAAAACCCACTAGACCAAACAAATGAAGAGGAAATAGGGAGTCTACCTAAAAAAAGAATTCAGAATAATGATAGTAAAGATGATCCAAAATCTTGGAAATAGAATGGAGAAAAAACAAGAAACATTTACACAGAACTAAAGAGCAAACAAACAGAGATGAACAACACAATAAATGAAATTAAAAATTCTTTAGAAGGAATCAATAGCAGAACAACTGAGGCAAAAGAATGGATAAGTGACCTTGAAGATAAAATAGTGGAAATAACTACCATGGAGCAGAATAAAGAAAAAAACAATGAAAAGAACCTAGGACAGTGTCAGCGACCTCTGGGACAACATTAAACACACCAACATTTGAATTATATGGGGCCCAGAAGAAGAAGAAAAAAGAAAGGGACTGAGAAAATATTTGAAGAGATTATAGTTGAAAAATTCCCTAATATGGGGAAGGAAATAGTCATTGAAGTCCAGGAAGCACAGAGAGACCCATACAGGATAAATCCAAGGAGAAACATGCCAGGACACATATTAATCAAACTGTCAAAAATTAAACACAAAGAAAAATTATTAAAAGCAGCAAGGGAAAAGCAACAAGTAAAATACAAGGGAATACCCATAAAGTTAACAGCTGATCTTTCAGCAGAAACTCTGCAAGCAAGAAGGGAGTGGTAGGACATATTTAAAGTGATGAAAGGGAAAAGCCTACAACCAAGATTACTCTACCCAGCAAGGAGCTCATTCAGATTCGATGGAGAAATTAAAACCTTTACAGACAAGCAAAAGCTATGAGAATTCAGCACCACCAAACCAGCTATACAACATATGCTAAAGGAAATTCTCTAGGCAGGAAACACAAGAGAATGAAAAGACCTACAATAACAAACCCAAAACATTTAAGAAAATGGTGATCGGAACAGACATATCGATAATTACCTTAAATGTAAATGGATTAAATGCTCCAACCAAAAGACACAGACTGGCTGAATGGATACAAAAATAAGACCTGTATATATGCTGTCTACAAGAGACACATTCAGACCTACTGACACATACAGAGTGAAAGTGAAGGGATGAAAAAAAGGTATTCAATGCAAATGGAAATCAAAAGAAAGCTGGAGTAGCAATTCTCATATCAGACAAAATGACGTTAAAATAAAGACTATTACAAGAGACAAAGAAGGACACTACATAATGATGAAGGGATCGATCCAAGAAGAAGATATAATATTGTAAATATTTATGCACCCAACATAGGAGCACCTCAATAAATAAGGCAAATGCTAAAAACCATTAAAGGGGAAACTGACAGTAACACAATCATAGTAGGCGACATTAACACTCTACTTTCACCAATGGACCAATGGAGAGCAGCCCCCACTTGCCGCAAGTAGAGAAAGCTCCTGTGCAACAACAAAGACACAACACAGACCCAAATAAAAATAAATAAAATAAATAAATGAAAAAAAAATCATCCAAAATGAAAAAAATATGGAAACACAAGCTTCAAATGACACATTAAACAAGACAGACTTAATAGATATTTATAGGACGTTCCATCCAAAAACAACAGAATACACTTTCTTCTCAAGGGCTCATGGAATATGCTCCAGGATAGATCATATCTTGGGTCACAAATCAAGCCTTGGTAAGTTTAAGAAAATTGAAATAGTATCAAGTATCTTTTCCAACCACAGTGCTATGAGATTAGATATCAGTTACAGGAAAAAATCTGTAAAAACTACAAACACATGGAGGCTAAACAATACACTACTTAATACCCAAGAGATCACTGAAGAAATCAAAGAGGAAAACAAAAAATACCTAGAAACAAATGACAGTGAAAACACAATGACCCAAAACTTATGGGATGCAACAAAAGCATTCCTAAGAGGGAAGTGTATAGCAATACAATCCTACCTCAAGAAAAAGGAAACATCTCAAATAAACAACCTAAACTTACACCTAAAGCAATTCGAGAGAGAAGAACAAAAAACCCCAAGGTTAGCAGAAGGAAAGAACTCATAAAGATCAGATCAGAAATAAATGAAAAAGAAATGAAGAAAAAAATAGCAAAGATCAATAAAACTAAAAGCTGGTTCTTTGAGAAGATAAACAAAATTGATAAACCATTAGGCAGACTCATCAAGATAAAAAAGGGAAAAGGCTCAGAACCATAGAATTAGAGATGAAAAAGGAGAAGTAACAACTGACACTGCAGAAATACAAAGGATCACGAGAGATTACTACAAGCAACTCTATGCCAATAAAATGGACAACGTGGAAGGAATGGAGAAATTCTTAAAAAGCACAACCTTCTGAGACTGAACCAGGAATAAATAGAAAATATAAACAGACTAGTCATAAGTAATGAAATTGAAACTGTGATTAAAAATTTTCCAACAAACAGAAGTCCAGGACCAGATGGCTTCACAGGTGAATTCCATCAAACATTTAGAGAGGTGCTAACACCTATCCTTCTCAAACTCCTCCAAAATATAGCAGAGGGAGGAACACGCCCAAACTCATTCTACGAGGCCATCATCACCTTGATACGAAAACCAGAAAATGATGTCACAGCGAAAGAAAACTACAGGCCAATATCACTGATGAACATAGATGCAAATATCCTCAACAAAATACTAGCAAACAGAATCCAACAGCACATTAAAGGGATCATACACCATGATCAAGTGGGGTTTATCCCAGGAATGCAAGGATTCTTCACTATATGCAAATCAACCAATGTGATATACCATATTAACAAACTGTAGGAATAAACCATATGATCATCTCAATACATGCAGAAAAAGCTTTCGACAAATTTCAACACCCATTTATGATAAAAACCCTCCAGAAAGTAGGCATAGAGGGAACCTACCTCAACATAATAAAGGCCATATATGACAAATCCACAGCCAACATTGTTCTCAATGGTGAAAAATTGAAACCATTTCCACTAAGGTCAGGAACAAGACAATGTTGTCCACCCTCACCGATATTATTCAACATAGTTGTGGAAGTTTTAGTCACAGCAATCAGAAAAGAAAAAGAAATGAAAGGAATCCAAATCAGAAAAGAACAGGTAAAACTGTTACTATTGCAGATGTCACGATACTATACATAGAGAATCCTAAAGGTGCTACCAGAAAACTACTAGAACTAATCAATGAATTTGGTAAAGTAGCAGGATACAAAATTAATGCACAGAAATCTCTTGCATTCCTATATACTAATGAGGAAAAATCTGAAAGAGAAATTAAGGAAACACTTCCATTTACCATTGCAACAAAAAGAATAAAATACCTAGGTATAAATCTACCTAAGAAGACAAAAGACCTGTATGCAGAAAAGTATAAAACACTAATGAAAGAAATTAAACATGATACAGATGGTGAGATATCCCATGTTCTGGAATTGTAATAATCAACATTGTGAAAATGACTATACTACACAATGCAATCTACAGATTCAATACAATCCCTGTCATACCACCAAGGGCATTTTTCACAGAACTGGTACAAAAAACTTCACAATTTGTATGGAAACACAAAAGACCCCAAAGAGCCAAAGCAATCTTGTGAAAGAAAAACAGAGCTGTAGGAATTAGGCTCCCAGACTTCAGAATATACTACAAAGCTCCAGTAATCAAGACAGTATGGTACTGGCACAAAAACAGAAATATAGATCAATGGAACAGTATAGAAAGCCCAGAGGTAAACCCATGAACATATGGTCCCCTTATCTTTGATAAAGGAGGCTAGAATATACAATGGAGAAAAGACAACCTCTTCGATAAGTGGTGCTGGCAAAACTGGACAGCTACATGTAAAAGAATGAAATTAGTACACTCCCTAACACCATACACAAAAATAAACTCAAAATGGATTAAAGACCTAAACGTAAGGCCAGACAGTGTAAAACTCTTAGAGGAAAACATAGGCAGAACACTCTATGACATAAATCACAAGAAGATCCTTTTTGACCCACCTCCTAGAGAAATGGAAATAAAAATAAAAATAAATGGGACCTAATGAAACTTAAAAGCTTTTGCATGGTAAAGGAAAACATAAACAAGACCAAAAGACAACCTTCAGAATGGGAGAAAATATTTGCAAATGAAGCAACAGACAAAGGATTAACCTCCAAAATTTACAAGCAGCTCATGCAGCTCAATATCAAAAAGACAAAAAACCCAATACAAAGATGGGCAGAAGACCTAAATAGATATTTCTCCAAAGAAGATATACAGATTTCCAACAAACACATGAAAGAATGCTCAACATATCCAATCATTAGAGAAATGGAAATCAAAACTACAATGAGGTATCACTTCACACCAGTCAGAATGGCCATCATCAAACAATCTACAAACAATAAATGCTGGAGAGAGTGTGGGGAAAAGGGAACCCTCTTGCACTGTTGGTGGGAATGTAAATTGATACAGCCACTATGGGGAACAGTATGGAGGTTCCTTAAAAAACTAAAAAACAGAACTACCATACGATTCAGCATTCCCATTACTGGCCATATATCCTGAGAAAACCATAATTCAAAAAGAGTCATGTACCACAATGTTCATCACAGCTCTATTTACAGTAGCCAGCACATGGAAGCAACCTAAGTGTCCATCTACAGATGAATGGATAAAGAAGATGTGGCACATATATACAATGGAATGTTACTCAACCATAAAAGGAAATGAAATTGAATTATTTGTAGTGAGTTGGATGGACCTAGAGTCTGTCATACAGAGTGAAGTATGTCAGAAAGAGAAAAACAAATACTGTATGCTAACACATATATATGGAATCTAAAAAAAAAAAAAAAAGGTTGTGAAAAACCTAGGGGCAGGACAGGAATAAAGATGCAGACGTAGAGAATGGACTTGAGGACATGGGGAGGGGGAAGGGTAAGCTGGGATGAAGTGAGAGAGTGTCATGGACATATATACACTACCAAATGTAAAATAGCTAGTGGGAAGCAGCTGCATAGCACAGGGAGATCTGCTCGGTGCTTTGTGACCACTTAGAGGGGTGGGGTAAGGAGGGTGGGAGTGAGATGCAAGAGGAAGGGAATATGGGGATATATGTATACATATAGCTGATTCACTTTGTTATACAGCAGAAACTAACGTACCATTGTAAAGCAATTATACTCCAATAAGGATGTTAAAAAAAAAGTAGTTGGCACATAAAGCAAAGCAACTTTGAGTGCACTGACTTCAACTAACACCCATAAAATCAGACCTTAGATTTCCTTACCTCTTTTAGAAGGTGAAAACCCGAGTGAATTCCATATGCTTTAGGGTAAAATCTTTCTACCAGTTGTACATTCTGAAATAACTTTACAAATCCTAGCTTACCTAACCACGTGGATATTCATAACCAAATCAGATGTAATTCCTCATGGTTTATAATCTAGTGTAAAATAATTATAAATTAATTTTATATTCCTATATAGTAATTATTATACCAATTATCAATTTTATTTTATGTGAAGTACGAAGAGGTTGGCATGTTGAGCTTACTATAAGACATAAAAAATAAAAATTCTAAGGTCATTGGAAGTAAGGCCAAGTTTAATTTTTCTCCCACGTGATAGTGTATTAACAAGCTATTGTTTTGGAGACTGACTCTCAGTTTAGCTGAGCCAGAATGGTTTGAATTGATGCCATTTATTTCAGCCTGTCAAGAATCTTGGATAAAAATCAACTGTGACTTTGATTTCGGATCAGCAAGTCAAGTATTTGCTCATCAGACAGTATATAATCCAGGTATTTAAATTAATTTTGTGATTCTCTTTTCAAAGATCCCTCCCCCAAAATGATTCCCATTTTTCTTTAGCCTAAACTTATTTATTTTATGCATTCCAGTTATTAAAATTAACAAGAAGGGTTTTTTTACATATCTACACATCTAGACCCCACCATTCTGGAATGTCCTCTGGACATCATTAAAACCAGATGCTTTCAAATGTCATCTTGCATATACTGAAATGATTATAAAATGAGAAAAAATTTTTTTCCAGGCTGTTTCTGCTCAGACAAGAATGCCAGTTTCCACTGGTTTGGAGGACATTTTTATTTCTAATAGCATGAAGTTGGTTCATGACTCAAAATACAGATATTTTTCATGTCAAACACAGTACATCGTTGCCTCAGAAAATGTTTTTTATAAATAGCAGATTTTATTAGAATTTATGTGTTGTGTGTATATAATATTACTTGGAGCTTGAGTTTTATTTTCATTTATAGAAATTATAATTTTATCTCGATTTATACATCCAGCAATTTAACCAAGAAAAATGGTGTCCTATAACTCCTAGGAATGAAGATTTGTTATTTTCCATCTCCATTAAATTATTAGAAATTTATATAGCTTGAAAATGGCAATATGTCTAAAAGGAATGTGGTACAACCACTTTCTACTTATGTGATCAATATTATCATATTCAGTAGAATATTTCTTACTGTTTAAATGTCTATAGATGCTCGCTGTTGGTCAAGCTAGGGAAGCAACTAGTTTGATTTCTTTTCTGTGTGTTATGCATGTACTGTTAGCTGATGATTGGTTTTCATACATCCCAAATGTAGCTACGGATCAGTAAAGTAGCATTTGTGTAAGAAATACAATTCTGTAAAACATTTGGAAATGATTAGTGGGAATAGCTACTATAGCAGATCCTAGGTAAATTATAGCAGATCCTAGGTAAATTAATCTAAAAGTTAAGACTGAATTCCTACCCATTTGGGGAAAAATGAAACTGATTTTCCTTCTTAGGGATAAAAATATAAGATCTAAGTCTAAACTACTGATAATTTACAAACAATCCAATTTTACTGGAGCAAAAAGATTTTAAAAATATGTGATATAACAAAAATGATAAAAGTCACAATTTGTTTCATTACCCAGAAATTATCATTGTTATCATTTTGTAATTGGTTAGTTGTAGACCTAGCTACCATTTGTATAAGAATATTTATATGAAAATCCACGTGAAAATGTCTTTTTAGAGGTCATTTTTGATTCTTCTTTGGCTGCTATATCTTGAAGAGAAATGCAAATAAAAGCCCAATTGCTCATACACTTGAGATTATGCATAGTTCAGGTAAGACTGGGGAACTTTAGATAGAAATTATTCTGCTTACCACCAACATGATCATTTTTATGAAACTGTGCAGGTTACCTAATTAGATTCCCTCCTATAATTATTTTCATAATCTATGGGGAAAAAATTGCATGTGCGTGGTTGGTAAGTATTTAGAAAATGACATGGATAAATTGACCTTGTTTTACTTCTACTAAATATTTCATAAGTTGTATAGACTTCTACTAACATATTTCATAAATTTTATACATTTAGTATAAATCTCATTTTCCCTACTACTTTCTTTGCCAGTTTCTGTTCATATGACCTAACATGTAAAATGTGAGCATATACAATTTTATAAGCAGCTATTATTTAAGAAAGCCTACATTTGAAAGTAATAATCAGTCCATCTTCTTCAACAACTGGAAGGTAGACCAAAAAAATCATATTTATCAAATATGGGGTGACTAAATAAAAAGCTGAGATCACCAATAATAACTACAACAGATTTACACTAAAAAATCACAAGGCATGCTGAAAATTAAGATGAGATTTAATAGGAATGATTATATATTTTTATTCTTAGGTTTAAACAGAGTACAATTGAACCAGAATAATATAAATTTATTTTTAAAAGACAGGTTTTCACTTGACTACAAGGTAACAGAGAAAAAAAAATCAATAGTTTAATGGGCTTTAAAGAAAAAAAGTTATTGCCATGTTTAGTGGAGGCTTCCCAAGGACAGTTTTTTCCTGTATTGCTTTCCAATAAATCTGTAGTGTTACATAAATGAAAATATGCTTCAAACAATCCCATTGTCTGATTGTCAACAGAAAATATTTTAATGCTTGATCATCACACTGACAAAATGGACTGAGTATGACACAGCAGACAGAGTTGCAAAGAAGCTAGAAACCTTTATACATGAAAAACAGCTGAAGACAAAGAACTCTTAAAACACAACAATAAGAAAACAAACAACCAGATTAACAAAATGGGCCAAAGACCAATTGGACACCTCACCAAAAAAGATACACAGATGGCAAATAAGCATATGTAAAGATGTTCCGCATCATATATCATTAAAGAAATGCAAATTAAAACAAAAATAAGTTATCACTACACACCTATTTGAATAGCCAAAATCCAGAACACTGAAAACATCAATTACTGGAGAACAACAGGAACTCTCATTCATTGGTGTTAGGAATGCAAAATGATATAGTCATTTTGGAAGTTTTGATGGTTTCTTACAAAACTAAACATACTATTATCGCATGATCTAGCAATTGTGCTTCTTGGTATTTACCCAAAGGAGTTGAAAACTAGGTTCACACCAAAGCTGCACACAGATGTTTACAGCAGCTTTAGTTATAATTGCCAAAACTTGGAAGCAACCACAATGTTCTTCAGCAGGTGAATGCATAAACAAACTGGTACATCCAGGCAATGGAATATTATTCAGCACTAAGACCAAATGAGCTATCAAACCATGAAAAGACATAGAGAAAACAAATGAATATCACTAAGTTAAAGAAGCCAATCTGAAAAGACTAAGTACTATCTGATTCCAAGTATATGAAATTTTGAAAAAGGCAAAACTATTGAGATAATAAAAGGATCAGTGGTTGCCAGACATGGGAAGCAGAGAAAATAGGTGGATACAAAATAATTGGGGGGCCATGAAATCAACCTGTATGAGCAGTAATTGTGAATTTATGTTGCTAGAAGTCTGTCCCAACCTATAGAATGAACAATAACAAAGTGAATCCTCAAGTCAATAGTGATGTGTCAATGTAGGTCCATCAATTGTAACAAATGTACCACTCTGGTGAGGGATGTTAATAGTGAGGGAGACTGCAATGTGCAGGCAGTGGGTGCATGGAAAATCTCTGTACATTCTGCTCAATATTGCAGTGAACCTAAAACTGCTCTAAAAATAAAGCCTATTAAAAAATACTGCTGAAGAAGCTGGCTACTTTTTACTTGGAATGGGAATAACTAGGAGGAGAATGATGACAGTTTTCAGATACTTTTACAGGTTGTCACATTGAAGGTTTTCTGATGCTGGTCAGACTTTCTGATGCTCATAAGGTTACATTAAAACAGAGGTAGAATATTTCAGAAATGCTGATTTCCTAATAAGGACCATTTAAGAACTGACTTCATGGCTTTAAGACTGACCGACATCCTTTGGAGGCATGAAATACCTGGATGAACCAATCCTCAGAAATTTCTAAGAGGGGATTACTGACTTAACTGTGAGCAAGGAATACAAACAATTCTTATTCATTTTAACTAATATTTTAGGACATAGCTGTATTTCATAAATTACTTAAAAGAAAAAAAACCTCATTACTCTTTTTCATACCATTTCCTCTACTTTCAACATTTCAGTGTGAAATCACTGGAGTTATTAACAAGATATCAGTAATGCTGGCCAAGAGGAAAAGTAAAATGCATTTGGAAAAGAAAATGCACAAAGAAGTTGTACAGACTTTATGATGAAGTCAAATATCTCCTCAAGAGGAATATTATCTGCTTTTTCCTTTCTATTTCCTGGCACTGCCAGATATTTACAGCAGAAGCTCCTCTGGAAAATTGCTCTTTTGGGGGAGTTTTGAGTGTACTTATTTTGATATTTACTACAACATTGCTTCATTTTACACGCCTGAATTATATAATTCCTAGAGGTAAAAATAGTACATTAGACTGTTGCATTCATTTTACTTAAGACCCAGTATCAGAAGTGAGTGATTATCTCCTGGACAACTAAAAACAACATTTTTTTGTATGTTTAGTTAAAATCTTTTAAACATGGGTCAAATAAACATGCAATTTTTTATGGGTTTGGCAACATTAATCTACTGGCTTATGCTTTAAAATCTAGAGATTGCATTATTTGTAGAGCTGTTTATATATATGCATATGCTTCTTTTTAAATATAATTTCAGACAATTTGGAAGAAATAATTTGTTAAATTTTTATTGAAAACTTGTTAGAATATTCAAGTTACAGACTTTGAACTAGATTCAAATCCTTCCTTCAATTTATTTTATTTTTTTGCTAATGGTTTTAATTAAACATACACTGTTCCTCATGTCATGTCATTATGTATTTTTTGGTAGTCTGTATAATATAAAAAGTACAGTTAAATTCTTTGCTTACATCATTATGGTTTGCAAGAACACTTCACATACTAAAGGGTATTTTAGTAGAACATTTAAAGAAACAAAGTCTAAATCTTTTTCAAATATTGCAAACACAAAGTGTTGTTTACATTTTATAAGTTTAAAAAAGAAAATAGTAATGGATTTTGAATGAGTAAATTACTAACCAGCAGCTAGCTATAAATTATTGGCTACTTATTAATATACCTACCATAATTTTTAAATGAATATTAACCACAAGTTTCAAACAAATCATATATTGTAAAATACTTTATGGGGACAGAACTTAAGTTTTTTTTTTTTGTTTTTTTTTTTTTTTTGTGGTACGCGGGCCTCTAACTGTTGAGGCCTCTCCCGTTGCGGAGCACAGGCTCCGGATGCGCAGGCTCAGCGGCCATGGCTCACGGGCCCAGCCGCTCCGCGGCATGTGGGATCTTCCCAGACCAGGGCACGAACCCGTGTCCCCTAGCATCGGCAGGCGGACTCTCAACCACTGAGGCACCAGGGAAGCTCCAGAACTTAAGACTTAAACCTGCCCAAATGGAGATTTTATTTGAACCTTGAATGAAGATATTTAAATAAATATATTTTGAAGAGTCTATAGTAAAAGTTGCAGGTAACCTCACCGAAGTAAGTATTGCAGTTTACTGGATTTTATCATAAGCATCCTTTGGCAATGTGTAACAATGAATATGTCACCTCATTATAGAGACTTATGTTACCTTTTGTGGATACAGAACTCAGAATGGTTCCCATTTTTTTGATTCCCCATGCCCTCTTTTCAGTGATGCTTACAAGGTAGTATTGGGTACACAAACTTTTCATAACTGTTTAGACATGTTTGACTTGTAAACAGTGTGCTTAGCCCTACATATTTACAGACTATTGCTTCTTATCACACATCTTACTTATTGAATGTCACGATGCCATGGAATATACTTAATTCAGTGCCTGGATGCAATTTCTAAACATACAGAAATAATTCTTAGTATACAGAAATAATTCTTAGTAGTCATCTGAATTATTTTTTAGAATAGTTTGGATAAATCTAGCACAGGAGGAATAAAACTACCAATATTCAATAGAAATGAAATTGTTCAAATTCTTTAGGGACACAATAGTGAGCTACAAGCATATTAGATGGTAAAGTTTTAGATGCAATGGTATTTATCCTGGCTATCATAGTCAATATGGGGAATAACTCCTCTAACAGTTATATGGATTTTTCTTTAGTCTCTGGAGTTTCAGAGAGATGTCAAAATAATTTCAAGGTGGTATAGTAATTAATATGATTTTAAGGTGGAAAAAAGTTGAATATAGAAAATACTGAGACTTCTAACTGCTCAACAGCATCAGTAAGTTAATTTCCAGAGCGTTGTTAAACTTTTTTTCATAGAACTAGCCTACATACTCCTGAGGTTGAAATATGGTTTTAGTCTCCAGTCTAAAGATATGATATGATCCTTTCCATTCAAGAATTATTAGAGAACAAAGAGACTGTGACTGTAATGTTTCCATTAAAAAAATAGAGCCACCATAACATCATTTCATAATGAAATCCAAGGGAGGTCTAAAACCATTAACACACTCTTAAGGAGACAGCCTTTTCATCTTATTATAGTTCTGGACAATAAAAACCTTAGAATTAGTCAACATTTAGTTAACTACCACAGAGCAAGAATCTAGCAGCAACTGAATAGAAATTTGCTAGACTAGAAGTTGGTAAGCATAGGCCCTATGATAGCATGCCCCAGGTTCACACATTTACTGAAAGCATTCTCCTGTATATCCACTGAATCCATGCCCAGCAAGTATCTGCTTCTGCTGATTACTGGCATGTTGCTCATTATTCAATTTAAAAATTAGGTAAGTGCTTCCTAAACAGTAGTGTACAAATATCATCTGGGATCTTATTAAAATGTGGGTTCTGGTTCAGTTGGTCTAGGACAGGGGCCCAGGGGTGGGGCGCAGAAGGGAGCTGAGATTCTGCATTTCTAACAAACTACCAGATGATACCAATGCCACAGGTCTATGGATCATACTCTGTAACAAGGATCTAGGTGATGTGGAGCAGAGCTGATACATGGTCTCATAAATGAGGAGTGAAAAATAGGACATGTGGTTTGGGTCTGCAGACTGTCTGGATAGGTTGATGTCTTCATCATTTCAGGCTACTGCTATAACCAGGTGCCATAGACTAGGTAGCCTATAAGCAACAGAAATTTATTTCTCACCCTACTGGAGGCTAGAAATCTGAAATAAGGATGCCAGCATGGCTGGGCTCTGATGAAAACTCTTATCCAGGGTTTTACTTTACCCTCCCATGGCTCCTACGTATCACGGAAACAATCTGAGAGTTCTATCTGCAGCTAATATGTCCATCTCAATCATACACTCAGGAACTGTGGAACTTAACCACAGTGTGGACTGTGGGTCTGGTAGACTCAATGAATTGACTTAAACACAGACATGGCTCAAGAATCCATGTGTTATCTGACCACTGCATACCCCTGTTCTAACAAGGAGGACACGATGGTGTTTTGATTCCCCTGGCATTAGTGTCAGTTCAGATCATGTGTCCAAGAGCCCTTAAAATATGTATATGCCTTTTACCAAGTGTCCAGTTACTCAAGTAAATGTCAAAAGCCCTTTGGGGAAATGATTTGGAAACATGTATTCCATGTTCCTTCTGTAGCACTGCAGAGTCTTTCTCAAGGGCTCCTGATCTCCCTTTCAATCAACAGCCTCTAGATCTGAGAATTGGTTCAGGTCTGAAAAGTGTGTGAGAGAGAGTAATTTTTCAGTACTGTGGCTGATATTACTCTTCTGCTTTAGATATCTTAATCATTTTTTGTTATGTAAGTCAAACAATGACATGTTGGAAGATAAACACAGGAAGAACTATTAGGGAGTAGGCAAATGAAATAGAGGAGAGGAGAAAGTCACAAAGGGTGTGTTAATCGGTGGGTTATACTTAAAGGTAACTGGAGCTTAATTTCACTAGAGATCTTCTGGAAGATTGTGTGGAACATGTTTTAGAATTGTGCCAGCACTTGTCCCTAGTTGACTGAGCATTGCTCCAGAGTGAGCCAAACACATTTTAGCCAAAGAGCACCCTAACACAGAGAGATGCAGGACAATTTCTGTGACTATGGGAATTGTCTGTAGGCTACCCCCAAGTAGGCCAAATGATATAGGTGGGGCACTGGCAGAATCTGCTTCAGTGATTTAGTACTTTATTTTTTTTTACTAGTTTATTTCTTTACTTACAAATTAATAATAATAGTCACTACATCATTAGGATGCTGAAAAAGAGGTTGAGATATTTCACGTGAAGTGTTTTACAAGGTGTCTTGGACACAGAATGTACTTAACAAATGCTAGCTGTTATCTTTTTTCTCTCTCCTCCACACATTTTCTACAAAAAATTTTTGTGTAGGTTTTTCCTACACAAAACCTCCTGAATGTGCACTCTAAAATTTCACTGTATTCCTTTCCTCAACTCAGCCTTGAATTCTTTTCTAAATCTTAGCTATTATTTGAGGTCCAACCAAATACTCTTTCTCCATAAACATTTCAATGTCCTCAACAGATTATGGTTTTTCTTCAGACTTTAAGTATTACTACTACTTTAGACTCCTTCTTTTCTATTTATTATGATCATTTGGAGACATATCTACAGTTGACCCTTGAACATTGCACGGGTTAGAGGCATTGACCCCTGCACAGTTGAAAAATCCACATATAACTTTTGACTCCCCCAAAACTTAATTACTAAAACCTAATGTTGACCAGAAGCCTTACCAATAGCATAAACAGTCCATTAACACATAGTTTGTACACTTTATGTATTACATATTACATTCTTACAATAAAATAAGCTACAGAAAAAAGAAATATCAAGGAAGGGAAAATAAATTTATAGTACTGCAGTGTATTTATTGATATCATAAGTTTACATCCTCTGTTTACAAGATTCACCATCTGTTCATCAGTACCTACATCAATATTGTCTTAAATGATACAAAACACTGTATGTGCTATACCTACTAACACCAGACATCAAAAATAAAAAGGTAATATGAGAAAGTAGTTCATTATTAACAGGTATAGCGATTTATTGATGATGAAGCAGCAGTATGAATGATTCATGGTAGCCTAGCTTATACACTAATAAATTAATCATTATAAAATTTTTATAGTATATGGTATTATAGTCATATTCATAATACAGTTTTGGAAACATTACATTTTTTAAAAAATCACTTGTTATGAAAGGCTGATAGGAAGTTTCTCCAGTTACAAGAAGAGGCATACTATACAGTGATGTAATTCTTTGAAGCAAAGTCATAAAACAGTAAAAAAAACTCACATTCTTAGTTTTATATTAAATATGATTCACATCATGCCTATGTAAGGATAGGCTAGTCGCTTCAATACAAGTCTCGCACTCAATGTTGTACATGTATATTTTTGTACCTTTTTTGAAAAAGACCCATGTATAAGTGGACCCAAGCAGTTCAAACCCATGTTGTTCAAGGGTCAACTGTATGTATTTTCTAGATTTTAAAGCTTTTGAGAGTTAAATTTTCATCTTGTTTGTGTATCTCTTATAGCACAAAGCTTAATATCTGGACTTTAGTGGATATTCTATAGCTATTATCTCTTCTAATTAGCTCTAGCACAACTCAAAAGAAAACTTGGTTTCTGACTCAGTTCAGTGCATTTGATATGACAAATCATTATCTCTTGGACAATATTACAGTTTTAGGTATATAAGGTAAATATTAATTAAATTCTATGGGTGCAATGTTGTGGTATATGGATGACATCTCTTAGGTATAATTAAACAGAATAGTGAAATCATAAAAGTAATATTGATGCAGAAACATCTAGGAATAGTTCAAAAGCAGACTGTATATAAAAGGAAGCAAAATCCAGCACAAGATTATTACTGCAATTATTGCTCTTCGAATGTTCTGAAGGGCTCAGCAAGGAAAAGCTGTGGACTTGGAAACATTATCTTAAATGACAAGGTAAAGAAGACAAGGCTCTTACGATTACATATGGGGCCAAATGAGAAGACTTCATGAATGACTCCACTGACTGAGGTGATGATGGTTAGAAGAAAAATTAATGAGGTGTGGGGTGCAGATCACTATATTTTTAATTGTGGTGAGGGTGGTTGCCTATGCTATGTCATAAACAGATGTTTATATAAAAATTAACTTTATTCCAAATAGCTCTTGCTTTCTTCCCATTTTTTCTTTTTTCCATTGCCATCATGCAAATTCACGTCTAAATTGCATCCCACATATACTGCAGAAATGGTCTCCTACATGTCTTTTCTAATTCTGATTGCTTTCCTTCTTCATACATCTTTAATTAGCTTGAAGAGGACTCTTGTATTAGTACCTATTTCATTAAATAATTTATTTCCACAAAATCTTCAAAAGTTTCATGAAATATAACCACCTCTATCTGGTTGGGTGTTATGTTCCATTATACTATCTTGAGAAATACACATTTCTATGACTTCCAAACTCTACCTCCTTTGTGCTCTCTTTTGTCATACATTTTCCTCCCTCCCCTTCTTCCATCATAGACTCTATCCTTCTCTATCCTCTTACTAGTCTCCTCTGGTCATAAGGCAGCTACAGCATTAGCAATGGAGTTCTGTGTGTTGACTCTGGAGTCCAGCTGCCTGACTTCCCATCCCAACTGCACTGTTTAATATCTGCACGATCAAGGGCAAACTACTTAACCTTTCTGTGTCTCAGTTGTTTTAATGATGAAGTGAGGAGCTAATAATACTTAACTCTTACAGTTGTTGAGAGTATTAGGTGAAAGAAGACATAAGAAGTGTGTGGCACAGAGTAAATAATTAATAAAAGTTCCTTGTTATCACTAACTTCATTGTTACTCTTCTCTGAACCCTTTCATTATGAAAAGTGTACACACACACTGCCTTGATTTTTTGATGAATGTTTAATGTGCATTGTTCTTAAATTCCCAAACATGTTACAGGTCCTTGTGTACAGAGCCCACAGTGTATGCATCTATTTCCATTATAGCTAAATGTATAAGTGTTGAATAAATACTAATAGATTACATGAAGTTGGACCCAAAAATGTGGACAGGGAATCATTAGCAAAGGATATTGTGGAAGAGGATAACTAAAGGAAATAATTAGAAAATAATAAAAGTTGTTACAACAAAATTAACCAAAACTTTTTAAAAAACACATTATATAAGATTTTTCTATAGGCAATTGGAGGAAATACATGCAAAAGAATTTTCATACCTTCTGCCTTATTTTTTCCCATCACATATTTTCCAAGAAGTCAGAATATGAAGATGGAACCTTTGAGAAGGTAAACCCAATATAAGGCAGGAAACTTATGGTCAAGTTAATCACACCCTAATTCTCTGTGTATCTTTAAATGTTTCATCTCCAATTCCTATTAAAAAATATAGAACGTGAGCTAACTGCTTTGAAGCATTATAAATGCAATCATAATCTTTAATATTTTGTGGAAATGTCTTTGAATCTCTGTTAATTTTAATGTTTCCAAATTAAAAAAAATATATTCATATCTTTAATTCCTGTATTTAAAAGACCAAACATTGTAAGTCATTAAATCTAATAAAATAACTACACTTGCCATGAAATAATTCAATTCTTAAATTTGAAAAAAACCTGCCTTTTAATTTAGAAGCGTGTACTTAGCTACTATTTTTTGAAAATTTATTATATGCCAAGTGTTTTACATATGTCAATGTAACTGCAGGACCAGTCCAAACTGGTCCTACCTACTCGGTGGATAACAAGATACTAAGTTGTTTTACACAGAGAAACTGCAAGTCATGCAGGTAAAGCATGCACAGAAAAGAAAATTTTGCCTGGGATATGACCAGCCCCTGACCACTAGAACGCTTTCGGAAGTGAAGGGTCCATTGTCCAGGAAGATCCTGTGCTGCATCCCCCTTTCCCATACGTTAGCATAAATGGCCAAGTTCCAAAGCCCTCCAATAAAAACCGCCAATGCTTCTGCATACCAACCCTCCTCCCCTAGCTCATAAAGGTTTGACCGAACCCCAGATCCCCAGATGGGGAGACAGATTTGATACTGTCTCCCTGCCAGTCTACCTCACAATAAAGCCTTTTCTTTCCTCAAAAGCTGGTGCTATATAGTATTGGCTTCTATGCATGTCGGCCAGTGAGCCCCTGCTTGGTAACATAAACACATTTAATTACTGAAATAAATTTATGAAATAAATATTAGCACCCTTATTTTGAAGATAAGGAATGAAGTTCAGAGACATTAAACTTTGCAAGTTTACACAGCTATCAAATGGCAGGGCCTTGGTTTGAACCAAAATTTGCCTGAAGTCAAAATGAATCCTTAATCTCTGAGTTGCCCCAAATCCTAAAAACATCACTTAATTGGCTCTATGAATTTAAGCAATTCATTCAATGCCATTGCTTTGTGTTTGTTTTGTCGGTTGCTTGATTTTTGTACCCGTCCTATAAAAACAATATAACATAATTGTTCAGGTTCACACTCTGGAGTCACACTACCTGTATCTGAATTTTGGATCTTGTGGCTCCTGCCTGAACGGCCTTACATAAAATATTTAAACTCTCTATTCCTCAGTTTCCTCATTTGTAAAATGAGGATAATATAACACACTACCTCTCAGGATTGTGTAAGGATGAAAGATTTAATATTATTTTAAAACTTAAAATAAATTTTGGAATATGTTAAGAACTCTAGACCTGTAAGTTGTTATTATCTATAAAATACAAAAAATAATGCCTATATTCATTTAATTCACAGGATTGTGGAGAGAAATAAATGAGTGAGTTAGTGGTTGCAAATGTGCTTCACATAATAGAAAGTGTTTTATAAACTTAACATATGTTTATAGGTGTTACTTACATTTATATGCCAATGGTGAATAATATAAATTTGATTAGATATGCATTTAAGTACAAACAGCATGTAAGTACTAAACTGAGAATGCTCGGTATTGTTCTTTCAAAAAAATATTTAGTAAACTTTAAAATTGACTTGTAAGTCAAGCTGGTAATATACAAATTATTTACTTGCTTTGAAAATAAATTTTCTAAATACATCGTTATTAAACTTTTCTGATGTAATATCAAGAATGAAGATACTAAAATGAAAAGACATCCACATATATTTCACCTAATACTTTTTTTATTCCTTCTTAAAGGTTTTTAGGATTTTTTTAAATTGCTTGCACACATTTAAGATTTTATGTGTATGTGTGTATTGTCATATATACAAACTCCTCTACTCACACATCATTTCAACCATCTGATGGACAGCGGGGATGAGCCACATGGCACACAGTTGAAAATAATGTCCTTTAACAAGAACCATGGGGTATTTAATGGCTTGCAGCATAAGCACTGACCCCAGCTGTATGTAGTGCTTCACGCTGCCTAGGATGTAGGCAGATAAAATATGTTTAGATTATTTCCCCAAAGCAAATTATTTGAATTCATGGCCATCTGTCTGAAAATAAGAGCACTTCTAGCTTAGACACACACACTTAATCTGTTTTTAAGTTTATGAGTATATAGGTACAGTCAAATCAACCTGAAATCCAAACTGTTGGACATAGACTCTCTGAGAGAGAGAGACAAGAGTGTGATAGTGTGTGTGTGTGTGTTTGGGGGGGCGTGGGGAGGGAGGCAGTGCAGGGGATAATTAAATTGGAGGCTGCCTAATTCAGAATTTCCTTTACCTGAATCTTTGGTTGTCTGTGACCACCAACAGAGCTTCCTCCACTGAAGCAGTCTGACTTAAATGTGTCTGCTGTGCATATTAGCTCACCTGAGAGTTCTGGTAAAGAGATTTTTCTGCTAAATGCCACAGAGACTGCGAGATTCAACATACATCAGTTTAAGTATATAGCATCATATGCTGCCAGTGGTAGGTTATTTGATTTCTTTTCCTTTTAGCCTTTTCTTTTGAGATGTTCCAAGAATATTGATTACCTGCACTGAAAAGTTGTTCTCGCCATGGAGAGCTTTTTGTTTCTCTCCCACTAGTGATTATATATGTTTAATGGAGATTTTTAAATAAGTATGTATGGTAGAGCTGTAGGCTTAAATAAAATTAATTTTCTCAATGAATCAATCACTTATTGTTTTGCAATGAACTGCTGGCGTTTTTACTTAAAATAACAATAATAATAAGCCAAACACCTTTTGTTGAAGAAGTATGAGCAGAGTGAGGAAATTAACATTATAGAGCTCATATTATGTGCCAATTTGTCAGTAAGTCTACATATTCATTTTGTAATTTACTTTCTCTACAATCTTCTGAAATGTGAATAATAAAATTATGACAGTTTAGGCCTTCTTGTTTAAAGGTATGTCTGATCCACATATATTTTTGTTTTGTCTCTTTAATTTTCTTTGTGAAAAACATTTTATTTTAGGAGAGTTTTAAATTTACGGAAACTTTGTAAAAACAGTACAGAGAGTTCCTCCAACACCCACACCTAGTTTCCCCTATTAATGTCTTACATTAGTGTGATACGTTTGCTACAACTAATGAATCAATATAGTAACATTATTACTGAAAAAGTCCATACTTTATTCGGATTTCTTAGTTTTTACCTAATGTCCTTTTTCTGTACCAGAATCCCCCCAGGATACCATGATACATTTAGTCATCATCTCCTTAGGCTTCTGCAGACTGTGACAGTTTCTAAGAACTTCCCTGTTTTTGATAACCTTGGTAGTTTCGAGGAGTACTGATCAAGTATTTTGTTTACTACTCATCAACTGGAGTTTGTCTGCTGTTTCTCTCATAATTAGACTGGGATTTTGATTAGTAGAGAACACAGAGGTGAAGTGCCATTTTAATCACATCATATTGAGGGCACACACATCAGCATGGTTTATCTTTGCTGATGTTTACCTTGATCACCTGACAGGTGGTTATTCAGGTTTTTCCACTGTAAAGTTATTCTTTTGCCCCTCTTTCCAAACTGCACTCACTGGAGGAATTCACAAACAAACAGCTCACGTTTAAAGGAAGGGTAGTTATCCTTAATCTCTAGAGGAGTGTGAAGGTTAATTTTATGCGTTAACTTGGCTGGGCCACGGTGCCCAGATACTTGATCAAACGTTGTTCTGGATGTTTTGGTGAGGGTGTTTTTGCATGAGATTTACATTTAAATTGGTGGACTGAGTAAAGCAGATTACCCTCCATAAAGTGACTGGGCCTCATTCAATTAGCTGAAGGTCTTGATAGAAAAGACTTACCTCTCCTGAGCCAAAAGGAATTCTGTCAGCAGCCTGTCTTTGGACTCAAACTGCAGCTTGGGCTTCCCTGGTGGCGCAGTGGTTGAGAGTCTGCCTGGCGATGCAGGGGACAAGGGTTCGTGCCCCTGTCCGGGAAGATCCCACATGCCGCAGAGCGGCTGGGCCCGTGAGCCATGGCCGCTGAGCCTGCGCGTCCGGAGCCTGTGCTCCGCAACGGGAGAGGCCACAACAGTGAGAGGCCCGTGTACTGCAAAAAAAAAACAAAAAACAAAAACTGCAGCTCTTCCCCTAGTCTCCAGCCTGCTAACCTACCCTGCAGATTTTGAATTACCAAGCCCCTACAACTGCAAGAGTCAATACCTTAAAATAAATCTCTCTCTCTTTCTGTATGTATTTACACACAATTTTGTGCTCTCTCTTTCTCTGGAGAACCTTAATACAAGGGTAGTATCATCTATTGTTAACAATAATTAGTATCAAGGCTGCAAAGAGGGTAAAACCTAAAGAGTGTTCCAGGGAAGAGAAAGAGTCAGGGGCTTATAAAGACAAAAAGCCACAAGACTGTTAAAGTTGCCAGGTGAGAATTGTGATTGCCTCTCATGCAAGTCAGGATATTTTTCCTTAAGGATTCATACGTTAGTTTAGGGTAAAGGTCTGATAACAATCTTGAGTTTCTGGCAAATGTTCTGGATGTCTTTGTTAAAACAATAAGTGGTCAAAAGGGCAGATTCTATCCAGGATGAGACATTCATAAGACATAATCCTCAGTGACCTTCTGGCTTCATTTTAGAGAACTCTCTTCACAATGCCAATTCCATTTTGATTATCCTTTCACACTATATAAATTATTTGGAATTATTCTTCTTAAGAAATGTATCTATTCATATTTATTTAGTTAGTTATTTTTCATTCATTCACTATTAAGTCATTTGTTTGGACTCATGGATATGTATTTTATACTTCGGGTTATGGTCTAACACTATTTTGTTGTTCAAATTGCTTTGGCTTATGCCATTGGGAGCTCTTTCACTTGGTTCCTTTAACATACACTCATCACAGTATGTATTGTGTGTGTGTTGTATTTTGTTTGTTTGAGCATTTCCTTACTTTCTGGCAATACAAGATGTTCCAGGCTTATCTGTATATTCTCAACATCAGCCCTAGCATCAACCATTAATTCATGCATTTTTTAGCAAAATACACTGACTAGATGCTTGTTGGACGAAGGGGCACTTATGTCTATTAGCTAACCTGAAATACATGTAATTTGAAATATTGTCCTTAGTAGCTGTATGGGGCATTTGAGGGGAACACTGCACTAGGCACTATGAGATAATATGAATTAATTAGTACATATTATACTTGTCATATAATTTAAAATGACAGATGAAAAGTTGAGAAAATTGAAAACAAATACTAGTCAATGTTTATGCCAACTTATGTTATATGAAATTGAAACAATGTTAGGATGCTGGAGCTGGAGCCACTGTCAAGTGTAACAAAAGCGTTAGATGACATTGTCCTGAAAAGATGTGAGGTACAATTGGTAAAGAGTTCAGAAATATCATTTAGCCCTGTACCTGTGGCATTTGGGGCACTCAATAGACACCAGTTGAATTAATAGACATACACGGACACAATTTAAGGGGAAATATTTTCTACACTGAGGGAATGGGATTATGCAAGGGGTACTGCAATTGAAAGAAGAAAATAAAGATTGTAGGGTATTAAGCAAATTAATTTGGCTTAGGAAGAGGTGCCATATGGAAGTTAAAATAAATAAATAGCTAAAATAGTGCAGTGGGAGAATGAGACTGCATGGGATGGAGTGCTGGTAAGAGCTTAGATGACAAATTTGGATTTATAGAGGGGTGGCTGTGTGGTGTTTGGAAAGAGAGGACAGTGTTTCAGCTCAAATATAATTTACACATACCTGGAGAATTTCTGAGAGCCTGGATTGCCAGAAGTCTTTTTCCATATGACACTGAAGAACCTTCTTAGAAAGAACAAATCTAAGTGAAACACTATATGAACAACCCAGGAAGAAAGGTGTAGTTGTCTTCTAAGGGTGGGCTAGTGTTGTGATAGCTGAAACTGGAATTTGTTTCCCAGCCTCTTTCTCTTTGGTCTTCAATATTTGAATTCCTTTTTAAGGACCACAGAGAGGGTTTGTTTTGTTTTGTTTTGCGGGGGGTGGGGGGAGTGTGGTTGGAAAGGAAAGGGAAGGTAATGAGGCAGAAAGACCTGATTAACTAAGTGACCATATAATTTCTTGTCCCAACTACGCTCCTTTTTTACATACAATTTGTAAGGGTTACACTCCATTTACAGTTATTATAAAATACTGGCTATATTCCCCATGTTGTACAATACACCCTTGTAGCCTTATACCTAATAATTTGGACTCCCCACTTCCCCATCCCTATATCCCCAACCACTGGTAACAACTAGTTTGTTCTCTGTACCTGTGAGTCCGCAACTAGCTACTTTTGAGAGCAAAAGAGATAGCTATTTATAATTATGCAGAGACAACAAGAGTAAACAGGGTTATAGGTAATTTTTGGTAAATCACTACAAGACTTTTTAGAACTCTTCTAAAAAAGAGCAAAGTAAAGGAAGAGAATCTGCACTTTGTGCCACCAGCTGTGGCAATATGTGGGATCAAGGAGAGACCTGGTGAAACAGAGGCCTCTTGTCTTACAAGCAAGAGTAGGACATCAGTAATACACACCTTGGACTATCAGGACAGGCTAGTGGGTGGAAGCATCATAAACACATAGTAGATACTCTAGGGAATTCCTAGAGATTATAGGATTTGAAGATGAAGGAACCAGCCAGTGAAATTTGAATTATCACTCAATCCTCTACACCTACCATTTTGAGGCCAGGAGAAATTCAGATGATGAATTTCCCTAAAGTCTATCTCATTACAAACTCCATTCACTTCTAACCACACTGCCCAGAAAGTAAAAGCATATATGTTTATTAGCTAATCTGAGATACCTGTAATGTGACTACTGTTATGCAGTAGGAGATTTGGGATAAACCTGATATGAGGGGTCACAAGGAGATAAAGTATTTGAGGAAGGTAATTATATATCCCAGATGCGGAAATCTTTGCAACAGGAAGAAAGGCTGGAGCTCAAGACATCATGTGTGTGTGTTACAGTTACACACAACCTAGTATTGTAGAGATGGACAATAAGAACGCTATGAAATAAAAAGCAAAGTGTGAATCTGAAAGAAAAAAGGAATTGGAAAAATATAATACTTGGATATAGAAAGTGGAAATATATTAGTAATAATAATAGTAATAATAATAAATAATTGATTTTTCAAAATCTGAAAGACTCAAAATTCAGTAAAACCAATGTGAATATTCAATAGGTGAGAATAATGGCTTTGTGCATTCCCTGTGCATTGCAGCTTCTCAGCTTTCAGAATGTCATTGTCATTGTTATCGATGGCCCTCCTGAAAAAAGGATGACTAAAATAGCCTCTCTTAGAATAATGCTTATCACCAAGCCTTTTTCCTGTTGCAAAGCTGTCTACATCTTGATGCTAAAATTATCTTCCTCAAACACTTCATTCATCTTAACATCCTGCAACCTCAGAAAGGCAGAACTACTGCAAAGTCTCTTCAATAACATATATGTACATCATGTATACATAAATTTACATTTATATATATATGTATTATAAATATAACTGTTATCATATATGTGTGTGTAGCGTGAAAATGCATTAATTTTAAATACTCTTTTCCACCTTATTTTATTGACAGATTTAAAGGTGATAGTACAGAAAAGACCACTTGTTTTAAATCAAAGTCCCCATTTACCCTTATATTACAAATGACATCAAACTGCCTTTACTATAAATCACAGAAGAAATGAAGCTTTATGGATATTTTTAATGAAATCAAATTATGGTACTTCTAAATTCCAAAGAAAAAAATTTTGAACACGTATTAATTCCCAAAGTTATGCTATAAAACGTTACTCACTTTGTAATAATTTGGAAACTTGATTAGTTGATAGACTATTTGGGAGAAATAAATTGTGAAAGATGCAGAACTACTGGTCTAGTTTATATTTCTGTTTTACCTTTAATCTGAGAAGAACAGAAATACCTAAGTATATTATATCTATTAAGCATGCCACTATATATATGGTTGTAGAAACCGTCTGCATGCAGTCTTCCCTGGATATTGGCTTAACAAGGCACATATTTTCTGCAAATTGTTTCAATCACAAAGCAATTAAAATAAAATTCCATTTTGGATTAGCTTGAATAAAAAGTTAAAAAACCTTTGAAAAATTACCGTTACAATTGAAGGAACAAAAACAATTGCATGAATACCATTTTCCCAAATAGTAGAATTATATTATTGGCTCATATCCAAGCTTTATTTCCTAGAGGCTGACATAAGATCTAGTCCTAAATTTCTACATAAATCCAGCTTGACAAGAGACTGAGGAGAAAAACAATACAGCTAAGTAATTCTGATGACAAATTAAGTTCTTACAACCAACATAGATAGGTTTGGGGGTCCTAAAATACTTTAATCATTTTATATTACTAATTCTAAAATAAGTCAAAAGAAGTGCAAAAATGAGGTGAAAAGTTATTTATCTTCTATTTTGACTTGATAAACAGTGGTTCTCAACCCTCAGTGAAAATTATATTCATTTAAAGAAGTTTGAATTTCCAATATCCGGGCCCACCCTAGCCTGAAGAGTCAGAATCTCTTGTGGTTGGGGTCACTCATTGTTTCTGGTTTTGCTTTTTTTGTTTATGTTTTGTTTTTAGAAGCTCCTTGAGAGATGCTTTACACAGCCAGGATTGAGACCATAAAGCCGTGTCACGATTTTAACATTAGAAATCTATACAGGATAACTGTTTCTCATTCTTAAAACCTCAGTTCAGTGGCAACTTCTGGACCATTTCCCCAATCCCACTTCTGTGTCAGGGTTTATCTATATTTAATGTGCTTGATCTTAATAATTGTTTAGCTCTTTAATGTGTTTAATTGTCTGTCTGTAGCCTAAGTGACAGCATGCTTCTTGAAGGCAAGGAGAATTTTTTTCTCTCTGAATCAACCACCTATGGTACAAAGCATGACAAAAACAAAAACTTGATTTTGAAGGAATGTATGCATGATATAATTGCACTCAACTGCACAATCTAGAACTCTTCCTTCCATACTACTTACCATCACTTGTAATAATCATGGAGTATTTTCACAATTGCTTCCTCACAAATTTAATGCAACTAGAAAAATAAATGCAATGTGAAATAAAAAATAATAGATATGGGATTCACTTAAGTGAAGCCCACTTAGCAAATTAAATGAATAATGATATTTAGATTACTTTTTCTTAGCAGTTCTATAACCTGCTTTTCTTAGTTGTTAAAATAGAATTTCTCTCTATTTATAAATACACTATACAGAATATATCCCATTTTGTAGCATGAATACCTTCTTTATTTGTATACACAAAAAAGTAAGGTGGGTAAGATCTCCCTCCCTAAAATATGCAACTGTGCATAGGTGATAAGAAGTGGAGCCTTGGGAACATAAGGGCCATTATGCTAGGGAAAGGAGATGAATGTGCATTTTTCATAATGACTGTAATGGTAACTTTCAATATCTGAAAACACAGTAGGAAAACCATTGGATATAATTTCCAGCATTGTTCCCCCTGTGATTAATCTCCACACCTTTCCCAAATGAATACATGTGCACAGGAGTATTTGTGTCCTATAATAAATGAGAATTGAGCCAGAAAAAGAGGTAGTCTGATACTTGTTTAACCCATCTCGTACTTGAGCTTGCAGGAAGAGAAGATACTATAAATGGCCATATGCCATAAAAAATGCCACAGGATTTTTCAGCCTAAGATCTGAAAATTACTGCATGCATCAGTCAAAAAAAATCACGTTCCATTAATACCGTGGAATGTTTAGATGGTTGACCTGCTTCTATCTGGCCTGTTAACAAGTATGAGCTGGACACATTCAAATGTTTTGTTTATTGTTTTCTTTATTACTTCTTTTCTTAGTTGAACATAAAATGTAACTAGGGAAGACTTATTTCAGTACAAAGGGATCATTTAGATGAAAAGAGTTACTTTTCATTTAAAAAATCTACATTATTTACATTGGCTCTGTTAAAACTGATTCATAATTATTAGATATGTCATATATCTTTGAATTTGAGAAAAAATTAGTGTTCAGTTATCAAGTATATTAACAAGTATGGGAATATAATTCAGTAAGCATCTGGCCTAGTCATAAAATAAGCATCTGTCTTATGTTTGTGATTTAGAATATTTGATTATTTTAAGCCACATTCACAAGTTCAGATGTTTATCTGCAATCTGATTTGACCAACCTGACTTCTAGAGTTGGACTATAAATCAGGTGGGACCAGACTTTACCACTCTCATACATTCTTCCCTCACTGGCCTTTAGAATGTGCAAACACAGAACAATAATGGAGATACCATGAAAATAACATCACTTGAATTGTCACTGACAAATAAAACTTAATTCTCTTCTCAACTTTGCTTATGTGTCTGGGCTGAAATTTTTCTTTAAAAACATCATAATAATATATCATCATGCATGTCTTCCTACTGTTAAAGTAAAGCAAATCATCATAATAAATTATTTCCTCTGTATTACACTTTATGTTTTATGGGTCATGATGCCTTTTGTTCATTGGAATAGCCCTGTTTATAGGCATAGCATGTGCTAACATATATACACTGCTATATGAAACAGTAGTCTTAGATTTTCCTAACAGTTTAATGCTAGTATTAAATTGGTATCTATTAGACAAGTTATGATTTAAAAAAATGAAAGCTCAGAAGCATTGTTCCCTCAGACTGCCATTTACCATACACATAGCATTCAAACTCCTTGTATAATGTTCAATTTTGTTCCAAACTAATTTTCCAGCCTATCACTTGCTTTTGCCCCATGCATCTTCCACTTCACCCAAATAAGTGCATTTGCACCTTCTCCATTTCCTTCCTTTTAAGAATTACTCTCCTTTGCCCATAATTTTAAAACTTGTGAAAAGGTCTTTTGCAGCACATGGCAGCCTCTACCTTGCGTTAGAACTATTTATATGTCAGTCTTAACTGTGAGAAGTTAGTTCTCAGTGTAAATGAATTCATTTTATTTCTCCCTGAATATTTATTAAACATACAGAGTACTCTTGTACCGAACATTATGATAAGCACCTTATATCATAACAGTTAATCGTCATGACATTAGAATTATACTATGGATTAGCATTGTTGTTCTGATGAGGAAACTATGGCTTTTAGAGGTTTGGATCATGGCCAGGCACCTTCAGCAAATATAGTAAGCATAGGATTTGAATTCAGGACTCAAAGCACAATCTGCTAATGACACTATTTACTGGTTTCCAAATTAAAGGGTGTGAACGTGAATAAAACAAAGCAATAAAAGCAAATAAAACATACAAATAAATAATCTGCATCAGTTTATGTGGACCAGATGTCCCCAGGCCTGGCACTACAAAACGAGGGCACATGTTCATTTCATAAAGAAAGAGGACTCCATTCCCATCTTAAATTGCCCTGCTGCTCTGCCCTAAGAGGAGGAAGTCTACATTTATTAGTGGGTGGGACCACTAGGTGCTGAAACGTCTACTGTGGTTCTTGAATCCATAAGGGTATTGCCATACTTCTGGTCCTCTCTTTGCCTCTACTCATACCCATCTGCAGCCTGATCCTTGCTTCTCTATATGAGGGTGACTGATGGTAAGATTTTAATTCAGGCTTATTAGAGAATAGAAAGTCCCACTAAGACCTTCAGTTTAGGCCACATACTTCACAGGAGATACCTGGTCATCAGAATCTTGTTTTCCATTTACTGTTGCTGCTTTAGGAACCTCATAGGAAGTAGTGAGTTAGGGCAGGTAGGATTTGGGTTCTTGAACTTCATCCCAATTGTCATTTAACATTAGCCCAAACTCCCTACTATTTATAACACTTTTTTGGAAAGGCACGGATTTCAAAATTTTTCATTTTATTTTATTCGTTTTTGTTGTTCCTTAAATTTTCCGCAGCTTTACTGAGGTATAACTGACAAAATACTGTGTATATTTAAGGTGTAAAATGTGATGTTTTGATATCAGTATACTGTGTGTAATGGTTACCACAATCAAGTTAATTAATATATCCATTATCCCACAGAGTTACCATTTGTGTGTTTGTGTGTGAGACAGAGTAAGATGAAGACATTTGAGATTTACTCTCTTAGCAAATTTCAAGTATACAATACAGTATTATTAATATAATTACTATGCCATACATTAGATCTCTAGAATTTATTCATCTTATAACTTAAAGTTTGTACCCTTTGACAAACATCTTCCCATTTCCCCCACCCCCTAGCCCCTGGCAACCACCATTTTACTCTCTGATTTTATGAGTCTGACTTAAGATTCCACATATAAGTGATATCATGCAGTATTTGTCTTTCTGTGTCTACCACGCAGTTCAAACCCATGTTGTTCAAGGATCAACAGTATATATTTATATAAATATACATTCATGTATGTATATATACCTATATGTAACATAACATACATTTAATATATTACATATAATATATACTTATATATGGGTAATACATATGTGTGTATTCATATCTATTGATATATCTGTAATCTCCCAATTTATTTTTCCATTCATCACTCAACAGCCACTTAGGTCATTTCCATATCTTGACTACTGTGAACAATGCTTCAATGAATACAGGAGTGTGGGTATCTCTTTAAGATACTAATTTCATATCCTTTGGATATATACTCAGAAATGGGATTGCTAGATCATATGGTAGTTCTGTTTTTAATTTTGTGAGGAACCTCCATTCTATTTTCCATAATGACTGTAGTAATTTACCATCCCACCAATAGTGCACAAAGGTTCCCTTTTCCCCACATCCTTGCCAGCAACTGTTATCTCCTGTCTTCTTGAGAATAGCCATCCTCCTTAACATGAGTGAGGTGATATCTCGCTGTGTTTTTAATTTGCACTTCCCTGATGATTAGTGATGTTGAGCACGTTTTCATGTACCTGTTGGCCATCTGTATGTCTTCTTTGGTGAAATTCAGTTACTTTGCCCATTTTTTAATTATTTTTTTGTATAATTGCTATTGAGTTATACATATTTTGCTTAATAACTCAACCAGATAGATGGTTGGCAAATATTTTATCCTACTATGTAGGCTACCTTTTAATGTTGTTTCCTTAGCTGTGCAGAAGCTTTTTAGCTTGATGTAGTAGTCCCACTTGTTTATTGTTGCTTTTGTTGCCTGCGCTTTTGGGGTCATATCCAAAAAATGATTTACAAGACTATTGTCAAAGAGCTTATTCTCTATATGTTCTTCTAGGAATTTTACAACTTCAGGTCCTTTATTTAAGGCTTTAATCCATTTTGAGTTGAATATGTATGGTATAAGAGAAGGATCCAATTCATTTTTGTATGTGGATATCTGATTTTCCGAACACCATTTATTAAAGAAACTATCCTTTCTGTATTATGAATTCTTGGCACCCTTGTCAAAGATTACTTGACTGTATATGCCTGTGTTTATTTCTAGGCTCTCTATTCTGTTCCATTGATCTATGAGTCTATTTGTATTCCAGTACCATACTGTTTTGATTACTATAGTTTTTAAAATACATTTTGAAATAAGGTAGTATGATGTCTCTAGCTTTGTTTTCTTGCTCAAGATTATGTTGGGTGTTTGTAGTCTTTTGTGGTTTCATATAAATTAAAGGGACTTTTTTTCTATTTGTGAAAAGTCTGTAGACGTCTGGGTAGTATGGATATTTTAGCAATATTAATTCTTCTAATCAATGAACACAGAGTATATTTTTATTTATTTGTGGTTTCTTTAGTTTCTTCCAGCAGTGTCTTATATTTTTGTGTGTACAGATCTTTCACCTCCTTTGTTAAATTTATTCCTAAGTATTTATTCTATCTTTTCCAGTTTTATTGATATATATAATGATGGACATACACAGCACTGTATAAGTTTAAGGTGGATAGCATAATGATTTGGCTTAAATATATCATGAAATGATAACCTCAATAAGTTTAATGAATATTCATCATCTCAAACAGATACAAAATTAAAGAAATAGAAAATTTTTTTCCTTGTGACGATAACTCTTAAGATTTACTATTCTTTTTGATGCTTCATATGTTTTTCTAGTTCCTTAAGGTGCAGATTAAGGTTGTTTATTTGAGATTTTTATTTTCTTAATGTAGGTATTTATTGCTATAAACTTCCTCTTAGAACTTCTTTTGGTGGGCTATGTTTTGGTGGGCTATGTTTTCATTTTCATTTGCCTTAAGATACTTTCTGATTTCCTTTTTGATTTCTGCTTCAACCCATTGGTTGTTCAGGAGTGTGTTGTTTAATTTCCACATATTTGTGAATTTTTAAATTTTCCTCCTATTATTGATTTCTATGTTTACACTACTGTGGCTAAAAAAGGTACTTGGTATGATTTCAATCTTCTTAAATTTGTTAAGGCTTATTCTGTGGTCTAACGTAGGATCTTTGTGTACTTGAGAAGAATATATATAATGTAACTAATTTTTTAATTTAATGTAACTAATTTTTAATTTTAATTTTTTAAATTTACTGATCTATATGACTATCCTTATGTTAGCATCACACTATTTTGATTATTGTACCATTGCAGTAAGTATTAAAATCCGGATGTATAAGTCATCTAACTTTATTTTTCAAGATTGTTTTAACTATTCAAGTCCCTTGAATTTCCATAGGAATTTTAGAATCAGGTTGTCAATTTCTGCACAGAAGTCAGCTGAGTGAATCATTTGGTGTTGTATCTCAAAGCATGCAGCTATGGGAGTATGCACATTCACTCTGAGATGACAATGGTTTTAGCAGGGCTTTTAAAAACTGTTTCTTTCTCTGATCTCTCTATTAAACTATCTTTCCCATTTGGTATTACACTCAGTTCCATTAACTAATAGTTAGTTGTTTCACTGTTTTTGACAATGCCTTGGAGCATAAACAATTCCCTAGTCTGATCCAATTAAATTTGGGCCCCTTTTGCAGAAGTAGTTTTTGAGGTCAGTCTTCAAGGTTTGTTTTGATATCAAAAAGGCTCTACTTAGCTGTCTCTTTCTCTGGTTCTTTTTGGTAAACTAGCCTGCCTACAGTTTAGCTTATTTCTCTCATGGTGCTGCCATATTTCTTTTAATTGCTAACAGCCAACATCTCTATTGTTTTCAAGAGCACTGTTAGGCTTGAATTTCCCCACACTGTTCTAAATAAAATCATTTCTTTTTGTGGAAAGTTTGAGTTCTATGTTCTTATGGCCTGCCTCTTCCCCCTGGAAATAACCTCTGTGCCACTTCTTCTGAGCTGGAAGTGGGAATAATGGCCCACTTGGTTAAGCTTGTTATTCTTTATTAAGAGAAACTAGTATTTTTGAGAGCATTATTAGGCATGAACTTCCCATGAAATCAGCTCCTTTGGGGAGATCTCTGATCTCTCTTTTCTCACAGACTGCCTCTCCCACCTAGCCAAAATCTTTGGCCAAAATCTCTGAACCACTACTCTGGGCATTGGGGGGGGGTGGTAGCCTGTTATCTTTCCTGCTTGCCTCTACCAGTATGGAAACCTCTACCCTATAAGCCAGCTGGGACAAAGACAGTCAAGGCCCTATTAATTTTGGCTTGCAATGCCTCTAGGCAGGGCCAAAGGTAGACCCTCTTTAGACAGGGTATAACCTCTATACCCTATAGTTAAACAGGGTAGAGTCTCTATTCTGTAAATAGGGGCTGGGTTGAATAAGGAAATGCTTGGACTTTTTTTTTTTTTTTTTTTTGCGGTACACGGGCACTGTTGTGGCCTCTTCCGTTGCGGAGCACAGGCTCCGGACGCGCAGGCTCAGCGGCCATGGCTCACGGGCCCAGCCGCTCTGCGGCATGTGGGATCCTCCAGGACCAGGGCACGAACCCATGTCCCCTGCATCGGCAGGTGGACTCTCAACCACTGCGCCACCAGGGAAGCCCAACCCTTGGACTTTGACCAGGATCATCGGGAAACTACCCTCTTCAAACTGGAGTTAAAAGAGTTAAGAAATCAAAAGAGACTTCAGAAACCTTATAATAGGTTGAGTTTTATTTAACTGAGAATACCAAGGAAGGCCCTGGAATGTCCCATATTGTTTGTATTGATGTTTTATTCATAGGCATATAATGTAAATTTTGGTCAGTTATATATATGAGTAAATTATCTAGGAAACTTCAGGGCTTTCTGTATATTAAAATGACACACAAGGAAGATGGCAACTTACTTCTATCTTTAGATATTATAAGAGGAATATGATTACCAGAATTGCTGCCTCCATCATTAAATCCTGAGAGATGATAACCCAAGAGGAAGCATATTAGCTGGGAATGATAGAGGAGAATGACTGGAAATGGCTTTCATGACATTAACACTTTCTGAGTGGCCCTTGACTCATTACAGGATATAATATGTTGCCATTGAATAAGCCAATAGATTTGTATTTACCCCTTACTTGCAGCCAAAACATTTCGATAAAGAAGGGGGAACAACATTTTCAGTATATCTATGGTTGATGGAAACATCGGAACTATGAGGAATAAAACAAGGTCATAAAATTTGAAGAGAAAAGAATGAAAGGAGCTATAGTAGGGGAGAAGTCAAAATGGTAGGTAAGAAACAGAGCAAGTGAGATCTCTTAGAACATGTTATAGAAGTCTGTCCTTATCAAAAGGACAGAAAGAACTGACTGGAAGATTTTAGGCAAAGAAGGATATTCAGATTTGTATTTTGACGATATTGTTCTGGCAGAAATGCAGAGGATGTATTTGCAACGTAGAAACAGAATGTGTGTACAAATAGAGCAACTGAAGGTAAAGGGATGCAAGGGAGACATAACTGTAACTGGGATTTTGAAATATGCAGTAGAAGTAGAGCAAAAATGTCTAAGCAGTAACTACAATAAAACATTTGATGGATTGGGTTAATGGACTAGACTCTGAAGGGTGTCAAGAATGATAATTATGTTCTGTTCCTTCAGTGGAGTAAACAGTGATACTATTTACTAAGATAGTAAACAATGGAAGAAAACCACACAGCAGAATAGGGGACAGATTGTGAGTTAAGTGAAGAATTCAGTGAAAAGGTGCATGGGAAGATCTATATAGACAGATTCTCTATATCTAGGTGACAATTAAAGCAATGCATGAGAATGAGATGGCTAAGGGCCCAGCGTTGCGCCTTGAAGGATGCCAACAACTGGCTTTATAGAAAACGAAGAGGCAAGAGAGAAAACAGTAAGATAGAAGCCAAAAGATTACTGTGTTAGTTAATCCAAAAAGAAAATGTGCTTTAAAAAGGAGGTTGAGGAGGATTGTGATCACACTAGTTCATGTAAAATTATAAAACAGAATGCATTTAAAAGTAGATGGAGATTCGAAATAGAAAAATAAATTATTCAATTTGGCTGAATTCTAGAGTTTCCAAATTCCAAATTCATCTTTAGAACAATAGATGCTTTTATATTACAATCTGAAATGCAAAAAATAAATGTGGGACAGAACCAACTAAATATATACTACATTCATCAAAAATGTCTAAAATATCTGAAGTTTATCCTAAATAATTTAATAAGTATTACCACAGAAAATCATATATCCATTCCCTAAAAATGATCAAAACAAGCCTCTCCAAATTAAGAGTACCTAGAGAATTATATAGCTGTAATTCTAGTATTTGTGAAGGATTTTATGTTGTTATTTACTAGATGATCAAATGAAAATGTGAATTTGTCATAGAAACTCATGTCTGGAACTGAAAATGCACCACTTCTTGAGAATTACAGCACTTCCCCACACAATAGTGCTGCGTGCAATCTGAATCCTTCCAGGAGCTTAATTCAAAAATATGGTTTTAATAAACAACATAGTTTTACTAGTTTTAGAGTACAGCTAAAATCCAATTTAAATTCAGTGGGGCTATTGTGAGTTTTGTAAACTACAATTTTCTATCAAGTGGAAATAACCATTTTTGTAGACAAGAATTTAAGACTGGGGTTTGCTAATGAAAAGTCATGAACTCCAGGAAAAGCTTGGAGGTGTTTGTTAGATTGATCAAACTTGTGGGTGGTCAGTTGCAACTCCACTATCTTGCATTTCAGGAGAAAAACAATGGCTGTGCTAGCTTGCAAAAATGTATGTGCAACTCCAGTTATTCTCTAAACAATTATTGTGTGGGCAATAATTGTTTTTTTAAATAACTTTCTCATGATGTCATTTTCACATATTTGAACAGCTATCCAAAACTTATAAAAATTTTTCATTGCTGAATTATTTGAATGAGTAAAATCTGTACTAGATTTGTGAGACATTGTTTTAAAAATGCTGGTCACAAACACAATCTCTCCTATCTAAACATCAATAACCAAAGAAATTTTTTTCAATCACTTTATTTCAAATAATACACTCCTTAGAACTACATTCCAAGACAAACTATGCATGAGTATTAGATCAAGAGAGAGAAAAACTTCTGTATGAGAGGCAGTATAAGAATCTGTTTCAGGGAGTGACCTTCAAGATGGTGGAGAGGTAAGATGTGGAAATCACTTTCCTCCCCACAAATACATCAAAAATACATCTACATGTGGAATAACTCCTACAGAACACCTACTGAACGCTGGCAGAAGACCTCAGCCTTCCCAAAAGGCAAGAAAATCCCCATGTACCTGGGCAGGGCAAAAGAAAAAAGGAAAAACAGAGACAAAAGAATAGGGACAGGATCTGTACTTCTGGGAGGGAGTTGTGAAGGAGGAAAAGTTTCCACACACTTGGAAGCCCCTTCACTGGTGGAGATGGGGGTGGGCAGAGAGGAAGCTTTGGAGCCACGGAGGAGAGAGCAGCAACAGGAGTGCAGAGGGCAGAGTGGAGAGATTCCTGCACAGGGGATCAGTGCTGACCAGCGCTCACCAGCCTGAGAGGCTTGTCTGCTCACCCACCGGGGCAGGCAGGGGCTGGGAGCGGAGCCTCGGGCTTTGGAGGTTGGATCTCAGAGAGAGGACTGGGGTTGGCTGTGTGAACACAGCCTGAAGGGGGGTAGTGCACCACAGCTAGCTGGGAGGGAGTGAAGGAAAAAGTCTGGAACTGCCTAAGAGGCAAGAGACCATTGTTTCGGGGTACGTAAGGAGAGAGGATTCAGAGCACCACCAAAACGGGTTCCAGAGATGGGAGCAAGCCGTGGATGTCAATGCAGACCCCCGAGACGGGCATGAGACGCTAAGGCTGCTGCTGCCACCACCAAGAAGCCTGTGTGTGAGCACAGGTCACTATCCACACCCCCGTCCCGGGAGCCTGTGCAGCCCACCACTGCCAGGGTCCTGTGATCCAGGGACAACTTCTCTGGGAGAACACATGGCATGCCAAGGGCTGTTGCAACATCACGCTGGCCTCTGCTGCTACAGGTTAGCCCTGCATTCCATACCCCAACCTGCCCCAGCCTGAGTGAGCCAGAGCACCCTAATCAGCTACTTTAACCCCATCCTGTCTGGGTAGGGAACAGATGTCCTCAGGCGACCTACATACAATTGGGGCAATCCAAAGCTGAACTCCAGGAGCTGTGCCAACAAAGAAGAGAAAGGGAAATCTCTCCCAGCAGCCTCAGGAGGCACAGTTTAAATCTCCACAGTCACCTTGATGTACCCTGCATCTGTGGAATACCTGAATAGACAACGAATCATGCCAAAATTGAGGTGGTGGACTTTGGGAGCAACTGTAGACTTGGGCTTTGCATTCTGCATCTAATTTGTTTCTGCTTTTATGTTTATTTTAGTTTAGTATTTAGAGTTCATTATCATTGGTAGATTTGTTTATTGATTTGGTTGCTCTCTTTTTTTATATATATATATTTTTTCCTTTTTCTCTTGTTGTGAGTGTGTATGTGTATGCTTCTTCGTGTGATTTTGTCTGTATAGATTTGCTTTTACCATTTGTCCTAGGGTTCTGTCTGTCCGTTTATTTATTTATTTACTTTTGTATAGTTTTTAGCGTTTGTTACATTGGTGGATTTGTTTTTGGGTTTGGTTGTTCTCTTCTTTCTATTTGTATTACTTTTCTAGTTTTAATCATTTTTTTTTAGTTTTTACTTTAATAACTTATTTTATTTTATTTTACTCTTTCTTTCTTTCTTTTTTTTTCTCCCTTTTCTTCTGAGACGAGTGGCTGACAGGGTCTTGGTACTCCGGCCGGCTTTCAGGCCTGAGCCTCTGAGGTGGGAGATCTGAGTTCAGGACAATTGGTCCACCAGAGACCTCCCAGCCCCACGTACATCAAACAGTGAAAGACCTCACAGTGATTTCCATCTCAACGCTAAGACCCAGCTCCACTCAAAAGCCAGCAAGCAACAGTGCTGTATACCCTATGACAAACAACTAGCAAGAGACGAACACAACCCCACCTAACAGAAGAGAGGCTGCCTAAAATCATAATAAGTTCACAGACAGCACAAAACACACCAGCAGATGTGGTCCTGCCCACCAGGGAGACAAGATCCACTCTCATCCATCAGAACAAAGGGACAAGTCCCCTCGACCAGGAAGCCTACACAATCCACTGAACCAGCCTTATCCACTGGGGGTGGACACCAAAAAATAATGGGAAATACGACCTGCAGCCACGAAAAAGAGACCCCAAACACAGTAAGTTAAGCAAAATGAGAAGACAGAGAAATACACAGCAGATGAAGGAGAAAGGTAAAAACCTACCAGACTGAAAAAATGAAGAGAAAATAGGCAGCTTACCTGAAAAAGAATTCATAGTAATGATAGTAAAGATGATACAAATCTTGGAAATAGAATGGAGAAAATGCAAGAAACATTTAACAAGGACCTAGAAAAACTAAAGAGCAAACAAATAATGATGAACAACAAATCAATGAAATTAAAATTCTCTAGAAAGAATCACTAGCAGAATAACTGCAGCACAAGAACGGATAGGTGACTTGAAAAATAAAATAGTGGGAATAACTACCACAGAGCAGAATAAAGAAACAAGAATGAAAAGAATTGAGGACAGTCTCAGAGACCTCTGGGACAACATTAAATGCACCAATATTCAAACTATAGGGGTCCCAGAAGAAGAAGAGAAAAAATAAAAAGTGGACTGAGAAAATATTAGAAGAGATAATAATTGCAAACTTCCCTAATATGGGAAAGGAAATAGTCAATCAAGTCCAGGAAGCACAGAGAGTCCCATACAGGATAAATCCAAGGAGAAAGATGCCAAGATACACATTAATCAAACTATCAAATATTAAATACAAAGAAAAAATATTAAAAGCAAAAAGGGAAGAGCAAGAAATAACATAAAGGAATCCCCATAAGGTTAACAGCTGATCTTTCAGCATAAACTCTGCAAGCCAGAAGGGACTGGCAGGACATATTTAAAGTGATGAAAGTAATCTACAACCAAGATTACGCTTTCCAGCATGGATCCCATTCAGATTCGACAGAGAAATTAAAACCTTTACAGACAAGGAAAAGCTAAGAGAATTCAGCACCACCAAAACAGCTTTACAACAAATGCTAAAGGAAATTCTCTAGGCAGGAAGCACAAGAGAAGGAAAAGATCTATAATAACAAACCCAAAACAATAAAGAAAATGGCAATAGAAACATACACATCCATAACTACCTTAAATGTAAATGGATTAAATGCTCCAACCAAAAGACATAGACTGGCTGAATGGATACAAAAAGAAGATCCATATATATGCTGTCTACAACAGACAAAATTCAGACCTAGGGACACATACAGACTGAAAGTGAGGGGATGGAAAAAGATACTCCATGCAAATGAAAATCAAAAGAAAGCTGGTGTAGCAATTCTCTTATTAGACAAAAAAAACTTTAAAATAAAGACTAGTAAAAGAGACAAAGAAGGACACTACATAATGATCCAGGGATCAATCAAAGAAGAAGATATAACAATTATAAATATTTATGTGCCCAATATAGGAGCACCTCAATACATAAGGCAAATGCTAACTGCAATAAAAGGGGAAAGCGACAGTAACACAATAATATTAGGGGACATTAACACCCCATTTTCACCAATGGACAGATCATCCAAATTGAAAATAAATAAGGAAACATAAGTTTTAAATAATACATTAAACAAAATGGGCTTAATTGATATATATAAGACATTCCATCCAAAAACAACAGAATACACTTTCTTCTCAAGTGCTCATGGATCATTCTCCAGGATAGATCATATCTTGGGTCACAAGTCAAGCCTGGGTAAATTTAAGAAAATTGAAGTCATATCCAATATCTTTTCCAACCATAACACTATGAGACTAGGTATCAATTACAGGAAAAAATCTGTAAAAAATACCATCAAATGGAGGCTAACCAATACACGACTTAATAACCAAGAGATCACTGAAGAAATCAAAGAGGAAATCAAAAAATACCTAGAAACAAATGACAATGAAAACACAATGACACAAAACCTATGGGATGCAGCAAAAGCAGTTCTAAGAGGGAAGTTAATAGCAATACAATCCTACCTCAAGAAAAAAGAAACATCTCAAATAAACAACCTAACCTTACACCTAAAGCAATTAGAGAAAGAAGAACAAAAAAACCCCAAAGTTAGCAGAAGGAAAGAAATCATAAAGATCAGAGCAGAAGTAAATGAAAATCAAATGAAGGAAACGATAGCAAAGATCAATAAAACTAAAAGCTGCTTCTTTGAGAATATAAAGAAAATTGATGCACCATTAGCCAGACTCATCAAGAAAAAAAGGGAGAAGACTCAAATCAATAGAATTAGAGATGAAAAAGGAGAAGTAATAACTGACACTGCAGAAATACAAAGGATCATGAGAGATTACTACAAGCAATTATATGCCAATAAAATGTACAACCTGGAAGATATGGACAAATTCTTAGAAAAGCACCACCTCTGAGACTGAAGCAGGAAGAAATAGAAAATATAAACAGACCAATCACAAGCACTGAAATTGAAACTGTGATTAAAAACCTTCCAACAAACAAAAGTCCAGAACCAGAAGGCTTCACAGGCAAATTCTATCAAACATTTAGAGAAGAGCTAACATCTATCCTTCTCAAACTCTTCCACAATATAGCAGATGGAGGAACACTCCCAAACTCATTCTACGAGGCCACCATCACCCTGATACCAAAACCAGACAAAGATGTCACAAAAAAAGAAAACTCCAGACCAATATCACTGATGAACATAGATGCAAAAAACCCCAACAAAATACTAGCAAACAGAATCCAACAGCACATTAAAGAGATCATACACCATGATCAAGTGGGGTTTATCACAGGAATGCAAGGATTCTTCAGTATCTACAAATCAATCAACGTTATACACCATATGTAAAAAATTGAAGGAGAAAAAACATACGATCATCTCAATAGATGCAGAAAAACCTTTCGACAAAGTTTAATACCCATTTATGATAAAAAACCCTCCAGAAAGTAGGCATAGAGGGAACTTACCTCAACATAATAAAGGCCATATACAACAACCCCACAGCCAACATCATTCTCAATGGTGAAGAACTGAGACCATTTCCACTAAGATCAGGAACAGGACAAAGTTGCCCACCCTCACCACTATTGTTCAACACAGTTCTGGAAGTTTTAGCCACAGCAATGAGAGAAGAACAATAAAAGGAATCCAAATCAGAAAAGAAGAAGGAAAGCTCTCACTGTTTGAAAATGACATGACACTATTCATAGAGAATCCTAAAGATGCTACCAGAAAACTACTGGAGCTAATCAATAAATTTGGTAAAGTAGTAGAATACAAAATTAATGCACACAAATCTCTTGCCTTCCTATGTACTAATGATGAAAAATCTGAAAGAGAAATTAAGGAAACACTCCCATTTACCATTGCAACAAAAAGGATAAATACCTAGGAATAAACCTAACTAAAGAGACAAAAGACCTATATGCAGAAAACTATGACACTGATGAAAGAAATTAAAGATGATACAAACAAATGGAGAAATATACCATGTTCTTGAATTGGAAGAATCAACGTTGTGAAAATGAGTCTACTACCCAAAGCCATCTACAGATTCAATGCAATCCCTATCAAACTACCAATAGCATTTTTCACAGAAGTGTAACAAAAATTTTCACAATTTGTATGGAAACACAAAAGACCCCGAATAACCAAAGCAATCTTGAGAAAGAAAAACAGAGCCTGAGTTATCAGGCTCCCTGACTTCAGACTATATTACAAAGCTACAGCAATCAAGACAGCATGGCACTGGCACAAAAGAGAAATATAGATCAATGGAACAGGCTAGAAAGCCCAGAGATAAACCCATGCACATATGGTCACCTTATCTTTGATAAAGGAGGCAAGAATATACAATGGAGAACAGACAGCCTCTTCAAGAAGTGGTGCTGGGAAAACCAGACAGCTATATGTAAAAGAATGAAATTAGTACACTCCCTAACACCGTACACAAAAATAAACTCAAAATGGATTAAAGACCTAAATGTAAGGCTAGACACTATAAAACTCTTAGAGGAAAACATAGGCAGAACACTCTATGACATAAATCACAGCAAGATCCTTTCTGACCCACCTCCTACAGGAATAGAAAAAAAACCTAAAATAAACAAATGGGACCTAATGAAAGTTAAAAGCTTTTGCACAGCAAAGGAAAGTATAAACAAGATGAAAAGACAACCCTCAGAATGGGAGAAAATAGTTGCAAACGAAGCAACTGACAAATGATTTATCTCCCAAATATATAAGCAGCCCATGTAGCTCGATATCAAAAAAACAAACAACCCAATCCAAAAAAGGGAAGAAGACCTAAATAGATATTTCTCCAAAGAAGATATACAGATTGCCAACAAACACATGAAAGAATGCTCAACATCATTAAACACTAGAAAAATGCAAATCAAAACTACCATGAGGTATCACCTCACACCAGTTAGAACGGCCATCATCAAAACATCTACAAACAATTAATGCTGGAGAGGGTGTGGAGAAAAGGGAACCCTCTTGCACTGTTGGTGGGACTGTAAATTGATACAGCCATTATGGAAAACAGTATGAAAGTTCCTTAAAAAACCTAAACATAGAGCTACTATACAACCTAGTAATCCCACTACTGGGCATATACCCTGAGAAAACCGAAATTCAAAAAGAGTCATGTACCAAAATGTTCATTGCAGCTCTATTTACAATAGCCCGGAGATGGAAACAACCTAAGTGCCCACCATCGGATGAATGGATAAAGAAGATGTGGCACATATATACAATGGAATATTACTCAGCCATAAAAAGAAACGAAATTGAGCTATTTGTAATGAGGTGGATAGACCTAGAGTCTGTCATACAGAGTGAAGTAAGTCAGAAAGAAAAAGACAAATACCGTATGCTAACACATATATATGGAATCTAAGAAAAAAAAATGTCATGAAGAACCTAGGGGTAAGGCAGGAATAAAGACGCAGACCTCCTAGAGAACGGACTTGAGGTTATGGGGAGGGGGAAGGGTGAGCTGTGACAGGGCGAGAGAGAGTCATGGACATATACACACTAACAAACGTAGTAAGGTAGATAGCTAGTGGGAAGCAGCCGCATGGCACAGGGATATTGGCTCGGTGCTTTGTGACAGCCTGGAGGGGTGGGATAGGGAGGGTGGGAGGGAGGGAGACCCAAGAGGGAGGAGATATGGGAACATATGTATATGTATAACTGATTCACTTTGTTATAAAGCAGAAACTAACACACCATTGTAAAGCAATTATACCCCAATAAAGATGTTAAAAAAAAAAAAAGGCTACAAACTGCATTTAATGAAAATTTCCAATTCAAACAGAATTAACAACAAAAAAGGTATCATCAAATAAATGAATGAATGATTGAATGATAGAATGGGGTAGCTTTCAGAGTTGGTTAACTGGGTGGCTCAATAACACCATCAAGGGCCACATTTCCTTTTTTATTCTCACCTTTGTTCTTATGTTTCCAAAATGGTTGCAGCATCCCAGGCATCAGTCATAACTACAGAAACATCCTTGTGCATATATTTTAAAGAAGTTTCACAGCTGAATTCCAGAATCGTATCAGAGACCTAAGCCTAACACAATCACTGTCAAGGATATTTGAACCACCACAATTGGGTTAAAACAATTAGGAATCATTCTCTGAGCTGTTTGGGAAGAGGGTGGCAAGTGTGAAGCAATTTGAGGTTAGCCAATTTCTTGCAATAAATCTCTTAGTATCCATCTCCTACTGGTTCTATGTCTCTGGTTGAAACCTGACTAGTATGCTTTATATCACAGATATTCACTAAATTAAATTTTATTAATTGTAAAGTACATTATAAATATCTTCCCTGGTAACCCCTACCTCACTTCATGATCTCATTAAAATATACATAGAAAATCCATTTCATATCAGGGTATATCATGCTGTGATATTAATTGGATATACTATGAATTAAAAAGTGATTATAATAGTTAATATGTAACTATAAAATGGGTCTTTCACCAAAAGCAAATATTCTAGGCAGGTTCCTTTCTAGCTATACATTCATTCGTTCATATGTGAAAAACACTGGATATTAGTAGACCTCAAAACATACATGACAACTAAATATGAATATCACTTTGCTTCAATTAGAAAAAGACAAATTGGTTTGCTGATATTTGATTTAAATGATTTCTGTTTTTTTTCTGGTACTGAGAGAAAATATTTTGCACATAGCTGATATGTAATAAACATCTGCTTATTATTAGAAAATTACATATTTATTTTGCATTCTATTTTGCAGAAATTCACTGATGGCAGTCAAAAAGCTATTTTTTAGAGAAGTCATTGATCAGTTTTCATTATTTTTGGATATTAACAAAGAGCAACTATTTACGCTGCTATTTAATGTGTAAAATTATATCTATTAAAGGACACTAACAATTTTTGTAAATTTTTTATAAAGTAAATTAACTTGATAACCCATTGCAGTATTCACGAATGCATTTTTCACAGAACTAGAATAAATAATTATAAATTTGTATGAAAACAACAAAGACCCAGAATAGCCAAAACAATCTTGAGAAAGCAGAACAAAGCTGGAGGTGTCACACTCCCTGATTTCAAGCTATACTACAAAGCTACAGTAATCAAAACAGTATGGTGCTAGCACCAAAAAAGACACATAGATCAATGAAACAGAATAAAGAGCCCCCAAATAAATCCACATTTATATGTTCAATTAACCTACAACAAAGAAGAAAAGAATATACAATAAAAAGACAGCTTCTTCAATAAATGGTGTTGGGAAAATGGGACAGCTACATGCAAATAAAACTGGACTACTTTCTCACAGCATATACAAAAAATAAACTCAAAATGGATTAAAAACTTAAATGTAAGATCTGAAACCATAAAACTCCTAGAAGAAAACCTAGGTAGTACAATCTTTGACATTGGTCTTAGCAATACTCTTTCAGATCTGTCACCTCAGGTAAAGGAAGCAAAAGCAAAAATAAACAAATGGGACTACATCAAACAAAAAACTTCTGCACAGCAAAGGGAACTATTGACCAAACAAAAAGGTGGATAACTGAATGGAAGAAAATATTTAAAAAGGATATATGTATTTATAAAGGTTAATATACAAAGAACTCATATGACTCAACATCAAAAAAATATGCAACCTGCTCAAAAAATGGGCAGAGGACTTAAACAGACATTTTTCAAAGATGACATACAGATGGCCAAGAGACACATAAAAAATGCTCAACATCACTAATCATCAGAGAAATGTAAATGAAAACCACAATGAGACACCACCTCACACATGTCAGAATGACTATCATCAAAAAAGCAACAAATAACAAGTGCTGGTGAGGATGTGGAGAAATGGGAACCCTTGTGCACTGTAGGCAGGAAGGTAAATTGGTATAGCCACAATGGAAAACATTATGAAGGTTTCTCAAAAAATTAAAAATAGAACCCACCATATGATATAACAATTTCACTTCTGGGTATTTACCAGAAGAAAACAAAAACACTAATTTGAAAAGATACACGCACCCCAATGTTTATTGTAGCATTATTTACAATAGCCAAGATATAGAAGCAACCTCAGTGAATAAAGAAAAGTATATATTATATTACATATATATCTGTAATTGCTCAGCCTTTAAAAAAGTGAAATCATGCCTTTTTTTTTTTTTTTTTGTCCACTGAAGCTTGAAATTTATTACCTTGCTTCCCCCAGCACACAAGACAAATTTCCTTTGTTCCATGATGGAAATTAACAGTGTGCTCCTCTTGACTTTGACCCTTCCTTCTGCCTCTTCCTTTCCTTTTCCAGTTTTTCAAGTGAAGCACTTTGAAATATACATTTACTGGCTATGTGAACATTTTGTGGTTAATCATTAGAGGGATCCTAGACCAATGGAGAAACCCAAACATTTCTAGTTTATTCATCCATGGCATGTACTGATCCAGCAACAATTAACTGTAACTTCCTGGAAATATACAGATACTGGATGCTCTTGCAGAGTAGTTAAAAACAGAAGCTATGGATTCAGGCTCACTTGGGTTAGAATCCTGGCTTTGCCATTTCCTAGCTTCAGGCTTCAGCTTTAAGCCCTTGGGCAAGGTACTTAACCACAGTGAGCCTCAGTTTCCCCACCTAAGATATGGGGATGATAGTACTGCCTGTAAGAATTATAAGGATTGTCTGCAGGGTTAAAGGACAGACAGTATGTGTAAAGGCTAGCAATTAGCAAGTACTTGATATGTATTAGCTGCTATTCTATCATCCCATTGGCCAAACTACTGCATATTACCACCGTTACTTAGGCATTTTCTAACAATGTAAGGACACCCACGACTTGTACATTTATTTTAATTCTTCTATTTAATTCTCCCATGAATTATATAAGCTCGGCTATATAATAACTTTTATTATATATTCTAAAGAAGTAGTAAAGCACAATGTTCACTTACACAATTAACATGCAGTCAGCACTGGGTAACTCAGAGACACAAATGTCAACAATTTTTGTTCAGAACTCATCTGCATGATACATAAAGTCTGCACTGCTGCTGTGACTCTGCAGACAAGCTTTCAAAGCTGGCCTCCCCACCAGTGGCATCATAAGAGAAGCTTAAATAAAACAACAGATTTCTGTGCCCATACCCCCCAAGTTCTGATTCAGAAAGTCTGAGGTAGGGCCTATGAATCTCTCACTTCTGTGCCGAACATGAGACACCAGACCACTAAGGAGCTGCTGGATCTCTATTTTTGAAAGGCCCCCAGGGTGATTCTACATATGTAGAATCAGGCTCTAAAATGCTGATGCAGAGCACGATCATTTTTTGATTGGATCTGGGCGACTGAGAATAGTGAAACCACAGTTAAAGCACATGTTTTTTTAAGATCCTGAAATTACCTTTAGGTGATAGGTGTTGAGTCTGACACTGGAAAGCATTTCTCCATTGTGGTCATGGCTTGAGAGAGACATCAGCTTTCCCCAGTTCGTGGATGGCCTTGTTATCCAGCAGTTCCTTCTTGTCACTTGGTCTCACTGCGTTGTTCAGCATTGCTCTAACCACAGTCATCACTGGCACAGAATGGTCGCTGGATCAAGATTCTGGTAAGGAGCCATAGAACTTCCTAACGAACCATTCACCTGGGCAAGATTCTTGCCTATCACATAATAGAACTCCGGGCCAAAATATGGAGTAACGATCAAATTTTAACTCTTCAACCCTAGCTTCCATTTCTCCCTTGACTTGCAGATATAAAAAATTGCTTGACTTGTCAGCTCCCTTAGAGGAGAGCAAGTTGAAATGTTTGCACCCTCCAGCTTTTGCCAGCTCTGCAGCCTTCAGGACATAATCTCGATCAACACGAACAAATGCCTCTGCCCCAGCTTTTTGTCTGGTGGTACCCAGGCAACAGAATGCAACATCATGACCTTGAAAGGCAGAAGCGTAGTCATCCAATTTCTCAAAGTCCACCACTTCTTGATTCACATTTTTAGAAACTTCCTCGTCAAAGGTGAGCTTCCTCCGGCCAGTCAGCGTGACTTTGGAAAACAGGCTCTGCTCCAGGGTTTCTTTCAAGAGTACTCTGTCGGTTTCCCCGCTGGCACCCAAAATAAAGACGGATTTATTCTGCATCCTGAAGTCCTCCGAAGCCTGGGCAGCGCTTCTGTCTCGGCCATGCTAGAGCCGGCCCCCGGCCCCGGGTCCTCAGGATGCAGCAGAAGCGGCGCGCCACGGCCACCATCTCGACACCGGCGCCGCCACCGCCACCGCCCGCGCTCAGGGCTGCGGGCCGGGACATTTGGCCATCCCTCCAGCCCAGGGCTTTCCTCCCCTCGCCGGCCTCTGTGAGGCCCCTCCCCTGCCCGCACCTACCTGACTGTGTCAATCTTGGCATTTTTTGACAACACAGATGGATCTAGAGGCTATCATGCTAAGTGAAATAAATCAGAGAGACGAACACAAATATCACACGACCTCACTTACAGGTGAAAGCTAAAAACAGGTGTTTGCCAGATTGGAGGAGGGTAGAGGAGTTGTGCAAAATAGGTAGCGGGGATTAAGAGGTACAGACTTCCAGGCATAAAATAAATAAACCATGGGGATGTAATATAAAGCAAGGAATATGGTTAATAATAATAATATTAACCATGTTCCTTGTGAGGGGACCGATGGTCACCAGATTTATCATGGTGATCATTTTGTAATCTATGTAAATGTACAACCACTATGTAGTATACCTGAAACTAACATAAGATTGTACACCCACTATATTTCAATTAAAAAAAAAAAAAAACGGTTTTTGGATAGGTCAACAATAATGTCCAGAGCTTGATTAAATCAGGTCACAAGCTCTACAGATTAGGTGTTATCTCAAACTTGCATGAATTAATTATTTTCTTTTAAGGATCTTACACCAGGATCTGCCATAGTAGATCAAGCATTTTTAATTAACAGAAATTAAAGCAGTATCCAGTACCTACCTATGGTTTTGGAAAATTTTTTTGCTGTTTGGTTGAACTACGATTGGTCAGACTATTTGATGGAACATATTCAAACTGGTTCTTGAGTAATTAAGCTCATCTGGAGTCTTTCTATAATACTTTGGATTAATATGATTTTTGTACAAAAATTAATTCCATATTGAGAGAAGTAGAGTGTGGCACTGGGATGTTTAGTTGTTTTGTTTTTCCTTGCACACGATGAGAGAAGGCAGAATCACTGGCTGATGGAATCTAATAATCATTTACCTAAAGCTGACTTGAACCAGATTTAGCTGTTCTTACTCTGCTCATCAAGATATAAAGCTTTGGGGCTTTGGCTACAGATCACTTCTTTAATAAATGGTTGTAATTTCAATGACTTTTGCGGTACGCGGGCCTCTCACTGTTGTGGCCTCTCCCGTTGCAGAGCACAGGCTCCGGATGCGCATGCTCAGCGGCCATGGCTCACAGGCCCAGCCGCTCCGCTGCATGTGGGATCCTCCCGGACCGGGGCACGAACCCATGTCCCCTGCATCGGCAGGCGGACTCTCAACCACTGCACCACCAGCGAAGCCCTCAATGACCTTTTCTTAAACCTCCTTATCTACTTACATGCAAAATTGCAAGAAATGAAGCTTGACATTTTTCCAATCCATGTCTTAAAACTAGAATTACTCCCACTGTGACACGAATCAGAGTGTAGTTATGATCATTTAAAATACCAAGTTGAACAATTATTTTTACAATCCCACAATTCTGATTCCTTTCCACCCTAGACTTCTCAACATTAGTCAGGAAAACGAGAAAAAAAGAACTGACAACATAATTTTTTCTCTTTTCTGTTTAACAAATGAAAGTAAAAAAGAAATGTAATCGAACAAATGCAATACATGCCTACTATCTTAGATACCTTTAGAAAGTTTATTCATTCATTGTTTCATCACTCATTCAAATATTTATAGAGTGCTTAATATGAACTGGCAATATCGTAGGCACTGGGGATGTTACATATACAAGAAAAATCTCTGCCATTGTAAAATGTATATAATAGTGAGTGGAGATAGAAAATAACTTGTAAGCAAAAAATATTTCAGATAAGGATAATTAACATGGACAAAATGAAACAAAGTAATTCATGAAAATGCATGTTGTGTGATGAGGTGTGAGGGGGGCGTGAAGAACATCTTTAATTAGAATTGTCAGCAAAAGCCAAGCTGAGGTTATGGTATTTTAATTAATATAGAACCAATCACAAAATCAATACTATAATAATATGTCACTGAAAAATTTTATTTAAAATCAAGTCAAATGTTTCAATGATTTTACGAAGTACATTAAAAAGCAAGTATCGGGCTTCTGTGGTGGCGCAGTGGTTGAGAGTCCGCCTGCCGATGCAGGGGACACGGGTTCGTGCCCCGGTCCGGGAAGATCCCACATGCCGCGGAGCGGCTGGGCCCATGAGCCATGGCCGCTGAGCCTGCGCGTCCGGAGCCTGTGCTCCGCAACGGGAGAGGCCACAACAGTGAGAGGCCCACGTACAGCAAAAAAAAAAAAAAAAAAAAGCAAGTATCAAAAAAGAGAAAACCTTTAAATTCATCTTTATGTATGGAGAGTAGTATCAACATCATTAAATATATTAAGTGGATAACTATTATAATTTAACAGTATAATGATATAAAAGATGATGTGTTTTCCTTTTTCTTTGATTTATTTATCACACATGATGTCAAAATTATAAAATGACAAAGGCTCAAGGAAAACTGTAAGCTTACGTATTAAAGACGGTTGATGTATCCAAAATGTTTGCAAAATATGACTTTAGGATGAGGGATGGAATATGTAGAAATATGAATCTTTTTATTTCATAAAAATGCTAAATATTCTTTTATTTTTTTAATTTTCAGTTTATTTTTGAATTTTTGAATTTCATTTTATTTATTTTTTTATATATCAGATTCTTATTAGTGGTGTGATGAATTGGGAGATTGGAATTGCCATATATACACTCATATGTATAAAATGGATAACTACATATTCTTTTAGATCATTGATATTTGACTTTTCACAAGAATATACTGACTACTGAGTTATTAAATTTTCATTGTATACTTCTCTGAGGTTGACTCAATTAGACATCTGTCTAGCTATTATTTGTAGGTTTGTAATTCTTACCAGAGAAATCACCCATTTTGTTTATTTTTTAAAATGAAAGGCATGGTAAAATGAAAGGTAATTTTCTTAATTTTAGGTGTACTTTCTATCTCAAGTATTGCTCATTTCTATTTCATTCTCTACGCAGTCTCCTTATTGATCTATCAAAAATACAAACATATCATTGAAAAGTGTGAGCATATAAATTCCATGCTTAAAATGCTTTAAAGACTCATTATCTGGTCAGTGCTTTTCAACATGTTTCACTGATATGTTCTAAATTGTATTGGACATTGAACATATATATCAGGGTGTGGGGATCTTTTTACTGAGATATATTTTATATTCAGTAAAGTGAACAAAATTTAAGTGTATAATTCAACACATTTTAAAAAATTCTTTCACATGATAACTCAGACTCCTATCAAAATACAGAATATTTTCATCATTTGAGAAAAAGCCCTTCTGCTTCTTCCCAAACTCCACACCTCTCCCCACTCTACCTGTCAAGAAGCAACCATTGTTGTGTTTCTTCAGAAGTTTCTTTGACTATAACAGAATTTCAAATCTAACTACAGAGTGTGGGGCTTCTTTTGATCAGCTAAATAGAAAAATGTTTCTTACGTTTATCAATTTTTGTACATATTAGTAGGTTATTCCTTTGTTGTCTTAATTTGCTGAGAGTTATTCCACTACCTGGATATACAACATTTTTCCTAGCCATTCTCCAGTTGATGGACATTTGGATGTTTCCTGTTTTGAGCAACTATGAATATCCCTGTTATGTTATGGACATCCTTGTGTACCTTTTTGTGTACATATGTTTTCAATTCTCTTGTTTAAATAACTAAGTATAGAATAACTAGGTCATGTTAAAAAAAAAAAACTTTATGTTTAACTTTAAGAGAAACTGAGAAGCTAATTTCCAAGATGACTTTAATCATTTTATTCTCCCATCACTAATGTCTACATCTATGCCAACATTGAAGGTTGATGGCCTTTTTGAAATCTAGTAAATATGTAGTAATATCTCACTGAGGTCTTATTTTGCATTTCTCTGATGACTAATAATGGTCACTTGTTCATATGCTTATTGGGCATTTATCTTATTTTGTGAAATTTTTTGTATCTTTTGACTAATTTTTAATTTGGTTGTGTTTTTATTATTGAATTGTAGCAGTTATATATTCTGGATACAGATTCCTTGTCAAATGAACTGTAGATATTTTCTCCCAGTCTGTAGTTTGTTTCTTCAATCCTCTATGAAAAAAAAAAAAAAAAAGAAATTGCCTACCTAAGGCTAAGAAGATATTTTCTTGCTTTCTTGTAGAACAAGAGAACAAACTGTTCCAGCATTATATATTTTGAAAAGACTTTAATGTCTTTATTGAGTCATTCTGGTGCCAAGTTTTAAAACAAATTGACCATGTAAATGTGAACCAACTTCTGGACTCCATTCTGTTCCACTAATCTAGTTGTCTATCTTTATGTTAATACCATACTAACTAGCTTGGTAAATGTAGATGTGTGCAAATTTTTATTTCAGATAATATATCTCCTCCAGCATTGTTTTTCTTTTTCAACTTTTGTCTATTCTAAATACTTTGAGGTTCTTACATACATTTTGTAATTAGTTGGACAATTTCTACAAACAACATGCTGAAATATTTATTAGTATTGCATCAAATCTATAGATCAACTGGATGAATTGGCAGCAAAACAATATTGAGTGCTCCATTCTATTACTGGGTATAAATCCCTGTTTGTTTAAGTTTCTTTAGGTTTCCCTGAATGTGGTTTTGTTTAGCTACATGCTACAATTTATAATATAATGTATCTTTAATATCATTCAGAACTTTTTTTTACTTTCAAATTTTTCTTTTGTTCTATTGGTTATGTGCAAATAGGATGCTTAGGTGGCAAATGTATGGGCATTTTCCAGGTACCTCTTTGCTATTAATTTATAATTTGTATTTTTCTTTGTATAATTCCTAAACATTATTAAATTTATATGTAACTATATCCTATTAAAAAAATAATGCTGTGCCTGATATTGCAACTGCAATTCCAATTCAGTCTCACACACACACACATACACACACACAAATTAACCCACTATTCTATCACTTTGCTAAATTCTTTTACTAGCACTGGTAGGTTTTTTTTCTTGTTGCATTGTTTTCTTTTTTGTTCCTTAGGATGTTTTACATACAAGATTATGTCCTCTGTGAATATAGGTAACTGTTTCTTCCTATTGAATTGGTATTACTTTTTTTTTTCTTTCTCTTGACGTATTATACTGGATAGGACCTCCAGTTTGAATGGAAATGATAAACAGACATATATGTCTTTTTTGCAATCTTAAAGGGAAAGTTTTCAGTTCTTTAACATATATTGTGATGCTAGCTATAGTTTTATTTTGTTTTTTGTAGATGCACTTTATCAAACTGAGAATTTCTTTTATTCTGTTGCTAGAATGCTGGTCATTTTTATTATGAGTGTGTTAGATTTCTCTGACACGTTATAAATTTATTGATAGAATGTTTTTGTTTCTCCTTTAATGAATATGATGAATTATATTGTTTGTTTTTGAATTTAAAAAGTGTGGCTCTGAGTTTTGCTAATATTTGTTTAGGACTTATAGCTTATAGCACCTAAATCAGAGGTTAGTCTGATAAATAAAATATTATTGGAACTTAGCCATGTCAATTCATTTACATATACTCTATGACATTTTACACTACTATGGGAGAGTTGAGCTGTTTCAACAGAAATAATATGACCCTCAAAGTATAAAACATTTACTCCCTGAGCTTTTAAAGAAAATGTTTGCTAACCCCAGGCCAATATCAGTGAATGATATTAGTGTGTATTTTTTTTCTTTTTTTGGTAATGTCTTTGGAATTACTGGCCATATAAAGTAAGATGAGAAGTGTTTATTGCTCCTTTATCAAAGAGCTTTTGTAAAATTTTTTTTCTTGTAATTTTTTGGCATAGTATTTTGATAAGCCTTTTGGCCTGGAGTTTTGTTAGTTGGAAAGCTTATAATTAAAATGCAATTACTTTAATATATAAGATTATTATTTTTTAAATTTAACCTATGAAAATTTTAGTAATTTCTTTTCAAAGAATTTGTCCAAATCTTCTAGGTGAATTAATAATTTTATCATAATATTCTTTTATTATCCTTCTGAAGAATCTATAGTAATTTTTAAATTTAATTCCTAAATTATTCACTTGTGTCTTCCATATTTTTCTGGATTAGTCTAGTTAGTGATTCACCAATCTTATTAATTTTTTTAAAGAATCAAGTTTTGTTTTTGTTAATTATTTCTGTTTTCTCTATTTGCTGTTTAATTGACTTAATTTTGTTTACCACTTCTTTTCTTTGCTTACTTTGAATTTAATTTGCTGTTCTTTTTCTAGCTTCTCAGGGTAGACATCTACGTCACCAGATTTAAAATTTTCTTCTTTTCTATAAGCATTTATGTTAGCTTCTAAGCCCTAATTTAGCGACATCTCACACATTTTGATATGTTATTATCATTTATTTTAAAATATTTTCTAATTTCCCTTATACGATTTCTTCCTTAATTGATAGATTATTTAAAATTATGCTGCTTAATTTCCAAATAGTTGACGGTTTTATAGATTTTTGGTTACTGATTTCCAATATAATACCACTGTTTTGAAAACGCATTCTTAAAACTTGTATATTTATTGAGAATTATTTTATGGTCTGGCACATGGCCTATTCTAGTCAGCCATCTATGTGTAGTTGAAAAATATGTAGTCTATTGTGTGATTGGATGTAATTTTCTATAAATGTCAGTTAATTCTACTTGGTTAATAGTGTTTCTCAAGTCTTTTACACCCTTACTGATTTGCTATATACTTACTCCATAAATGACTGAGGGGGGATGTGGACATTTCCAACTATAATCTCAGTTTGCTTCTTTATCACTTCAGTCCTCATATTTTGACAATATTTGAAGCTATATACACGTATTTTTGGAATTGTTATCCCTTCATGATTAACTGAACTTTTATCAGTGTGAAATGTCTGTTTTACTTCTGGTAATCTTTCTTGTTCTAGAATTAATTTTATTATTAATACAGCCTCTCCATTTTTCATGATTTGTGTTTGTTTGGTATACCATTTTTCATTCTCCTTTGAGTCCATATGTGTCTTTACAATCAGTTTGTCTCTTGTAAATATCATCATAAATACTGGACACAGTGCAGGTTTTGCTGGCACAAAATTCTCATAGCTTTTCTTTGGTTAGAAATGTCTTTATTTCCTCTGCATTTTCCTACCATATTTTTTGCTGGATATGTAATTATAGGTTAAAGATTTTTAAATATAAACTTTTTATTAAAAACATATCCTTTATGTTGTGCCTCTAAATGTAATATGTCTTTTTTTCCCCTTAGTTCTTTTAAAGTTTTCCTCTTTATTACTGGTTTGGGCAATTTTTTTAATAATGTACCTTAATGTTCATCTTGTTATGTATATTTTGCTTAATGTTGATAGAGCTTCTTAAAACTGTTGATTTATATTTATATTAAAATTTGAAATATCTGGCCATTACTTTTTTTTTGCTTGAAATTTTCTCTCTTCTTACTGTATGTCAATTACATGCATATAAGACTACTTGATGTTTTCCCAGAGTGCCCTGAAACTGTTCTCTTCCTTTTTTTTAACTTTATATTTCAGTTTGAAGCAGTTTGAAGCATTCAGTTTTTCCCCTTATTCATGTTCAAATATTTTATTTATTAGATTCTTTTGCTTATGAGCCCATCTTTGAAAATTTCACTTTGGGTATCTAATTTTGCTGTTTTAAATGCGCATTTGATTTATTTTTACAGTGTTTATTCCTCTAAGGAGATTTTACAGTTGTTCTTTCATTATCTTTATGTTTTTTTCTTAAATAGTTGAACAAATTTGAATAGATCTTTTAAAATTATTGCCTGCTAATTCTATTACCTCTGACAGTTCTGTGTCTATTTTAACAGACTTACTTTTCTTATTATGGGACACATTTTTCTACTACTTCACATATCTAGAGGTATTTTATTGGATTTTGGACATGATGAGTGTTATGTTAGTATATGTATAATCTTTTTTCTCCCTTTTGAGAGTTTTGAGGTTTTTCATGGCAGTCAATTAGTTTATTTGCACATTAGCTTGATCCATTCAATGGTTGCTTTTAAGTGTAATTAGGGTAAAAATAAAGGAGCCTTTATTTAAGAGTTAGAGTAGTTCTATTCCAATGTCACAACTTCTGAATTCTATTCAATGTCCAGCTATTCAGTGAGGACTCTTCATTCTTGCTTTTTGGAATATGAACATTTTTCAGTTGTGTCTGTTCATAATACATACAGTATATATTAATATATAAATATATATAAATATACATATAAGTATATAAATATAAATATATATATATATATATATATATATATATATATATATATATATATAGTTTTTATTCCCCAGCTCACAGCTCCTGATAACCATTCTTTCCCTAACTTTATGGACTCTTTTCCACAGCATCTGCAGCTTAGTATTTGCCAATAGTTCAAGGAAAGACTTTTAGGACTTTCTTTTTCTGTATAGGTCCCTATTTTTCTACCATGCAAATTTCTGTCACCCCAGGAGCCTTGAACTCAGTTTTCTCAACTCAGTGAGTGCTATGATTTAGTCTTCCTTTCACTGTGCCACAGTCCAGACAGTGTTGGTTGAAAGTCAGGATAAACATGAACCAAATTTCTTATTTCCCTTATACTTCGAATCATAGTCCTTCACTATCTAATGTTTAATGTATGAAAATAATTATTTAGTATATTTTGTACAGATTTATAGTTGGTTATCACGGGGAATCTAGTCCTATACTAGTTACTTCATCATTGATAGAAATAATACACTCTCTGGGAGGTTTTTTAAGTTATCCAACAGTGTGTTTTATAAATGTCAAATTTCTTTGACATCTCCTTATTATTATTATTTTTAATTATAGTAAACATGCATTATGAAATACCATAAATTTTTATTTAAAAAGCAATATTTTATGTCTCTCTTTTTTTTGCTGTACACGGGCCTCTCACTGTTGCGGCCTCTCCCGTTGCGGAGCACAGACTCTGGATGCGCAAGCTCCGGATGCGCAGGCTCCGGATGCGCAGGCTCAGCGGCCATGGCTCATGGGCCCAGCCGCTCCGCGGCATGCAGGATCTTCCTGGACCGGGGCACAAACCGCTGTCCGTTGTATTGGCAGGCCGACTCTCAACCACTGCGCCACCAGGGAAGCCCTTTATGTTTCTTTTGACAACTCAATATAGCCTGCCAAATTTCTTATAAATTAGAAGTTGTAAGAAGGTCATTTATGCCTAGTTTATATTTCTTTAGTAAGCACTAAAATTCTAACTCCTGCTCTTAGCCTCAATGTTAATCCCCCAAACCAAGTCTTACATTCCAATGACACTGAAGAGCGTATAATTAAGCCCATGCAAAGTATTATTTCCTTTTATGTGTCTTTCTCACTCTGTTCCCATTGTCTGAATCAAGATCCACTTTCTTCATTCCCAGATAACTCTGTGGATATTTCAATAATTGTATTTTGCTATGTTGTACTACAATTCCTTGGCATAAATTAGTTTTGTATTTATATTTTTTTGTATTTTACTTTATTCAATATTTATGTTTGTATTATATTTTTTGCACCTCCATCACCTAGTATAGTGCCTGGATAACGTAGATCCTAAAAAATTATTTGTTGACTATGTTTTTATGTATGGAAAAAATAGTGTCTGCCAGATGTGAGTGTGCATCAATTTATTGTGGAAAATCCTTTGTGGGAAGCTAAATTGTGAACAGAAGTTAATTTCATAAGCAAAGAAAACAGAAAAAAATAAGTTGTTTGGATAATGTGGCATTGATCTGTAATTACTAGAATTATCTAATTTTATTGAAGAAATATATCTTTCAATTCAATCAGGCTTAGAGAATCATCTGGTTAGGGTATGTATTCCTAGAAATAGTGCTAGAAAACCAAGATCTATCATATGGACTTATTTTCACTCATTGAATATGAAAATTATTTTAGCAATCACTTCATCTATAATCCCCATTTTACAGCATGAAGAAACTGATATCTGTGTAATCCCCTAGGTTGCCCAGTTTTTGTTTTATTTTGTTTTACAAATTCTATACCCTCTAGTGGAAGAAATATGTAAATGAAGAAGCCAGTTCATATGTGACATATGTTTATGACTTTACTATTTCTATCAAGTGTACTTCCAGTAGACATTGGTGAAAAATTTTACAAACTTAGCTTCTAGATTGCATTAAAGAAGCAAATAATAGAGTTGAGCTTTCCAAGCACACCTTGAAAAGAAATATTACAAGCAAAGAAAGGGTGAAATTCTTTAGGAGTAAACCAGGGAGGCAGAGGTAGTAAGAATGAAATCCTTTACAGTGGAGAAAAAAATAGGTGTATCAAAAATTGATACTTCGGTAATTATAAGATATGTATACCACATCAATTTTAAAAGTAACTTCAAGATCTCACTGAAAACTAACTGGAGACTGGCAGAAGAACACTTGTACAACCAAGGCTGTAAGAAAGATCTACACAGAATTGGGTAAGAAGGGAAGTGAAGCAACCAGGTCTCGATCTGTGTCCCTGGCAGGAGACAAAGAAGACGAGGGAGATTACACAGGTGGAGATATTCCCTGAGTAGTGAGTGGCTTGAGCCACACATTGGGTGCCCCAGGCCTGGCGTCTGAAACCAGGAAGATAAGTCCCCTTAGCTGGCTTGAAAACCAGTGGGACTGACAGGAGAGCTGTGAGAAACCTAGGCTCCACTCATGAAAAGTGTACACACACTGCTTACTCCTGAAACATGGCAGAAGAAGCAGATTAAAACTGCAAGTGACACTGGCAGATTTTCTGCAACCAAAACAGTGTGGAGCCCCACCCGAGCTGAGCACCTGCTTTGTCCCACATGGTCAGCAAGGCAGCTCCACACAAGAGTAAGGGACTGCCACAGCCTGTGCCCTGACCCATGCCAAGTGCCCACTCCAGACTCTCTTACACCAGCACTGCTCCCCTACGGGGTGAAGGTGCCGAAAGCAAATACTCAGAGGGAACGGGGCCAGCTCAGACCTGAACCTCAGGGCTTCTGCCCCAGCAACTTCTGTCCCCAGTAGGGTGGTGTTGGCCACTGAGCAGAGGAGAAGCCCTGGCTCATACCTAGCTCTGGCTCCAGCCCCTTCATCTCCAGCCCTAACTCCTACCAATGTGATAGCTGCTAGCACACCCTGGGGAAAGACATGACTCATGCTCATCTCAGATCCAGGTCTCCCACCAAAGTCACTGGGCATACACAGACTGTATAGACACACCCACACAAGGACACCCATTCAAGACTGGGATAGGTAACTGTTTCAACTAAATTCATAGAGACAGAGAAAGTTAAGCAAAATGAGAAGACAGAGAACTTGTTTCAATCAAAAAAACAAGAGAAAATCCCTTAAATAACAACTAAGGATATGACTAATAAGGGGTTAATATCTAAAATACATAAACAGCTCATACAATTCAATATCAAAAAAACAAACACCCAGATTACAAAATGGGCAGAAGACCAAAGAAATTTTTCCAGTGAAGATATACAGATATCCAACAGGCATATGAAAAGATACTATCTCTAACCATCAGAGAAATGCAAATCAAAACCACAATGAGCTATCACTTTACACCTGTTGGAATGGCTATCCTCAAAAAGTCTACAAATAAATATTGGCAAGATGGAGAAAAGGGAACCCTAGTATACTGTTGGTGGGAATGTAAATTGGTGCAGCCACTATGAAAAACACTATGGAGGTTCCTCAAAATACCAAAAATAGAACTACCATATGATTTAGCAATTCCACTCCTAGGTATGTATCTGAAGAAAGTGAAAACACTAACTTAAAAAGATACATGCACCCCAATGTTCATAGCAGCATTATTTACAACAGCCAAGATATGCAAGCAACCTATCAACAGATGATTGGATAAAGAAGAAGTGGGGTTATATATATACAATTATATATATAATTGAAGTTATATATATAATATACAATATATATAATTGAATTTTACTCAGCCATAAAAAAGAATGAAATTCTGATATTTGCAACAACATGGATGGACCTAGAAAGTATTATACTTAGTGAAATAAGTCATACAGTGCAAGACAAATACTGTATGTTATAACTTTTATACAAAATCTGAAAAATAAAACAAATGAATAAATATAACAAAATAGACACAGACTCACAAATATAGAAAAAAGAAAACTAATGGTTACCAGTGGGGAGAGGGAGGGGGAAGGGGTAAGATAAGGGTAGGGGATTAAGAGGTACAAGCTATTATGTAAAAATAAATAAGCTCTAAAGATATATTGTACAGCACAGAGATAGCCATTATTTTAAAATAACTTTAAATGGAGTATAATCTATAAAAATATTGAATCAATCCAAAAAAAATTGAATCACTATGTTGTTCACCCAAAACTAATATGTTACACTTCAATTTTTTTAAAAAGTAACTTAAAAAAACACTGGAGGGGCTTCCCTGGTGGCGCAGTGGTTGGGAGTCCGCCTGACGATGCAGGGGACGCGGGTTTGTGTCCCGGTCCGGGAGGATCCCGCGTGCCGCGGAGCGGTTGTGCCAGTGAGCCACAGCCGCCCCTGGGCCTGCACGTCCGGAGCCTGTGCTCCGCGGCGGGAGGGGCCGCAGCAGTGAGAGGGCCCGCATACTGCAAAAAAAAAAAAAACACTGGAAATTGACAGTGTTATTTTCTAGGAAGAACGACTATCCTCTTAGGATAGAGGAAGAGATTTTCATTTTGAGAGTTTCTCATCATTTGAGCCATGTTTTTGTCATGTATCTGCATTATTTCTATATTTCATAAAAGGAAAAGGAAAAAATATTTGAGATGTTTCATACAATTATAAATTTGTATTCTAAATTCTCAGTCAGCCAGAACATAACTGAAGTGAATATGATAGGACTGTTGGATTTATGTTTCTAATTCTTTGTAGAGTGGACTAATTTGTTCTTTGGTGCTGTTCCTTCTGTTTGGTATATCTGGTGTGACTCTTTCAAATAGTATGTGTAATAGAACAAAATGCAGTCTGATTGATGATGACATTTAGTTATATAACTATTTCTATTTCCTTAAAGCCAGATGTTACTGTCCTAATTTCTCCTGTGCCCAATTTAAATGTAGATGAGAATAAAGAGCAAATTAAGAAGATAGTAATTTACATGAATAATGAGGTACAAATCAAAGAAAGGGACAACTGCAGAATTAACTATCAGCAATCCCCTTTGAATAAAGCCACCTTTTATCATTTGGAAATTTGCATATCAGGCACCTTACAGAGATTTTACTATTATAGGTTACCTTGGGAAATATACCTAGTTTAAGAAAGAATGCTATTATAATTTAAGTATTTCTATCCAAACTGTGGACTAGTCTAATATGACTCACATAATAACCCAAGCCAATTTAAAGTGGCTGCCATGTTTTTCAGCATATACATATACACACATATATATATAGTCTATTAGTATTTTATTTGTACAACTTTTAACTGATATCAAATAACCCCACAATTCTCAGTGAATATCAAAGAGAAGAGGACCAAAGATGAAAAATCTAGAACCTATCAGCGGCAATAGATTGTAGCTGTTCACTGCTAAATAACTCTAGACAAATTATTAAATTATAACATTAAAAAAAAAACTGGTGATTACTTGTGCTGACAGAAAAACCCATCCTGAAAAACAAAAGCAACAAGAATATGTTTTTCAAATCCTAAAGGCCATCTCAGAAAATTGTTTTGTTTTGTTAATTCCTTGAGGAAGGAAAAAGAATTTTTAAATATTTGAGCATAAACTGTTGAAGACTAAATATGGAGACACTGAGAAATAAGACAGTTGTATAAGTACATAATACAATTGTTACCATGGTCACTCACAAATGATAATACAGATTAAAATCAGGTCACACACAGCTCTGAACCACACTATGGTGCAGGATAGGCTAAGTTTCATAGGAGTGGTCTGCTGTATAATTAATAGCTACTTTCAATGAGTCAGTCCTTATCAATACAAACAAATTGAAAACAAACAAAAATAGCTGCACAGCCCAAAACAGAAATAGATGTTTTAATTAATTGTATCATCTATAAGCAGTTTAATATTTATTTTGTTTTTCCCACTCTATCATAACAATTTACTTGATATAAAAATCATAAGACCCTTATAAGCTAAACTTAGGCTCCTCAAACTTGTACAAACTTTAATTTGATATTAATCCAAAGATTTGAGGAATAAGCAAATATCCATATTACAGTTGAATTTTTTATTTTTAACATCTTTATTGGAGTATAATTCCTTTACAATGGTGTGTTAGTTTCTGTTGTATAACAAAGTGAATCAGCTATACGTATACATATATCCCCATATCCCCTCCCTCTTGCTTCTCCCTCCCACCCTCCCTATCCCACCCCTCTAGGTGTACACAAAGCACCAAGGTGATCTCCCTGTGCTATGCGGCTGCTTCCCACTAGCTATCGATTTTACATTTGGTAGTGCATGTATGTTCATGCCACTCTCTCACTTCGTCCCAGGTTCCCCTTCCCCCTCCCTGTGTCCTCAAGTCCATTCCTTACATCTGCGTCTTTATTCCTGTCCTGCCCCTAGGTTCTTCACAAACATTTTTCTTTTCTTTTTTTAGATTCCATATATAAGTGTTAGCATACGGTATTTGTTTTTCTCTTTCTAGCTTATTTCACTCCTATAACAGTCTCTAGGTCCATCCACATCACTACAAAAAACTCAATTTTGTTTCTTTTTATGCCTGAGTAATATTCCACTGTGTGTGTATATATATATATATATATATATATATACATATATATATATGTATATGTATACGTATGTATATGTATATATATATATCCATTACTCTAGGAGGTGGTTAAGAAAGGATCTTGCTGTGATTTATGTCATAGAGTGTTCTGCTATGTTATCCTCTAGACTTCTATAGTGTCTGGCCTTACATTTAGGTCTTTAATCCATTTTGAGTTTATTTTTGGGTATGGTGTTAGAGAGTGTTCAAATTTCATCCTTTTACATGTAGCTGTCCAGTTTTCCCAGCACCACTTATTGAAGAGGCTGTCTTTTCTCCATTGTATATTCTTGCCTCCTTTACCAAAGATGAGATGACCATATGTGTGTGGATTTATTTCTGGGCTTTCTATCCTGCTCCATTCATCTATATTTCTCTATTTGTGCTAGTACCATACTGTCTTGATAACTGTAGTCAGGGAGCCTGATTCCTCCAGCTCTGTTTTTCATTCTCAAGATTGCTTTGGCTATTCAGGGTCTTTTGTGTTTCCATACAAATTGTGAAATTTTTTGTTCTAGTTCTGTGAAAAATACCAGTCGTAGTTTGATAGGGATTGCATGAATCTGTAGATGGCTTTGGGTAGTAGAGTCATTTTCACAATGTTGATTCTTCCAATCCAAGAACATGGTATATCTCTTCATTTGTTTGTATTATCTTAAATTTCTTTCCTCAATGTCTTATAGTTTTCTGCATACAGGTCTTTTGTCTCCTCAGGTAGGTTTATTCCTAAGTATTTTATTCTTTTTGTTGCAATGGTAAATGGGAGTGTTTCCTTAATTTCTCTTTCAGATTTTTCATCATTTGTGTATAAGAATGCAAGAGATTTCTGTGCATTAATTTTGTATCCTGCTACTTTACCAAATTCATTGATTAGCTCTAGTAGTTTTCTGGTAGCATCTTTAGGATTCTCTACGTATAGGATCATGCCATCTGCAAACAGTTTAAGTTTAATTCATCTTTTCCAATTTGGATTCCTTTTATTTCTTTTCCTTCTCTGATTGCTGTGGCTAAAACTTCCGAACCTATGTTGAATAATAGTGGTGAGAGTGGACCACCTTGTCTTGTTCATGATCTTAGTAAAAATGGTTTCAGTTTTTCACCATTGACAACGATGCTGGCTGTGGGTTTGTCATATATGGCTTTTATTATGTTGAGGTAGGTTACCTCTATGCCTACTTTCTGGGGGGTTTTATCATAAATGGGTGTTGAATTTTGTCAAATGCTTTCTCTGCATCTATTGAGATGATAATATGGTTTTTATCCTTCAGTTTGTTAATATGGTGTATCACATTGATTGATTTGCATATATTGACGAATCCTTGCATTCTTTGGATAAACCCCACTTGATCATGGTATATGATCCCTTTAATGTGCTGTTGGATTCTAATTGCTAGTATTTTGTTCAAGATCGTTGTATCTATGTTCACCAGTTATTTTGGCCTGTAGTTTTTAGTGACATCTTTGTCTGGTTTTGGGATCAGGGTGACGGTGGCCTCGTAAAATGAGTTTGGGCATGTTCCTCCCTCTGCTATATTTTGGAAGAGTTTGAGAAGGATAGGTGTTAGCTCTTCTCTAAATGTTTGATAGAATTCGCCTGTGAAGCCATCTGGTCCTGGACTTTTGTTTGTTGGAAGGTCTCTAATCACAGTTTCAATTTCAGTGCTTGTGATTGGTCTGTTCATATTTTCTATTTCTTCTTGCTTCAGTCTCAGAAGGTTGTGCTTTTCTAAGAATTTCTCCATTTCTTCCAGGTTGTCCATTTTATTGGCATATAATTGCTTGCAGTAATCTGTCAAGATCTTTTGTATTTATGCAGTGTCAGTTGTTACTTCTTTTTCATTTCTAATTCTATTGATTTCAGTCTTCTCCCTTTTTCTTCTTGATGAGTCTGGCTAATGGTTTATTAATTTTGTTTATCTTCTCAAAGAAACAGCTGTTAGTTTTACTGATCTTTGCTACTGTTTCCTTCATTTATTTTCCCTTTATTTATGATCTGATCTTTATGATTTCTTTCCTTCTGCTAACTTTGGGGTTATTTGTTTTTCTTTCTCTAATTGCTTCAGGTGTAAGGTTAAGTTGTTTATTTGAGATGTTTCTTGCTTCTTGAGGTAGGATTGAATTGCTATAAGCTTCCCTCTTAGAACTGCTTTTGCTGCATGCCATAGCTTTTGGGTCGTCATGTTTTCATTTTCATTTCTTTCTAGGTATTTTTTGATTTCCTCTTTGATTTCTTCAGTGATCCTTTGGTTATTTAGTAGTGTATTGTTTGGCCTCCATGTGTTTGTAGTTTTTACAGATTTTTTCCTGTAACTGATATCTAGTCTCATAGTGTTGTGATCGGAAAAGATACTTGATACGATTTCAATTTTCTTAAATTTACCAAGGCTTGATTTGTGACCCAAGATATGATCTATCCTGGAGAATGTTCCATGAGCACTTGAGAAGAAAGTGTATTCTGTTGTTTTTGGATGGAATGTCCTATAAATATCAATTAAGTCCATTCTGTTTAAAGTATCATTTAAAGCTTGTGTTTCCTTATTTATTTTCACTTTGGATGATCTGTCCATTGGTGAAAGTGGGGTTTAAAGTCCCCTACTATGATTGTGTTACTGTCAATTTCCCCTTTTATTGCAGTTAGCATTTGCCTTATGTATTGAGGTGCTCCTATGTTGGGTGCCTAAATATTTACAATTTTTATACCTTCTTCTTGCATTGATCCCTGGATCATTATGTAGTGTCCTTTTTTGTCTCTTGTAATAGTCTTTATTTTAAAGTCTATTTTGTCTGATATGAGAATTGCTACTCCAGGTTTCTTTTGATTTCCATTTGCATGGAATATCTTTTTCCATCCCCTCACTTTCAGTCTGTATGTGTCCCTAGGTCTGAAGTGGGTCACTTGTAGACAGCATATATACTGGTCTTGTTTTTGTACCCATTCAACCAGTCCATGTTTTTTGGTTGGAGCATTTAATCCATTTACTTTTAAGGTAGTTATTGATATGTATGCTCCTATTACTATTTTCTTAATTGTTTTGGGTTTGTTATTGTAGGTCTTTTGCTTCTCTTGTGTTCCCTGCCTAGAGAAGTTTCTTTAGCATTTGTTGTAAAGCTGTTTTGGTGGTGCTGAATTCTCTTAGCTTTTCCTTATCGGTAAAGATTTTAATTTCTCTGTCAAATCTGAATGAGATCCTTACTGGGTAGAGTAATCTTGGTTGTAGGTTTTTCCCTTTAATCACTTTAAATATATCCTGCTACTCCCTTCTGTCTTCCAGAGTTTCTGCTGAGAGATCAGCTGTTAACCTAATGGGTATTCCCTTGCATGCTATGTGTTGCTTTTCCTTGGCTGCTTTTAATATTTTTCTTTGTATTTAATTTTTGATAGTTTGATTAATATGTGTCTTGGTTTGTTTATCTTTGTATTTTTCATATATGGGACTGTCTGCACTTCCTGGGTTTGACTGACCATTTCCTTTCCCATATTAGGGAAATTTTCAACTATAATCTCTTCAAATATCTTCTCAGTCCCTTTCTTTTTCTCTTCTTCTCCGACCAATGTGATTAGAACGTTTAATGTTGTCCCAGCGGTCTCTGAGACTGTCCTCAATCCTTTTCCTTCTTTTTTCTTTATTCTGCTCTATAGTAGTTATTCTCACTATTTTATCTTCCAGGTCACTTATCCGTTCTGCCTCAGTTATTCTGCTATCGATTCCTTCTAGAGAATTTTTAATTTCATTTATTGTGTTGTTCATCATTGTTTGTTTGCTCTTTAGTTCTTCCAGATCCTTGGTAAACCTGTCTTGTATTTTCTTCGTTCCATTTCCAAGATTTTGGATATCTGTACTATCATTGCTCTGAATTCTTGTTCAGGTAGACTGCCTATTTCCTCTTCATTTGTTAGATCTGGTGGGTTTTTACCTTGTTCCATCATGCGCTGTGTGTTTCTCTGTCTTCTCATTTTGCTTAACTTACTGTGTTTGGGGTCTCCTTTTCGCAAGCTGTAGGTTCGTAGTTCCCATTGTTTTTGGTGTCTGCTTCCAGTGGGTAAGTTTGTTTCAGTGGGTTGTGTAGGCTTCCTGGTGGAGGGCACTTGTGCCTGTGTTCTGGTGGATGTGGCTGTATCTTGTCTTTCTGGTGGGCAGGACCATGTCCAGTGGTGTGATTTGGGGTGTCTGTGAACCTATTATGATTTTTGACAGCCTCTCTGCTAATGGGTGGGGTTGTGTTTGTGTTTGCTAGTCATTTGGCATGGGGTGTCCAGCACTGTAGCTTGTTGGTTGTTCAGTGGAGCTGGGTCTTATGTTGAGATGGAGATCTCTAGGAGAGCTCTCGCCAATTGATATTATGAGCGGCCGAGAGATTTCCAGTGGACCAATGTCCTGAAGTCGGGTCTCCCACCTCAGAGGCTCAGGCCTGACGCTGGCCGGAGCAACAAGAACCTGTCAGCCACACAGCTCAGAAGAAAAGGGAGAGAAAAAAAAAATGAAAGAATAAATAAAATACAGTTATTAAAATTAAAAAATTAAAAAGTAATTGAAAAAAGAAGAGAGCAACCAAACCAATAAACAAATCCACTAATGATAACAAGCTTTAAAAACTATACTAAAAAAAAAACAAAGAAAAACCGGACAGACAGTACTCTCGGACAAATGGTAAAAGCCGACCTATACACACAAAATCACACAAAGAGGCATACACATACACACTCACACAAAGAGAAAAATGAAAAGAAAAACATATATACATACATATATATGTGTATATATATATACATAAAAGGAAGAGAGCAACCAAATCAGTAAACAAATCTACCAATGATAATAAGCTCTAAATGCTAAACTAAGATAAACATAAAGCCAGGAACAAATTAGATGCAGAAAGCAAACCCCAAGTCTATAGTTGCTCCTAAAGTCCACCACCTCAATTTTGGCATGATTCACTGTCTATTGTCTATTGAGGTATTCCACGGATGCAGGGTACATCAAGTTGATTGTGGAGATTTAATCCGCTGCTGGGAGAGATTTCCCTTTCTCTTCTTTGTTTGCACAGCTCCCGGGGCTCAGCTTTGTATATGGACCTGCCTCTGCTTGTAGGTAACCTGAGGGCATCTGTTCTTTGCTCAGATAGGACGGGATTAAAGGAGCAGCTGATTTGGTGGCTCTGGCTCACTGAGGCCGGGGAGAGGGAGGGGTAAGGAATGTAGCGCAAGCCTGAGACAGCAGAGGCCAGCGTGAGGCTGCACCAGCCTGAGGTGCACCGTGTTCACTCCCGGGGGAGTTGTCCCTGGATCACAGGACCCTGGCAGTGGTCGGCTACACAGGCTCCCGGAAGGGAGGTGTGGAGAGTGACCTGTGCTCACACACAGGCTTCTTGGTGGCGGCAGCAGCAGCCTTAGCGTCTCATGCCCGTCTCTGGGGTCCGCGCTGATAGCCGCGGCTCGTGCCCGTCTCTGGAGCTCCTTTAAGCAGCGCTCTTAATCCTCTGTTTTCGCACACCAGGAAACAAAAGGCAAGAAAAAGTCTCTTGCCTCTTCGGCAGCTCCAGACCTTTTCCCAGACTCCCTCCCGGCTAGCCGCGGAGCACTAGCCCTCTTCAGGCTGTGTTCACGCCGCCAACTCCACTCCTCTCCCTGCGCTCCGACCGAAGCCCGAGCCTCAGCTCCCAGCCCCGCCCGCCCCGGCGGGTGAGCAGACAAGCCTCTCGGGCTGGTGAGTGCTGGTCGGCACCGATCCTCTGTGCGGGAATCTCTCCGCTTTGCCCTCCGCACCTCTGTGGCTGCGCTCTCCTCTGTGGCTCCGAAGCTTCCCCCCTCCCACCCTCTGTCTCCACCAGTGAAGGGGCTTCCGAGTGTGTGGAAACTTTTCCTCCTTCACAGCTCTCTCCCAGAGGTGCAGGTCCCATCCCTATTCTTTTGGCTGTGTTTTTCCTTTTTTTTTTTCCCTACCCAGGTACGTGGGAATTTTCTTGCCTTTTGGGAGGTCTGAGGTCTTATGTTAGTGTTCAGTAGGTGTTCTGTAGGAGTTGTTCCACATGTAGGTGGCTTTTTGATGTATTTGTGGGGAGGAAGGTGATCTCCACATCTTACCCCTCCGCCATCTTGCATGTCCCCCTACAGTTGAATTTTGAGATCATTCAAAAGTATATTTTAACAAACAAAAACTGAGACTTTTAAAAACAAAAGAAAACAAAAAAAAAAACTGGTGAAATTTACACATTAACAAGAGAGAAAGATATAGAGAACTAACCAGTGGTCACCAGTGGGGAGAGAGGAGGGAGAGGGGAAAGACAGGGGGAAGGACATCAAGAGGCACAAACTGTTATGTATTAAATAAATAGGTGACAATGATAAACTGCATAGCACAGGGAATACAGCCAATATTCTACGATAACTTTAAATGGAATATAATTTATAAAAATATTGAATCACTATGTTGTACACCTGAAACTAATACAATATTGTAAATCAACTATACTTCAATTTAAAAAAATGTAAGAAAGAAAAACATTACAGATATAGCTGGAAAGGGAAAAAAAAACAAGAGAGAAGGAACAGATTTCCAATACACTAACTCTTTATGGTTTTTTCAGGACACTAATGATCCATCAGAGACCTCAGAGTTTATATGTAACTCTAAAATTCAAACAATTTGCTTTTTTCCTTTTTCCTATAATAGTACTTATGTTGTTAATCAAATACAAGATAACTCTTGCTATAAATTTATACATTTGTCATGTTTTCTTCTTCTATGCTTAATGTTTATTGTAGGAAACAAAATTGAACATAAAACTATGTATATGTTCTGGGGACTTCCCTGGTGGTTCAGTGCGTAAGACTCCAGGCTCTCAATGCAGGGGGCCTGAGTTCGATCCCTGGTCAGGGAACTAGATCCAACATGCATGCTGCAACTAAGAAGCTCACCTACCACAACTAAGAGTCCACATGCTGCAACTGAACATCCCCCAACGAAGATCCCGTGTGCTGCAACTAAGACCTGGCACAGCCAAAATAAACAAACAAAAAAAACTATGTATATGTTCTACTTGTCACAGGTTGTGAAAAGCAATTCAATTTTCTTATATTCACAATGTACTAGAGACCAAAGGAGGAGATGTAGACGGAAAAAAGGTTATGTGATGTCCTCTCATTCACATTAGCCCATTTCCTCCAGAGTCCTGTCTGTGGCTGTGCAGTATGCTCGAGTGGGGGCAATGGTCCAACACTGCCTCTGTTCTAGTTCTGAGGGAACAGAGGGGAAACTTACAAGGCAAATCTTGGCCCAGAGTGGCTGATAATAAGTAGCTCTCCACCCCTGAGGCGACCCCATCAGAGAACAGCAGGCTCAAGTGAACCTAACGCACAAAGAATCCAAAAAGTGAAAGTGGTATTCCAACTGTCCACACCGCATAGGCTGTCACACTGAAGATGGCAAAACTGAAAAACATTGGGGGAGGACTGAACTTTCTCCTGGAAAAGAGGGAGTATCTGTTGCCTCCTTTGGTCCCACCATCTTTATCTTTGGCATGGGAGGCAATGGGTAGATCTTACCAGCCAGAAAGAGAACAAACAGGAAGATACAGAGGACCCTTTAGTGTGTAAAAGAGGCCCTGCTATCAGTCAGAATCCTTAGAAGGAAAGGCAGCAAAATTGTAAAGATACTGTTACCAGCGGTGACAATGCCATTCACCAGTTCAAGGCGCTTCTTGAAATGGTGTCTCCAAATGACCCATGAAGGCTGGCAGGCAAAGGAGCTGCCACAGGCAAACATGATTCTCTAGGTAAGGTACAGAGGCTCCGTGGAGCTTACAAAAGAACGGGGCATGAATCCAACAGCACCCACCACGGCTGTTTTCTGACAACCAAACATGTCCGTGAAGACGCTAATGGGCAGCACAAGGGCATCATGCCCATGGAGAGAGAACTTACCCACGCTGTCTTGAGAACCATCTTGTCATACTCCTTGGACCCGAAGGTCTTCAGCATGGACGTGAAGAGCACCCCGCAGGCGTTCTGGACGCCGAGCCACCCTCAGGGGCCTCACGAGGCTCAGGGAACTGGGCGCCCAGCAGCCCGCCAGCTCTACCTCCATGTTCTCGGCCGCCGGCGCCTCGGGGCCCTCTGAGGGTCCAGGGCCGGGCAGCGGGGCCACCTCCGTGGGCGCGGGGGGCCCTGCAGGCTGCGCCTCGCTTGTCCCCCGCGCGGTGGCGGGCCCCTCCTGGGAGGGCACCATGGCCGACGCGGCCTCCTCAGGCCGGCACCAGGGGAGTGGGCGGGGCCGAGGTCCTGGCGGGCTCAGGGAGGAGCTTCCGTGTTGGGCCGCTGAGCTAGAGAGGCCGTCGTGAGGGCGGGGGAGTTCCCCTGTGGTCAGGAGGCACCCCCTCCTGCTAGGACTCAGGCCGCCCAGTCCATAGCCCCAAACCAACTCTTTGTTTGTTTGTTTGTTTATTTATTTATTTATTTATTTTGCGGTACGCGGGCCTCTCACTGTTGTGGCCTCTCCCGTTGCGGAACACAGGCTCCGGACGCGCAGGCTCAGCGGCCATGGCTCACGGGCCCAGCCGCTCTGCGGCATGTGGGATCTTCCCGGACCGGGGCACGAATCCGTGTCCCCTGCATCGGCAGGCGGACTCAACCACTGCGCCACCAGGGAAGCCCCTGTTTTTTTATTTTTATTAATACCTTGCAAAATACCTAGACTAAATATATATAGCTACCTGTTATTTTAATCAAAGTAACTTTTAGTTTTATGAGTATTGTTTATATTTCAAATATTTGTTCAAGCCATTCAACTGTTGACTGAAAAAAAATGTACAACTTGAAAGTTGAGAATTATGTTTTATTTGGCGAATTTTCTGAGGTCTTAAGCCCAGAAGACAGCCTCCCATAAAGCTCTGAGGGACAGCTCCATAAAGGTAAGAGAGGAGCCAGGTTATACAGGAGTTTTGCAACAAACGCCAGGTAATCAGAACATAAAAGATTACTGTTAATAAAAGAACACCAGGTGTCTCAAGTTTTTTAAGTTAGCTCTTGCTTTTCTAAGTATAGGAAGATGCAAGAGTCTGGGCTCACTGAAATCATTCCTTTGATGCACACCTTGGCTATCTAAGGCCAGGATCTAGTTCTTCTCCATCCTGAGACCCCTCAGGGCGCACCGTTGGGGGTGGCTGCAGTGGCTGAGGGCTTGTTGGATGGCAGCCCTTTTGTCTCCATCCTGAGCTCATTCCGGGCTCACCATCAGGGCCTGGTAGTGGCTGATGGCTGGATGGCCACAGCATCGTTTGTTTGCAGTTACCGTAGGGAACATTTTTCATCCACACAACAAATATTTCTTAAGTTCCTTAAAAAAAAAAAAAAAAGGAGTATAAGATAAGGGACTTCCCTGGTGGTCCAGTAGTTAAGACTCCACGCTTCACTGCAGGGGGTGCAGTTTCACTCCCTGGTCGGGGAACTAGGATCCTGCATGCCACGTAGTGTGGCCAAAAAAAAAAAAATTGAAGTCCCTACTACCAGCCAGATAAATTTTGGGGCTCTAGGAAATAGATTACTAAAAAAATAAAATAAAATAAAATATTTTTTGAGCTCACAGAAGTAGCCTCCACTCATCTTCAGCTGCCTAACTGAATCACCCCATGTGGATCCTTCTGAGAACAGCAGAATCAATCGTGAGTACCAGGAATGATTTAAAATTTTAACTCTCCTCCAAAATTGTTAGGCTACTTCCCTTGACTTTCTCTCTGTATAACAGCCGTTTTCCTCTCTGAAGGTAATGTAACGTTCAAATGTGTTTCTCTTCCAAAAGCGTAGAAATAACTGAGTAAAGAAAAAATAATCCTAGCAGTACTTTTTGTTTTGCAGAATTTTTGTTTCTCTTCAGCTTTATGGCTTTCATTAATCCTCTTTGGCATACAAAATAAAGGTAGATGTATTGCTTTAATGACTATGCATTTGCCTTAAAGAACAATACAAATGCCTGTATTTCAAGGCATTAAGCACACTAAAGTCAATACAAAGGGGAGCTAGTTCATTAACTGTTTTAACCTAATAGTTAATGAACTAGTTCCCCTTTGTATTGATTTTAATGTGTTTAATGCCATGTTTATCACTGTATAGCTTTCAAACAAAAATACTGTAATGCATGCTGAAGGATCAAATAACTGACTTTACTTTCAGTATTTCCACTTTTCTAAATCATACAGAGAATAGCTGAACTGGACTTATACCTATTTTGGATTTCATTTACATTGGTGTGTATAATAGTTCTAATTTCTGAACTTTGTACGCCAAATGACAGGTGATTGACACATACTATCTCATACTAGCACCTAACAGGGGTAAGAGCCCTGAAAAGCAGGTATTACCACTTACATTTTACACATTAGGAAACTGAAGCTTAGAGAAATTTAATAATTGGTCTTTTGTCACACAGGTGCTTAGTTATAGAGCCAAAATTTCACTCTTATGTGCCTTACTCCAAAGTATGTCTTTTTCACTACCCCATAGTGAAAGTGGGATCTCTTTTTTAAGACATGTAATTATTGTTTTAAATTATCTGATTTAGAATTCATACAATTCAAATCAGTTCAACAAATACGTTTTGAATGTGTGGTTCAATAGACATATGCTGCTCAGATAAACCCAAAGAGTCAGGCCTCAGGTAGCCTACAGATTAGCAATGAGGCTATGACAAGCATGAAACAGCTATAATTCAAAGTAGAATGTGCTAAGTTGATGCAGTATCATGATGATTAAAAGAAGAAAGTTCCCTTTGGTTGAGAGAACCAAGAGAAGTATCTTGGAGCAGAAAAGGTTTGAGATGGCTTGAAAATAGACAGCATAGGCAGAGAAGGTAATGGGAATGATGAGTAAAGAAAATGGTGTGAATGAATGCATAAAGACAGGAAACTATGATGTATATTTTCAGAATAGCAAGAAGTTGTTCACTTAGATTTTGTAATAAAATCTGGCCAGAAATCAAATAGAAAAGCCAGCACTTGCCTTTGAATATTTACCTAGAGACCAACTTCAAAAGCCTGTGTGTACTTCAAATATTCCTCTCCTAATAAGCTAAAAGAAGAGAGTAGACACAAAATAGCTTTCTCATGATTTGAGGGTTACTTAATGTAGGAAGAAGAGGCAATGAACATGAATTATATGAATATCTTTTGTTTCTCATACCAGACTTCTTTCAGTAAGGAAAAATAGGAGACTCAGTTAGTTCAAAGAAGATTTTTATAATAATAATTTTCTGTTAATTTACTGCTGTAGATAACAATGTTTGTGAGAAAATAAGTCCAGCATCAGAGTTACTAAAAATTTCAAAGGCATCTAATTTCTTTGATTTTGAAAGCTGATAACATCCTGCAGTGCCTGATTTGCATACTGATTACAACTGTAGCTACAGCTGAAACAATGGTCGCCAAGCAAAGGAGATTCTTTCTAAGTTGTTATGATGAGTATGGCTTGGGGGCCTCTAGGGAATTGCAAAGTAATCTGTTACAGGTAGGTAATTATATTATATGCTTATAGGTCTTAAGTTAGCCACACTCTATGAGTGATTCTTTTAGTCAGTATTCTCCAGAAAAACAAAACAGAGAGAGAGATTGATTGATTTATTGTAAGGAATTGGCTCACATAATTATGGAAGCTGAGAAGTCCCAAGATCTTTCATTTGTATTGGAGGTGTAAATTCCAGTCTGAGTTCAAATGCTTGAGAACCAGAAACACAAACAGTATAAGTCCCAGTCTAAGGGCAGAAGAAGACCCGTATCCAACTCAAGCAGTCCTCTCCCTTTTTGTTCCATTCGGACCCTCAACTGGTTGAATGATGTCTGTTCACATTGGGGAGGGCCATCTTCTTTGCTCAGCCCGCCAATTCAAATGCTAATCTCTTCTGGAAACATCATCACAGGTATGCACAAATATATGTTCAAACAGATATCTGGGCATCCCATGATTCAGTCAAGATGACATATGAAATTAATTATCACCGTGATGTGATTCCCTCAATAGAGTTTCATGAAGATTTCTATTTAGGCCAGTTTTTATGGCTTTTACTTAAGCACCAGGTTAAGAAAAGGGGTAAGGGTAATCTTTTTCCCTTTTAGAATGTGATGATATGTCAGTGCTCTCTTGGAGAGAGGAGGAGATAGCCACCAGCAAAGGTGGGGAGGTGAAAGGAAATTGACACCTTAGAAAAGGCATCAGGATATAAGGACTTGTGATAGCCCTCAAAAGTTTTTGGGGAAAAAAATATAAGATTTGAAGGTAAAATAGAGCAGTTATATGGTAATTTCTTGAGAATAGCAGGAGCTCCACCCTCACCTAACTGGTCCAGTAGCAAGTGCACTTGCTACTTGTGGAATGACTGCAAATGTCTCTCCTTTTCACCAAGAGCTACCACCATAAAGTTAGAAACGAAAGGCAAGTTTTCAATGTGACCAGCTATTGGGGCATACAAAGCCTAGGAGATATGCCTGCTAGATCTCTCACCAGCACTATTGAGCCTTTCCAGGGAGATAATTCTATACAATATGCCATATAAAATAGTATATCAAAAAAAGAAGAAAAGAAACCTATTGGGCAGAGTTAGAATTCTCTTGCAGGTGGAGAGAGGGGAAAGCTGAGATCATATATACATTTGTAATTGTTTTCTTGTCTTATACATGCATTTTTAAAAAATGAATGTTTTCCTACATCAATAAATAGTCTTCTATGTAATAGAAATAAGTAAATAAAAGAGAGGGTCCATAGCTTTCCTCTGATATTTAAATGGGGTTTGGGATCATCCCAGATACTTAGAATTACCGCTGTAGAATATGAGAAATATTAAGAGCAAGAAAGAAAGCAATGAAAAAACATGGTGAAATTTGGTTCTTTCTTTAATCAGTAGTATTATAAATAATAAATTCCTATGTTTAGTCTGAATTTTATTTTTGTTTTTGTTTATATGTGTAATACCTAATGGCATGTTATAATTTCATTACATAAAGTCCCCCCAAAATAGTAAATCAGACTAGAAAAATTCTTAGGTATGCCAGAAGTGGGCAAAGGGAAATGTGGTTGGCCCAGAAAATGTCTCATGCCTGCCCAGTTGACAATACCTGACCCATCTAGTATAGGGAAAAGGTTACATGAGAAGCCTCTTAAAAATAGGTTGTTGGGGAATATATTTCAAGATATACAGAAGGATGTCAGAGTAACACCAGAACCTTACTTAGACATGGAATTATCTAGAAGGCAATGGAAAAAATAGAGAAGAATTCCAGTAGAATCTCCAGGATGCATTTAATCATGATATCTGATTCTGAGGCAATTTTTCTGACTTACCTGGTAAGGTGGAAAAAAACAGCAAATAAAGATTAATTAAAGAAGTGAGAAATAATTGAAATCAAAGGATTTCTTATTGATTTGCAAAACTTTGTAATAACAGCATTGTCTTTTACTCATACTAAAGAAGAAAAAGAAACCTCAGGTTTGGAAGGAAAATAAGGGATTATAACTGGGTGTCACAGAGCTCCCAGTATGCAATCTAAAGAAAGAGGAAATTACTAACCGATAAAATAACTGTGTTCTTTTTGAAGATTCAATTTTACACGACATCAGTTTAGTCTAGACTTAGGTTAGAAACTGCTGACTATTCCCAAGCTTCCTTAAATATGGCCTATTGGGACTGTGCTCCTGGAAAAACTCTATCAGAATTCTCTGTGGTTTCTAGAAGCATGGTCTTTCTGAGTATACACACAATGGAATCTGTTGTTGGCTCTAGTTATTTCTGCCTTTTAACAAACTAGGGATTTGTATATTAATCAAAGTACAGCAGTCAACATAATGGTCAAATAATTAAAGTTTATGTATGTGCAAGGGTGAAGATTAAGTAAACCCAGTCCAATTCCCTCTGAAAGTTTTTTTCCTGGATTAACTTCATAGATTCAGGAGATATTGGTAGGGAGCATGGTAGGACCACCAGCTCTGCCATATATTAAACTGGTGTTATTTACTCTTATGGATGTGACACAGCCCTAACCAGGTCAAATAAATGATTAAATTTCCTGTTGTTTCTGGTAACTTTGAGTTTGGTTTCAGAGAATTATGTAATTTTAAAAGTGATAGAAATTTTCATGTGTGCTTTCAGATAGTAATGTTCACTTTAATTAACAATCGATATTCCTTGTGATCAAACAGTATCAGGACCCTTTTCATAGTTGAGGAATTCCCCACCTTATGACTTTTGGTGGGAAGTAGAAATTGCCTGTTATTATTAAAAAGTTGAGAATGTCAGACACTCATTTTCACAGCCTCCCTTGCAGCCAGAAAATAGACATGATATCTATGGCTTGCCAATCAAATGTACTCACTACGTACTTGACTCGGGATCTAGTGGCACAAGAAGCACCAAATAGTAGCACGTTTTCCTCTTGCATAGCACTGGGGAGGTTTTGGGTAAATCCGATTTTGTCCTTAGTACAGAAGTGGCAATTATATCAGCAGCATTAGTAGTTACAGTTCAATTTAAATTTTTAGGGCGGAAGAAGGGGACAGAAGCAAGAGCAGGTAAACTAGTGTCTAGTGGCAATTTCTGGAGCTCTGTCACTAGATCAGTGCTCTACCTGCTCAGTTTTGGGGAATTGTTCCTGAGTGCTTAATTGAAATATTTCTTCTCTAGTTCCTCCAAAGATTCTGTGAACTACGGTGCCTCTATTTTATAAATTCCTTATCTAATTCAGTCAGCCAGAGTTGGTTTATCTTACTAGGATCTAACAATCATGACTGACAAAATATCTAGTTAATATTAGTAATCTTTAAACTGTGATATATTACAAGGTGTTGGATTATGTTTCCCAAAAGCAGACGCATAGATAAAAATTTGAATACAAGTGTTACATTTGTGAAGTGATTCCCAAATACCAGTTTTGGAATGGGGAAGTAAAGGGAAGGGGAAAAAAGCTAATAAATATTATATTATTGAGCAGATTATTGTTTTCAACAACTCTGGGAGAAAATGTAGAACACACCTTAGAGCTATCTCTCTTCACCTAAGGGAGAGATGATGACTGGTAATATAGCCAATTAGCCTCTTCTCATCACTGCCATCTGAGGCAGGGACCTTGCAGAGTTGTGTGTAACAGAGACAGCTGGATACCAAGAAGGACAGCACACCTACATAGCAGCCCTCTCCAGACAATCTGACCTTATTTAATCAATATACCCAGATATTGACACCTAATCAACATAGCCACTTATCTCTTTTTTCCTTCTCTGAACTTCATCCCCAGGAAACTGTCTGGACTCTCTGCTAAGACTGTGTATCAGCATCTTATTTCTGCTGTAACAAGTCATCATACATTTAGTAGCTTAAAACAACACAAATTTATCCTTTTACAGTTTTGGAGGTCAGAAGTCCAAAATCAGTGTCACCGCACAGTTTTAAGGTGTACTGGCTCCCATGAAGGATCTGAGGGGAGAATCTATTTCCTTTATCTTTTCAGCTTCTAGTGGCCTCCTATGATGGTCAATTTCATGTGTCAACTTGACTGGCCTATGAGATAGTGGGATAGCTGGTAAAACATTATTTTTGAGTGTGTCTGTGAAGGTGTTTCCAGAAGCGATTATCATTTGAATGAGTAGATTGAGTAAGAAGACAGGGCCTGAATAGAACAAAAAGTAGAAGAAGGGCAAATTCGCTCTCTTTGCTTAAACTGGGACATCCATCTTTTCCTGCCCTCAGACATCAATGCTCCAGGGTCTCGAGCCTTAGGGCTTGAACTGAGACTTTCACCATCGACTCCCCTGGTTCTCAGGCCTTTGGGCTTGGACTGGAACTACATCACTGGCTTTCCTGGGTCTCTATCTGGGCCACCACAGATGGCAGACTGTGGAACTTCTCAGACTCTAAAATTGCATAAGCCAATCCCTCACAATACAGACATAGCTCATTTTACTGCACTTTGCTTTGTTGCACTTTGTAAATATTGCATTTTTTTACAGAATAAAAGTTTGTGGTAACCCTGCCTTGTCAAATGATGGTTAGCATTTTTTAGCAATAAAGTATTTTTAATTAAGGTATATACATGTTTTAGACATAATGCTATTGCACACTTAGTAGACTAAGTTATAGTGTAAACATAACTTTTATACGTACTGGAAAACCAACACATGTGTGACTCGATTTATTGCAGTATGCACTTTACTGCAGTTGTTGGAACTGAACTCACAGTGTCTCCGACATATACCTGTAAATCTCTTTCTATATATCTATATCTCTATATAATTGGTTCTGCTTCTCTGGAGAACACTGGCTAATATATCTCCCCTATCCCTTGACTTGTGGCCCTTTCCTCCATCTACAAAACTGCAGCACTCCTGTCTCTGTTCCCCCCATCATATCACCTTTTCCTTTGATTCAGGCTCTAACTATGCCTCTCTTATAGGGATCCTTGCTATTGCACTGGGCCCACTCAAATAATCCAGGATAATCTCATCTCAAAATCATTAACTTGATCACATCTGCAAAGTTCCTTTTGCCATAAAAGGTAACCTTCACAGACTGTGGGGATTAAGAGATGAGCATCTCAGAGTCAATTATTTGGTCTACCACAAATAATGGATTTCCTGCTTGGCAATAAAACCTTTTCACTCAGCAGTCTTTCTTTGGTTTTGAAATGCATTTGTTTTGCAACAGTAGAAAAGCTGGGCAATTTATTTCTCAGCTCACATGTTTTTATTGACTGGAAGCTGCTTTAAGGGCATCAGCTCCTTAGCACTTTCTGACTCCTTTCCTATCCCCCACCCACTAGCCAATAGAAAGTCCTGAGGTGGAGAGTTGCAGGTGTTTTTAATAAGATGCTAGTGTCATACGCTGGAAGAGCGAGTGCTGAGGGAACATGAACATGGCATCAACAATGTTCCATACATATAGAAAGCAACCAAACTACATGAGAATTAGCCAAACTAATTAACTAAATACTATGTAAACAAGTTCAGTTCTAGGTAATGGGCATGTGATGACACACACTTTCCCGTGAGGCCATGTTTAAAAGCTGACTCTATGAGTTGCCTGTGTATCTGTAGTTTGAGTGTCTCCACTGATGATAAGACACAATAGAGGGAATGCAAAATACACTTCATGGCAGACCTCTGAGAGTTACCTGATAAGAAGGGGAGGCAATTCTTCATGAATTTTATGCCAACCCTTTCATGTTCATGGGAGATGTTATTATTAGTACATGGCATGAAAGAAGAAACTAGGAGATCTTGTCACAGCAGTAACTTCAAAGAGAGGTTTAAACAGCCTTCTGTTAATTTTTCTGGAGAGTTAATTTTAGTCTCCTGGTCCCTTTTGGAAATTGAGCACCAAAAACAAGCATGACAATTAGTCATATTTTGGACATCAGTTTCTATGGTATTTCTACAAAACTTGAGTTGCATGTACTTTATTCAAGTTTAGGAACAGCAGGATATATAGCTGGAAATGAAAATAAGATATTATAGTGTAGGATTCTGTCATCAAATCCCATATCAACACGTTAGACAAAACTTATGTATTGTCAAAATTCCACTTGGAAATCCTTTGTTTTATCTATAGATACAGAATTCAGAAATTGAAACGTTCAAAAGTTTTCCATGTTGAAAAATATAAACAGGCTTCTGGATATCTTTGTCCTATAAGGATGATTTTGCCAGTTTTTTCCAGTTTCCTCCTGGTCTTCAATTAACTATTCCATAGTAATTAAGGCTGCAGATGGAATCATTTCTTACACTTGATCCCATGAATAAAGCAGTTTGCTTCTTTGTCAGTGATCACAAAATTATCCTCTTTTTGTTTTGATAGACTGAGCCATAATATATTGTGAATCACAGGTTGAACTGTTTCACACTAAGAGAGCATAGAGTGATGACTGAGGAAAGGGCAGATTTAGATCTTATCTCTCATGCTTACTCTGAGGAACCTACAAGAACTTCCATACTATTTACGCTGTTGATTTTCTCTCACACAATCTTCTAGCTAAGCATCTATATGTGAATTTCAGTTAATCAAAAGGTTTATAATAGTGAACTTGAAATGTTAATCATGAAGCCCAACCTGGGATATGTCCAGGTTTTATTCAATTCCTGAAACATATTTAATTTGGAAAACTTTCTTTAAATATAATACAAAATTACACATAAGAAATTGGGTACAGAGCCTTGAAGGGATACCTTGGAAGTGAAGGGACCTGATGCACAATTTTCAGTAGCTTCAGGGTAAACTTGCTTCTGGGACCAAAAATTTAATCGTTTAACTTTTGAGAAGCACAAATAGCTTTTGAGCAGGAAAATACCTGGATTTAAAAAATAATCTGGGGCTTCCCTGATGGCACACTGGTTGAGAGTCCGCCTGCCGATGCAGGGGACACGGGTTCGTGCCCCCGTCCGGGAAGATCCCACATGCCGCGGAGCGGCTAGGCCTTTGAGCCATGGCCGCTGAGCCTGCGCGTCCGGAGCCTGTGCTCCACAACGGGAGAGGCCACAACAGTGAGAGGCCCGCGTACCGCAAAAAAAAAAAAAAAAAAATCTGGAAGTATTATGTCATACCAATTAGAGCAAAGAGAGGCTGAATGTAGGGAAACCTATTAGAATTCTACTGTAACAAATCAAGGCACAAAAATGTTTTAGTCCTAAGTAGGGGATTGAATTGTAATTGGAACTGAAAAGGTCTTTGCAGGGTTTGAAGACAGGTTAGCAGAAGTAAGTAAAGGAAAAGTGAGGATTAAGGATGAGTCTGAGGATCTGGTGTCTACAAGGATAGTGAATGGGAGAATACTGGTGCCAAGTGGAAGACAAGACAAAGCCAAGAAGAGGGTCAAGTTTATAATTCTGATTTTTGACATTTTAAGATTTAGCTGTAGGCCAAAGGAAATCCAGATGAAAATATAAACCAAGGGGCTTCCCTGGTGGCGCAGTGGTTGGGAGTCCGCCTGCTGATGCAGGGGACACGGGTTCATGCCCCAGTCTGGGAAGATCCCACATGCCGCGGAGCGGCTGGGCCCGTGAGCCATGGCCGCTGAACCTGCGCATCCAGTGCTCCGCAATGGGAGAGGCCACAGCAGTGAGAGGCCCACATACCGCAAAAAAAAAAAGAAAAAAATATATATATATATAAACCAGGAAGTAAATAAAAATGCAAGTGTAGCATTTGGTAGACAGTTTAGGACTAGAAAAATAGAGACACCCTACATATCTCATAACTGATATATAAAAAAAAAAAACCCATGGCGCTTGAAATGAAGAAATAAAGCAAATGCACAATAAATACATATAGATTTCTGCTTCTTGTTTTTACAGGGTTATTTTTCTTTCATTAGCACATCATCGTCCTCTTAGTTGATTGAAATTTGGGACGTGATTATTAGACTTACACAATAAATATTGAACTTATAAATGCTCCTAGAACCTATAATACATAGTATATATGCACTCCTACTTTCAAAGGTAGCCAGTTATGGGTCTCAATATGTATTATTCTTAGTGATAATATAACTTCATTTAAAAAACATGGTTTTCAGTTCATAACTGCCCTGTTTTACTCTTGATATTAAACTAAATAATGCACTTTTTAATGTAATAAATTTACATGAATATGCATAAAGAAAACAGAATGTTCACAGTAAAATATTTCCTTTTCCTGTTTTTTTACCTCTAACTCCTTATGTGATAAATTGGCCATCCCTTTGGAATTCAAGCAATTTCTTGTTTAATAGAAATTTAAAAGTGATTAGAAGACATTAAAATAAAAATTCAAATATCATTATTTATTTATTCTAACTTATTTATTACTTATATAAATGTTATATATGTGACATTACATAAATTAAAGTGTTTTAAAATTACCAGTCCATTTTATGACTTTAAAAATATTAAATATAAATTTCTGGGGACTAATTAAGTTGTAAAATCTGTGCCATCAATGGATTACATAAATTTTGAGGCTCACAGTAATAAATATGATTGATTACAATAGCCAAATGTTTGCGTAAATTGATAGGAAGGAATATGCAGCTGAGAACCTTACATGTGGATATGTGAATTCTAAATGGAAACATGAGGATTTCTAATATGCATGTAAATCTACCTATAATACAAAAGGCTAGGAGATAATAAAAAAATGATTTTTATTTTAGTAACTAGAAAGATAAACACATATCTGAACATTTCAAAAATAATTTTGAGGCTAGAGCAATCAGTTCAGAGAAAGAGGTGAGAAACTAATCTCCAGTAAAATAAAACATAAGTGAGGCTGAAAAACATAGTTGTCTACAAAATGGACATGGAATAAATGAAGCATAGAGAGAGGAGGAAATTGGGATATCAGCCCTCACTCACATTGTATTCTAACATAAGAAAGTGTAATTTCATTTTAGTCAATCCAAAATATTCTGTGAGTGGCTGGGAGGTATGAAGTAGGGCTTAGGGTGAGTGTAGTGCAGTAGATAAGAGTATGGACTCTGGAGTTGGCCTTTCTAGGATAGAATTATCTGGGTAGTTTATGGCAAGTGACTAGACTATTTGTGACAGTTTCCTCATCTGTAAAATGGAATATAAATAATACCTCATAAATTACTGTGCATATTAATTGAGTTAATACATTAACATGCCTAGAATAATACCTAGCATATAGTAAGCTCTTGATAAATGTTATCGTCTATAATAGAAATGGTTGCTGGGAAGAGTCATTTTATTTTCAATAATTTCCACTTTCACATTCTCTTTTCTTCAGTTGTCTCCAGACAATAGAATAAATAAAATTTTAGAGAATATATGCGGTAGTATTTCTCATGCCATATCTTTCCTTATGCTTTCTTAAGACAATTTGTCATCTTTGAACTCTTTTCATTTCCAAAATATTACTGAAGTCAGGATTTTAGAAATTTGTGGAATCTTCTTTGACTCTAGCATATGGTAATCTTCTCTGTTATGAATCTTAGAGAAACTGTTACCTTGTAATTTTCATATACTCTCTAAAATTATTAATGATTTTTTTAAGTAACAATATTGAAAACACCTTGACAAAAATGCCAAATCTTTTTTTTTTATTCATTTATTTTGGCCACACCATGGGGCATGCAGGATCTTAGTTCCCAACCAGGGATCAAACCTGCGCCCCCTGCAGTGGAAGCACAGAGTCTTAACCACTGGACCACTAGGGAAGTCGCAACAATGCCAAATCTTATACTTCTCTCTTTCTTTTATAATGTCTAAATTCATTCATTTTGAAGACTAGGTAAAAAACTAAATACATTAACTTACTAACAAAATCTGTCTTCATGCAATGCATTATTGCTACTCAATAGTCTCTGTTAATTTATTCTATTAATTTTTAACTTTTTCAATAATTCAGACTTTCTGTTTGAATAAAATATAACTAGTGTGATATAGATACTAACCTGATATTAATATTAAATATTTTTATTATGCTTAATAGTATTTTTTACTGTACTCTAGATAGATTATTGTGGTAAACATTATGGAATTTCCAAAGAAAGGTGTCAGAAAGTGGAAATAAACATCAGGATTAATAACTTTTATTTAAGGCAAAAATTCTGTGAAGGCCTCCTAATTACTGGTGCCATTCTGACTAGGATTAAAAAAATGGATGGGGAACAGTTGGAGTCAAATTTCCAAAAAAAAATAAGCAAGCCAGAAATGAAAGAAAGTCAGTCATTATAATGGAACAAAAACGGAGAAAAATAAATACTACCCAGACTAATACAAAATCAGAAAATATCTTAGCAAATTAAAGTCTCCATAGAAACAGCAGGTCTCAGAAAAATTATAGGTTTTGATTTGGAAAGATTATGGTAAAGACCACAGGTGGCTGTCATTTTTTTAAAGCATGTATTAAAATATAAGATACTACTAATTTTAATAAATGAGTACTCTGTCCATCTGTTACCATCTAAATAGCTATACTAACAGAAGTACAGTAACTTCAGTCTCTGTAAGAAGTCATACCACATATTCCTCTTATAAGCATATGTATGGAAATACATATAAATATATTTAATTTATGAGTAACAATCTTTATTATAATGTAATCTTTGTTTGGTCTTGTGACTAAGCAATAAATTATTGGACATTTGCTCTCATGTTGATAAATTGCATACATAAGTAAAAATGTCTTTCAGTCTTTATTTAAAATCACAGGACCGTTATTCAATGGAGTTCTGAAAGAACAACATCTTGCCCATTACTTCCTAATGGATTGTATCATTCAAAGAGGGAGGTTTGGAAATGGGCTACTACGGAGACTGAGAATTGCCATCATCCTCTATCTCTCCCACATTTTAAGTAAAAGTGACAAAGAAAAACCTTAGTTTGCTACATTATTTGCAAAAATGTCAATTCATGGATTATTAGTGTAAATGGCTACAGGCAGTTAGTACTGTAACATCTGGATCTAATGAAGAAATGCAAAGCCAAAAACATTTGGTGAGAGTTTAAATGAGGTCATTCATCTGCTTTTGAACAAAGATTTCCCCCAGTCCCACATGCAAAAGTGAGCAGTGTTTGATTAAGACATTACTTTAAAATGGTATCAGTCAAACCACCAGAATATTCTGTGAGCCAATAAAATATGTGAATAAGAGACAAAATTGAATATTCAACATTTAATATAATAATGCCTGAATCTAGACTGGCTTTATTTACAATTTCTTTCTACTTATTAAAGATGATATCCTTTTACATTATTACTAAATAATAATAATCAAAATTTGAAAATATTTCAATTATACACAATTTCAGAACAGTGCTCTCTAGTCAATAAGTATTTGCAATAGTTACTATAAATTCAATTAAAATTATAATAAAATGTGATTATTTTGTTTTTTAATAGTAAAAATGTTATTATTTTGGGTTTTCAGTTAATGTGATTAATTTGGCTTTAAAAAATTAGCAATTGTAAAAAAGCAAACTTAAAAGTAGTCATTTATATTGAACAACTACAATGAGCTGTTCAAACATAAATTTATTATTTATATTTTCTTAGGGACACATTTTTTTTTAATGAAACTTGAATGCTCAGGGAAGTAATTAAGGCTACTGTTTGATTTCATACAATGGAAGACTATCCAGCAGCCACAATTAAAACACCTTTCTTGGGAACTAGGAATAACTGAAAGGACTGAATGAATGTAGCATGCAGTACTTTAGATGGCACAAGTTTTGTGAAGGAAACTATGCCAGGTTCAAATGTATTCTCTCTCATAGAAGAGGGAAACAAGGGCATCTAATACACTAATGGATTTGTGTTAATATCGATTCACCAGCTACTGTAATTTTTTAGCAATTTCTTATAAATCAAGGTAACAGATAAGTGTTACCATCATTTAGATGTCAGGAACAGGAACATCAGTGAAAAAAAGAAAGAAAGAAAGAAAAAGAAACCAAAGGGAATAAAAAGGGAGAATGAAAACACCAGAGGTTCTTTGTTGCCATTTATGTTTCCAGTCATATTACTTATAGATTATTATTTTTTTTTAAGTCATACAAATGTAAAGGGATAGATAAATGTGAATTAAAAGACCTCCAGAATTGTTACTTTTTAGTGTTCAAATTGTTACTGAGATATTGTCACATTTAAATTTGCTACAGAAAGTGAAAAAACAAAACAAAAAAACCCTCAGTAGTGCTGAGTCCACCCCTGCTTTTCATTAAAATTGTTTTTAACTCTTAACATTCTTTAACAACCAAATTTTAATTTATTTATTTTGGAAACCAGCCATGGGCTATTTAAAGCTGCTTTTAAATGGTCCCTAGCATAACTGCTAAATTGTTTGCAATGTAAAATTATGCACTTGGGTAGGATTTTTTCTATTAATATAGGGGTCTCTGCTAATTATAGCCTATATGAAGTGCCATAATGAAACCTATGAACAGTTCAGAATCCCAAAGATTTTAAAACCTATTCACCTTTAATGGTAAGATTACTTTTAACGACACAGTGTTTGTGACACAGTTCGCAAACATGGGCCAATTCTTTATGGTGATGGCGGCGATGACTACTTAACATTAATGTCTACTCATTACATGGCCATCATAGACTGAAAGCCCTAATACTGAAGCAAAGAATTTCGAAAGCTTTGTAGTCCAGTTCTGTTTTTGAAAAATTAATATTATCTATAATTTGTCTCATTTTAAATTATGCTTACCTTTCCTTCTGCAACTTGAACTAACTGAAACAGTGAATGTTTAAAAAAACTAAAATTTCCATACATTGATTTGAGAAGAATAGCGAATTTGAGTAAAGGCCCATGAGTCCATTTGATATGTTAAATATATCCATTTTTTTATAGGAATTGAGCAATAGGAAATGGCATGAAGAGTACTGGGTCCATCTAGGTTATAAAATTTGTTGGTGCCAACTTATTTATAGTCCTCTTGTATAATCCTTTTGATATATGTGGAATTGGTAATAATGTCCCCCTTTCATTTATAATTTTGAATTCAACAGAATATTTTTGATATTTAATCATTAACAAAACCATGTCATTACCATAAAGCCTATAGTAATCTATAATCCTGCCAATTCTGTACAAAATGTCCCTTTCATCTCATCTTTGCCAATAATAAATATAATAATATTTTATTTATTTTATTTTTTCTAATCTAATCATTAAAATAAATTACATCACGAGAGAAGCTAGGTATATCACTTCACATTTTTATTGGCCATTTTAATATTTTTTTCTTCTGTGAAAGATCGTTTTAAATAAGTTCCCCATTGTTTTTATAGGTATTTGCCTTTTTAATAATAATTTGTGGAAATATTTTTAGAGTATGGATATTCACTTTTTTCTATACATAAAGCAAATATCTTCTACCAGACTGCAAAATGTCTTCATTTTATTTATGATGCTTTTGCTTAATTGTTTAAGTTGAAACATTATCTAGCCCTCATGCTCAGGTATTACTTGGATGATAATAAACGAATGGTACAAAACACCTTCCACTCCCACATATTTTCATATACTTTCATTTCATACTTTGTTAAAATTTGCAAAAATAGAAGATTTTGCAACATAGCATTACAAGCAATTGAAGAATCTATATTAGATACTTTTTTTCCTAAAGTCTCTTTGCCATTTTCCTAGACTGGGCTCTAGCTTTGTAGCAAGTATCTTTTGTTGCCTTGGCTTCTCAGAGCCCATGTCTCCAAACTCCCTCAGGCAATTCACAAAAGGATTTAAAGATAATTTCTCAAACAAAGACAAGTTGATTATAAAAGAAATTCAGGTTCTAGTTGTTAGGCTTATACAACTGCAAGCCTCAACTTCTCCTAAATGACCTTCTCACCCTTGGGAATCTACATTGCATAAAACCCCTGAAATATATTTTTCACAAATGACCACTTTTATCCCATAGTCTCTTGCTCAAGAACTCTAGTGGTAAAACTAACTTCTAACAAACTAAACTGCAGTCCTTATCATTTGTAAATTTTTGTTTTACCATTCCATTGCTTTTTAGTCTTTTTCTATTCAGCCTCAGCTTCTACTGAAATCCTCCCTCAATAGCTCCAGCCCACTATTGACCTATCTCATTCTGGATCATCTTTTCTTTTGTCACATAGTTCAATACTTCCTTCTTTTCTATTGCTTTCTAATTTAACAATCAATGAGTATAAATTTTTGCTTTCCCAATGTAGTAGTTTCTAGTCTCCTCATATCCTTTACCTTTTTTACCTTTCATTTTCAAGAAGTATAAGGCTTATATTTTCACTTCACATATGTAGGTTACAAATACTACTCTAAGAATATGTGTCGTGCAAAGTCCAAAATTTTGGATAGTGATGCATTCATTTAAACAATTTTGTCTACTTGAAGTAAATTACAAAATCAAAAGCATAATCAAAAAAGTTTCCTTTTAAACACACACACGCACACACACACACACACACACACACACACACACACTTACTTCACTTGATCACTTGGCATTCTATATGACCAGACCATAGTATGCTTATTCTCAGCCATTCTCCAGGAATACCTGGTAGTTCATAACAGATGGGGTATGAATTTTTGGCCCTTGCAATTTTACATTGTAAAGTGAATATAAGTAACATATTTTCTACAACTGATTCAAAAATGAAATATAATCCAACAGAGTGGTGTAAGCTATCTCAAATGTCAGGATTTTGAATGAATGACATTGCATAGGATTTTAATGCCATATAAAGAAGGGACAAGCTTTCAACCATTCAAAAACACCCAGTTTCTTACATGTGAAACTAACCCTTGGTGACAGCAATTGTTTGAAGTGACCAATCTCTGACTTCTTTCTTTAGTGAAAGGTGATTAAGAGGGTGATAGCGTACTAACTCTGTGAACATCTGGAATTCGACAATAGACTGAGCCAGATCTGATCATGTTTCAGTTCTGAAAGTGGAAGAGAAATATTACAGGTTATACTAACACATAGGTTCCTTCTGTCTGCTAGTTGTATCAACAGCACTTCACATTTTTGCCCATATATTCTCACTGAGGTTATCATAACATGGGGTCAACATAACATGGAGGTCTAAATAACTGTTTTCTCTTTGACAAAGAGATGTATAATTTTTTATTTCTATCTAGTCATTATTCAGATCTTTGTAGCAAATTACACGTAAAAATAGTGAATTGTATGTTTTATTGCTACAGATGTAGAGATGTATAAACCTTCAGTAATAGAAATATACATGTGCCATATTTTATCTATATAATCATATGTGTCTTGATATATTTTAAATTTCCAAACTTCCTAAAATTTCTTGCCCAATTAAAGGGCACACACATGAATATTCACAAAATAATTTTAAAATGTGAAAAACTTATCACACAATGAATATAGTTTATATTAATTCAAGGAGAGATATTTTGTCTTATTTTGTAATAGCTCTATGAAAGAAAAGTTCTAATTCCATGCTTGTTCACCATATTTTGAAATGTAAAAAAATTCTACCATTCAGTTACAATCACCTTTTTCCTTCAGAGAATATAAAAAGAAACTTAGACTACAGTAAAAAAAACGTATACCTGCTAAAAATTTAAATGAGATGAAATCAGTGAAAATAAGCTGAAGAAAAATCAAACAACCCCATAGTGCTATGGTTTGTTTTCTTATATGGTCTATATATGCTTCCTTGTCACCATGTGTTCAGTAGTGATGAATGTTTCAGGAGGAGTCCTATGTGACAAAATTCACGAGTGCAGCCCTCTGAGGTGGAAATTTTTCTTATTAATTCTAACAGTTGTTATGCTATTTAGCATTTTCATTTCATTTTGTGTCAGTTTCTTTAAGTTGAGTTTCCTAAAAAAATATATAGCCAAGTTAAAAAATTTTAAAGTTGATTGGAATAAAGTTATTGTTAATGCATTCTTATTAAGAGTTTAATGTCTCTTGACCTTTTGTGATATCCTCTTTTTAATTCAAATATACCGGATGTTTGTATTGTTAGATGTTTGTGCGTGTATCTATCTATATGTGTATTATGTGCATATATATAATATTTCTATACATATTTCACATATTTATATATATTTCACATATATTATACTTTCCAAAGGATCAGCTTTTTTTTTTTTGCGGTACGCGGGCCTCTCACTGCTGTGGCCTCTCCCGTTGCGGAGCACAGGCTCCGTACGTGCAGGCTCAGCGGCCATGGCTCACGGGCTCAGCTGCTCTGCGGCATGTGGGATCCTCCCGGACCGGGGCACGAACCCCTGTCCCCTGCATCCGCAGGCGGACTCTGAACCACTGCGCCACCAGGGAAACCCAGGATCAGCTTTTGATGTTTTCTATCCCATGTTTGTTTTCTATTTTTATTAATTACTTGCTATTAATATTTATTGGAGGGGTGCTATTGATATTAATTACGATGGAGAAATGTTGGGAGAAGCCAGTTTAGCAAGGAAAGTTTGGGAGCTGATTTTATGACATCTTAATTTTTATATGTTGTATATGACTTATCTGTTATACATCCAAGTGGAGATGAATATAGGAATTAGAGTTTAGGGGAGTGATCTATACATTTTACCCTTGTCACTCTATAACAGGCATTTAAATTCAGTGATGCTGAATAAGATCAAGAGCATGAGTTCAGACAGAAGAAAAGAGGTAAAAGAATTGAGCACTGTGACATTCCAGTGTCTAAGGGCCAAAGAGAGAAAAAGGATCCAGCAAACAATAATGGGAAGAAGAGCAAATGAAACAGGAGTAAAACTAGAACACAGTGTGTCCTATATGGAAAGAAAAGATTTCAGAGAGGAATAATCAACTATATCAGAACCTACTGCTGGTATGTTAAGTAGAATGAGGATTGAGCAGTTTCAGTGAATAGTGGGAGTGAAAGACTAATTAAAATGGGTTCTTATAATGACATATATTAGAGATAAAATGAACAGAGATAAAACTGAACAGGTTTGCTGCAAAAGAAAGGAAAGAAATGGGCAGTATCTAGAGGAAAAAGCAGAACTAAAAGTTTTTCTTAAAATGGAGGCAAGCATTTTCATGTTGTTGGAAAAGGTTCAGTAGAGGAAAATTACTCAATCTGAAGGAGAGAGAGGAGAAAACTGCTACAAGAATAACCTCAAGAGGTGAGAGGGTTAAGTAACAGGAGTGGAACACACATATTTCGATGCAGATGCTCACAGGTTGGTGGAAGTGAGAGGGGAACTTGTGAACTTTATCTTGGCTTGTTTCTATTAGTCAATAAAATAGAAAGCAAGGTAATCAGCTGAGCTTGAGGATGAAGGAGGAAGTTTTAAAGGTTTGATAAGATAGAAGAAGATACAAAATACGTAGTCAAAAGTCTGAGCATGTGGATTGACCAAGAAAATCAGAATGAACACTAGGCACCATCGATAGCCCCACCTGAACTGAGTAATTATGACCTTAAAGTGAGACAAGTCATAATTAATTTTAGTTCTCTTCAAAAATGCTAAGCTGCATGGGTGAAGGCACAAAGTAGATGGTATTTTGAATTTAACCAGACCTTTTATTTTGCCATAAGAATATTTTGAGCTGAGAAAGGGTTAGTTAAGAGTGTAGAGAAGATATAATTAAAATTAACCATAGAGTTTACTGTTAGTGAAAAAGGAAATAAACATGAGAAATGGGTGAGAAGTTCAATGGTCCCTGTGAAAAGGAAGGGTAGGTATTAAAAGGACTGAGCTGAAAAGACAGGAGATGGGGACCTGAGATTGGGATGATGGAAATGGCAGTTATGCAGTAGATATGCTTACTGGTAATGATAAGGTCTAAGGTGTGGCTATGTGAGTGAATGACTGAGAGAGTTTCGAAGTTGGTATCATGGGAAGAGTTGAGGTTGATAACTGAAAGGGAAGGGCATTGGGTAGAACTTGGCTCAGGATTTTGAAATCACCAGTAGTAATAAAGGAACAGTTTGGAGAGAGTTATTATGAGTCAGGAGCTAAAATATTTAAGAAGTTAAGGGAAGAGATGAGCAGGTCATTTTAAGACTGCAGCAAGGAGCGTTGGCTGATGAGAAGAGATCCAATGCGAAAGGGTTTTAGGGAGAAGCAAAGGAGAATAGTCTGAAAACAGCAAAGAAAAGGAAGGAGTGTGGGGTAGAAAACAAACCACCCAAGAAACTACAGAGGAAGCTGTAGTGCCTTTAGGGGAGTTCCAGGTTTTAGCTAGAGAAAGTAGGAGAGAGCACACAGATAAAAGATCAAGGATCTGGGAGATATTGCTAATGAGGCACAGTGAGTTCCTAAAGAGCCTGGTGTAAAGGCTCAGGAATAGGACAAGGCTGAGAGTTGGGGTCCAAAAAAGGGGGATAGAGAGAATATTGTGAAGAAAGCTGGGAGACTTGGGCTTTTTGAGGTTAATACATGGAAAAAACACTAGATTTAGTAATCAGTCCTCAATTTATGGAAATTCCTTTCTTCTCAATTAGTCTTTTGAGAATAGATTTCCAGGTAAGGTCCTAAAATATAAAAATCCCATGTGACTTATTAAGGGTAAACATTAGCTTTTTACTTTACAGTTGGTGCTAGTCAACTTAGAAATATAGCATGTATATAATGTATAGATAACACCTAAATATTTGGAATACAACTCCTTAAGAGCTATTGTATGGTCAAATAATCTGGTGAAATTTATTAACATCAACTATATAAGTAATAAATAATGTGTTCCCTTTTCTTACTTTAATTAGGTTTGTGTGAGATTTTGATATATGTGGTGGGGAGAGGGATTAACAGTTTGTAAATAAGCATGGATATATTACTTATATGATTATTTTAGTTTTCCAAAAATATTTTTCATGTAGACATAATCTGATATTTTTTGATAATAGAAAACTTAAGTAAAACACCTTGATGGTTTGAGCTACTATTTGGACTATGTAGTCAACAACAGCTGAAATGGATTTTTTCCCCTCATACATAACCCTCCTAGTTTGCAGAACTGAACTCCTTTTAAATTGTGGTATATTAAACCCAGAGGGAAGTTATCTCATGACTAGCTCACCACAGATATTTTTCTCATTAATATTATTTCTTGTGAATGCCTGATGTGATATATTTTTTCGTATTTATGAATTTTAGCAGAGGTTTTTCTCAATCTACTGTCGGATATACCTCAAAGGATATGAAAAGGCAATATTTTACTCATTTTCCCCAAAAAGTACTTAGTAAGCATTTGCTTTTGGAAGAACATTGTTATAGACTCTGACAGGCATTCCCAAGATAGCTGTATTTACTATTCCTGACTTGTAGGACATTAAAATTCACCAGAGATGTTGGATGTAGACCATGAAACAGTTAATAATCAACGAGAGACAAGTATTCATATTGGTGATATAAACAGTAAGCATGATAGAATCCCAAAGATGGGAGAAGTTTAATGTTGGCTGAATTTACTAGAAAATAACTATTAAAGTGGGACTAGGCAGGATTTTGGTAGGAAAATAATAGGGCAGAAGTCATTCTAGGATGATGAGCTCCAACAAAATCGATTATTTCTTGAGGAACCTTCATTGAATCCTTGATGCAAAGCTAGACAGTAGTGTATTCCTATAGTAGTTTATATATAACTTTACCATAGCAGTTATTATATTGATGTGTCATTATTTTTTGTGTGCCTGATTTATCTATAAATTGTGAGAAATTTCAGGGTAAGGACTATGCCTTATTGAAAACTATATTCCAGTACTTCTAAGTCACTGATTAACTTGAATATCTTATTGTATTTTTAATTGATGATATTCACTTCACATGTACAATGTTCAAGTTACAGAAGAGTGCATTGCAGAATGCATATTCTTACTCCACTAACCCCCTATTTCTCCTTTCCAGAGATGTGTCAGCATTTTCTTGTGTATCCTTCAGAAATATACATACCCTTCATTCTTTACATATACTGGGTGTAATGCATCTAAGTACTTACTATTTTCCTCTTTTTAAACTACACACACTGTTCTGAATTTATTTTTTTTACTCCTAAAATATGTGTTTAATTAGTTTCACGTATTAATGGTATAGTTTCTTGATTTTTCATTTCAGATGAGCAGTGTTCCATTGTTTAGGGGTATCGTATTTTTTAACCAGTCAACGGATGGTGGATATTTAGGTTGTTGTCAATCTTTTTTCAATTAAAAAAAATAGCTAAAATTGATATTCATGTAGATACTTCAGTTTTCACTTATGTAGGGATAACTCTAGGATATATTCTTAGGACTGAAAATAATAGGTATGTACACAAATTTAGATATTGCCAAATTGCACACCTATATGAGGTTACCACTTTATTTCTTTGCCAATGCAGCACATTATCAAACTTTTGCTTCTTTGCTAATCTGATAGGTGAAAATATTTCATTGCAGTTGATATTTTCCTTTGTCTTATTTTGAGTGACGTTGAACATTATTTCATGTTTAAGAGACATTTGCATATACTATTTTCTTCAGTGTCTGATCATACCTTTTGGGGTTTTTTCTATTATGTTGGTGCATTTATTTTAATTGACATGTAGAAATTCTTTCTGTGTTAGGGTTATTGGCCATTTGTCTGTGATATGAATTGCTAGTATTTTTGTCTGTCTTTGACTTTGCTTGTGGTTATTTTGCATGTATAATACTTCACTGTATATGCAAGGTTTTCTTTTCATTTTTTGGTGTGTTTTTCTTTAAATAATTCTTAGAATGCACTTCTACACTTTGATTTCATAAAAGAAATCTCCCATAATTTCTTCTAATTTTTTGATCATTTATAGTTCACTGAACTCCTGTTTGTATTTGGATCTTTGGCCAATTATTATTACATTTCAGCTTCAAATCCACTCATTTTTGTGTACTTTGTGAATCATGGGCTGAACCCTGTGAGGATATCTCTTTTATCAGTTGGCTTCACGTTAGGCTCTGTCAACAGAAGTCTTGGAGAGAAACTAAATGATTGTGGAAGGGGAAGAGACTTCTAGGCATGAGTGGATCAGAAGCATGAAGCCACAGCAGGAAATTAGGGGTTATATCTTCCTGCAATTTTTTCAGCCAACCAGAAGCCATTTCTACAGATCAGCTCTGTCCCACCTGCACCTTCCAGCCAGTTTCACTAAGATATGTTTCAGATATATTGTGTTCCCCAGCTATATTACTACTTATTCTATGTTCACTAGTTATATCATTAGCTAGTGAAAAATTATGTTTTATGTTAACACGGAATCATTATTTTAAAAAATTCCATAATATATTATGCAGATAATTAAACTGTTGCTTATTTTTATATGTCTTGTCCTTCAAATTTCATATTAATTTCTGCACATTTGATAATGTTTTTCAACTACTAATGAGAAAGAATAAACATGAAAGTATATACTGAAACTGCTGTAACAGACCATTTAGCCTTTTTATCATTAAATTTTTAGAAATGTGACATCAGTTTACTGAGGCAAACACACATTCAAAATTCTTCATATACTTATGTGATGATAAAGAAAAATAATCTTTGAAAACAGATCAATCACTCCTTAGAAAATAATTAAATGTTGAATTCATTTGGGGCATTATCTCAATTTCTCTTAATTGTATTTAATGAATCTCTTCAATTCTATAATTATGTTTTAATAATCAGATGTAGCCACTTCACTGTTGACAATCCATTGAATGTGACAAGGTTAACTAGGAGTTGTTATTATGACATGCTTCATGAAATTTATTTAACAGATTTCATCATTTTTCACTGAAATTCTTACTTGCAGTCATAAAAATTAACTTTGGATTAATTCTTGCTGTAAAATGTTTTAGATAAATAGGATATTTTAATAATTTTTAAGATAATAATACTATGAAAAGCTTCATAGTGTCTCATTTTCATAAGTCTAAAAGTATACTCAGTTATGATTGAATATACTATGAAATCTACACTTTAATTTTTGAAATGCTGGGGACTATCACTAAAGTCTTTGCTCCTAAATCAGATGTTTCATGTAAAAATCACAAATGTATTAAAATCACCAAGAAAAACCATGTTTGTGAGTGGACTGGACTGTAGAAATGAATACCTAATAATAGGTTAAAGATTGTTATTTTCTCTATTTTTGTTAGTATTAGACTTTGTGTTCTGCAGATCAAGATCCACAATGGGCAGTTTGTTTGGGGTCACTTTATTTGTTCCTAAAAGTCATGTTACTTGTATCTGCATAGTAGTTACATTGGTGTTTCATTATGTATGTTTGTGTTTGTGTGTTTAAATATATGGATGTGTATACTTGAACATATTGGGAATGGGAAAGGACTCAAATTATTCACTAGCTCAAGACTGTTTTGTTTCTTGCTAGTGTTTAAAAACAGAGAGGAAACAGAAGTTTATCAGACAAATAAGCCTGAACAAGGTTTTGCAAACTTAGCACTATTGACATTGTGAGGCAAGTAATTGTTTGTTATGAGGGGCTGTCCTTTGCATTGTTAGATGTTCAGCAAGATCCCTGAATTCTACCCACTAGAAAGTAGCAGAACCTCACTCCCAGCTGTGGCAACCAACAGTGTTTCCAGACAGTCTCAAATGTCTCCTAGTAGACAAAATCACAAATCTGTAGTTTTCAAAGACAGAAGATTACTTGTCCAGCACTCTATTTGTACTCATATTTACCCTTGAGTTCAGTCTCCTCCAGACTATTCTGATAATGAAGAAAAGTGACTAGCAGAAATATTTTGTAGGGTGCCAGAACACAAATATAGTACTGCTATGAAACCCAGGTGAAGGCATGGAAATTCTGCATTATTGCAGAGAGTACAGTGAAGTTTTGAACATGAAGATATAAATCAAAATAGTTTATTACTCCAGTGAGCCCCAGTGAGAAAAAGTGAAAAGCAGCAGAAGCATAAAAATAATGTCCCCTTAAGAGAGGTAAAGATGACTGGTGCCTTGGCACTGGTGGTATTCCACTAGGCATCCCTGGAAGACGCATGTTGTGGCATCTTAACTCACAGCTCCCTACAGAGAATGTAGTATGAGGAGAAAAGGAGAAAAGTAAGAGGCAATGAATGCTATGCTTACAGAGTCTTCCGTTTGTCAAATCTGATGCTCTTCACCACCACTCTAAGTAGAGTTTTTATTATCAGAAGAGGCTAAACTCAGAAGGGACTGTACTCAAGCATAAATAGAGGCCAAATAGCTTCTCCGCTTGCCTCAGTTTGTTTGCACACACAGCCTTAACTTGCGAGCTCCTCTTTATCTCATCCTTTGTTCCCCTTCCTTCCTCCTTTCCCAGTCAGCTACACTTCAGGCACATACATATCTCAGGCAAGTGCAGAATGGCATTTATCCAAAAAATGAGCATTTAGTTATTACCCCAGTCATTGATTTAGTGGATCGTTTTCACAATAAAAAATGTTTTATCAAAGTTTATGTTAAACACTGGAAACTCCTTAATAAAATAACCTGGAAACAGAGTTAAAGCTAACAATCTGTAACTGATCAGTTTATATATCTTGGACATATCATGTTTCTTCTTATTTATACCTGAACAAAATAAATAGGAAAATTAATTTTTTCCACTTTCCTCTTGGTGATTACCAGGTTTTTTTTTTTAACACAGAAATATCTGAAATGAAATGTGATACTGTATTAAAACATTTTATAGTAAAAGGAACATTCCAAATAGCCCCTCTAAAAATTTTAGTTTTCTGTATTACCTCAGACTTTAAAACAGGCTAGTGAAACTCAAGAAACTGTTAAGTAACAGCTTGAAAATTCACGGGAGAAAGATAAAATAAAATAATGAAAATACATTAAAGTTGATCTCAAATTCTGAATTGAATTGGCACTTACACTACCTCTGAAATAGCTTCAGTTTGTCCAGTGAGTGAGCCAGAGGATTTTCTCAATTTACAGTTAAAACAAGAATAGAAAAAAAATAACAAAAACAAGACAAAAGAATATTTTGACAAGTTTCTCATCTAATCTTTATTATGCCAATCCCAAAATAACAGTATTTGCTGGACTTTTAATTGTGCATATTAATTCTTCTCTATTAAAGACAGATAAGAAAAATAATTGAATCAGATTGTTTTTCCAAAAGAAAAATAACATTAAATCTCATCCTCATGTGAAACACCTAATATTTAGAATTTTAGTTTTGCAAGAAAACAAAGTCTTAAAATTTTATTTCTCAGCCAATGCTGGAATTCATTCTACTATGTATCGGTCAAATAATTACTGACTCTGTAATTGAATAGATCTAGTAACAAAATTCTGATGTATTTTCAATGGAGTAAACTTTGTTAGGGTATTATTTATTTTAGACAGTCTAACTTTTCCTTTCTGCCTTTATCATTCATTGGCTTGAGTTATAATCTCATAATATCTGAAGCAAAAGAGTAAATCTTGTGTGTTAATGTGTGTGTGTATTTATCAGACATTCTAAGAAAGTTGTGCTGTCCCATTTCTTCCTCAATTTTTTTTCTCACTTATTTTTGTCTCTTCATGTCTAAACATCCTTTAAATTGTATTTCCCTCTAAATATACAAAGTTCTTACAATTTTGATCAACTTTTTCTGTGTGCTTCAGTGTTGTTCATTTCCATTTTTAATTTGTAATACTGAAGACTAGTCACATGGCACAACACAGCCATGGAAAATTACCTAATATAATCCAGGCACTACACTTCTGTACTTGAGACTGCCTCTATAATTTTTTTTTCTTTTTTTTGCGGTACGCGGGCCTCTCACTGTTGTGGCCTCTCCCGTTGCGGAGCACAGACTCCGAACACGCAGGCCCAGCCTCCATGGCTCACGGGCCCAGCCTCTCCGCGGCATGTGGGATCTTCCCGGACCGGGGCACGAACCCGTGTTCCCTGCATCGGCAGGCGGACTCTCAGCCACTGCGCCACCAGGGAAGCCCTGCCTCTATCATTTTAAACATTATGTCATAATATAGACCTATAAACTATTTTGTGGAAGCAAAACCCAAGTTCTTCATCATGTTAACTATTTTCAAAAATGTTCTTCCTCATTCTTCCTTTATCTCCTTTATTCAATAACTATGTACTAAGATCCCAGTATAAATCACATATTATTCTAGAGAAAGATGAAATATCACTCTCTTTTTCCAATAGTTATGGTATAGAAGGGAGATTGGAAACCAAACTGTTGTAAAATAAGAAAATGTTATAAATATGGGCATAGTTCAAAAATAGCATGAGAAGATGAGGCATCTGGTCTGTCTATAGTGGAGAGTAGAGCTGGAATGGCATAGAGACTTTATTGCAACACATCACTTAAAGGATAATGCAGGACTACAGGTGTGCACTAAAAGTGTGGATGGAGAGGAGAGACATTATTGCTCAGATGGAGAGAATGTTGTGGTCACTAATTTTTGTGGGGGATAAAGAAGAGATAAAAAATAAGGATTTTCCCAAATCTCTGATCTCAAAGTAGAAAAAGAAAGTGAGGAGGGGAGAAAAAGGGATGCTCAGGTAAACATTTTGATACATGTTACCATAGAGTAAAGCAAGGCTACTTCATGAGACAAGGGGGATGTAGCCATCTATATTATAAATTTATTTATTTATTAATTTATTTTTGGCTGTGTTGGGTCTTCATTTCCGTGCGAGGGCTTTCTCTAGTTGCGGCGAGTAGGGGTGACTCTTCATTGCGGTGCGCGGGCCTTTCACTGTCGCGGCCTCTCTTGTTGCGGAGCACAGGCTCCAGACGCGCAGGCTCAGTAGTTGTGGCTCACGGGCCTAGTTGCTCTGCAGCATGTGGGATCTTCCCAGACCAGGGCTCAAACCCGTGTCCCCTGCATTGGCAGGCAGATTCTTAACCACTGTGCCACCAGGGAAGCCCCATCTATATTAAAGTTATTGATTTTACACTGTAGATTACTGGCCTTGAATTGTTTTGATCATTCAACTGTATATGTAAACATTTTCATGCACGAACTATCAAAATAATTTTATAATTTACAAAGGCAATATATGTATTGCATTACTACTATAGTATGTATTATAAAAATGCACAAATAGAAAAATATAATGAAATAAAAATGAATTCAATATTTCAAATTATTTTACTTCATAAACATTATTTTTAATAATGTTTTTCAAAATCTTGTTAATCATGATGGCTTTGTGTCATTATTACCTTCTATTTCAAGGCCCAATATATACTTAAAGTCCATCATTAACAGTAAAAGATGTAAACCCATATTTCAAATTATTTTTAATAGTTTCACATTTTTATGACCAAAATCTTGCTGATAAGTTTAGACTGTTATTGATTTTACCTATTTTAGTGGCTTAAGAAGAAATGTATTATCCAAAGTGAAAAGATTATTATGACAATTTCTTATTGTTTGGTGATTCTTACATTTTATTATTTTTCCAATTGTGGTTTCTTTGAAGGAAATTGTATTAATATCTTGTCTTTTAGTTATAGTTGTTCTAGTCAAAACTAAATAATATGATCAATAAATAAATCTATCTAGTTTACATAATCTAAACTATAGTGCAACGAGCTGAAAGTAATAAAATAGCTGAAGACAACACAATTTAACATTTTTCTGGAACTCTCTGTTTACCCCACCCTTAGTATATTTCATATAATCTATATGATCCTTGACTATCTGATATATGGACCAAGATAGCATTCTGCTGTCAATCTAGTTGTTAAATATCATTAATATGTAATCTCTTTATTAGTTTTATAAAATAAACATAAATACAGTTATAATATTTTTCACAACCTCGTAAGTCATCTTGGGCATTGTTATTCACTAAATGTTTTTGTTTCCCCCGCCCCCCCCACTAGAATTTGTATGTTGAAATCCTAACCCCCCCCAATATGATGGTTTTAGGAGGTCGGACTCTTGAGGGTGGAATCCTCAAGAATGAGACTAATGCCCTTATAAAAGAGTCCCAGAGAGTTCCCTTTTTCCTTTCACCATGTGAGAACACAGCTAGAAGACAGCTGTCTATGAACCAGGAAGTAGTCCCTTACTCTGCAGCCACTTTTATCTTGGACTCCTCAGCCTCAAGAACTGTGAGAAATAAGTATTTGTGGTTTAAGCCACTCAGCCTATGGTATTTTTGTTATAGCAGCCTGAACAAATTGATAGAGGCATGTACCAAATGTGAGATAGAAGAAAGGCATAATTAAACTTTTGTTTCAGAAAAATGTTTCTGGTTACAGTATGGAGAATTTTGAGACTAGAGGAAGAGACTATTTCATATGGAAAATAGTGAGGACTTAAGTCAGTGGCTGAAAGGATTGAGAAGTAGAATGGATTGTTGGAGATATTAAAGACATGATCTGACCAGACTTGGTTACTGGTAAGATGTCAGGCTGAGAAAAAGGGAGATGTCTAGGATAGCTTCTAGATAGATCAGTTGGACAAATGCATGATGATGGTAGCATTCACTCAAATAAAAACTAGAATCTTAATAAAGTTAATGGGGTTTCCAGTCTGACATATAAGGAGATTAAAAGTTGCCACTCTGTCCTAACAACTAGTAAAAGACTGAACAAGCTGGAAAATCACAGGGCAAATTGCCACTTCAAAAATTGCAGAGATGGACAGGTGAGTACAGAGAATCACAACTTACCAGAGCAGAAATATCCACAGGAACCAGTACCTGGGTAGGAAAACCTAAACCTAAACTGTAATTGAGGTATTTCTGGGGACTCATTGTGGACAAGTCTGAGCGTTAAAAACTCCGAGGGAGGGGGGTCATAAGAGAGCACCCAAGCTTTTGTGAGTTTTATCTCAAGGAGCTCTACCAGGTGCTCACACTGAATATCAGAGAAAAATCCCTTCATGCTTTTGGCAGTAGGAGGGGAAAAGTAACAATTTAAAAATGTGTCAGAGCATTCTGTTTTTCTTAACAAAGTCTGACCTCAGCAGAAACTTTTTTACCAGAACTTTACCTGCGGGAGTTTCATCAGAGCCTAACTTACCTAGGGGGAGACAAATACTCGAGCCCTGGTAAAGTTCACAATCCAAGGCACAAGTTCACCAAAAGACTGAGATATAATCATAGGATTAGAGAACACTTGCCTCCCCTACACCTCACCGCCACATTGTTAAAGGCCTAGCTGTAGCAGTTCCTTTTACTGGATACATCATGTCCAGATTTCAACAAAAATCACAAGACCTACTAAAAGTCAAAAAACACAGTTTGAAAAGACTGAAGAAGAGTTAGAGCCAGAGCCAGCTGTGGCAAGGATGTTGTAATTATTAGGCTGGGAATTTAAAACAACTATGATTAAAATGCCAAGGCCTCTAATAGAAAAAAAAAGTAGTAGGCAACATTCAAGAACAGATGGAATGTAATAAAAGGATGAAAAGTCTAAGAAAGAATCAAAAAGAAGTGCCACAGATCAAGAACACTGTAACAGGCGTGAAGAATGCCTTTGATGGACTGATGGATAAAATTAATAAAATCAGTTTGGGGCTTGTTCAATTTAAGGTGCCTGTGAGATGTAGAGGTGGAAATATTTAGCTGCCACAGGTGTAACTCAGGACAGAAGTCCAAGTTGAAAATAAGTGGAGAAGTTATCTACATACAAGTCGTGATTAGAACAAATGGCCTAGATTAAAATATATGGGAAAAGTGTTTTAGAACAATGATTCATAACCTTTACTGAGTCACATTATGATTTTAAAATTCTATATCTCCTCTTCAGAAATAAGTTCACGTATAAAATATTAAATGTATAGATTCAGGAGTTTTATTGCCTCCTTAAATCCCATTTCAGCACAATAGTTTCTAATTTAAAGCAAAAAGACATGAAGCTTAAATACAGATTCCTGAGGAAGACATGAAGTTTAAATACAGTCCTGATGTGTTTCATCATTTAAGAAAAGAAGGCACTTATAAAAGAAACTGAGAAGTGGATAAAAAAAAATGTAAAGAAATTTGGAAATAAATGGATGAGAGTCTTTTAAGAAAGTGGCTGAGTTTGTGTCAAAATTTGAACATACACATATATGTGTAAATATATACATATATATTTATGCATATATATGAGTATGGATTCAAGTTTTGATATATGTATATTTGTATGGGTGTGGCTGTGCTTGTGTGGTATATTTGTGCATAGAGGAGTCTAAAAATACAGCATAGAGTGGAAATAATTGATGGAGTAAGATGGACTCTATTGGGGCTAGGGATTTAAAGAAAATGAAGAAGGGCTGGAATAATTGCTGAGGGGAGTGGGAAATAGGCCAGATAAGAAAAATGTAATAGGATTGCCAAGCAGTTGTGGTTACCTCTGAGTTTGGATTCCATAAATTTGCTATGGTACTAATCTTCAAGATCATCTGGATTTCTCTAGTGGTACACAATAACACGAGGGCAGGTTCAGAAGCAGAGGGGGCAGATGGTTGAATTAATCCAGAGCTTCTCAGAAATTAAAGAGGAAAATATCAGAATCAGCTGGGGAACTTTTTTTAACTACACAGATCTGTCAGTCAGAAATAGGAAAATACATTTTGCAATAACATACCAGTGAGTGGATAGAGAAGGGAAGAAAAGGCTTGTATTAATGACCACATGTTACAAAATTGGTAAAGAAGAGGAGGCAGAGTAAGTGGAATTGGAGAATGATTTGTTACTGAGCTTGTAGTAATAAATGATTAAATTAGATTCAAACTTATCTTCAACATTATAAAATGTAACAGAAAACCAGATGCGTTTAGATGATAAAAACTTTAGATGTTGAAAATAAATTGGTTATCTAGAACAATCAGATTAATCAAATAGTTACTTTAAAGGCAACATCACATAATGTCTAACCATACTTTGGGGCCTTTCTGGCTGTTTAATTCTCACCACTGAGTCTTTCTAATTCTCTGGCTCGAGCAAGTTACTTTTCCTTGGTCTGTCTGATCTCCTCATCCTAAAATTCATATGCTTGTCATGAAAATTAAATGAGTTAGTATATTTAAAACACTTAGAACCTAGTGTGCACTTAAAAAATGTTACCTGTTGTTATTACTAAATCTCTATTTTACCTTTATTATACAGATGTGACTTTAACAGTGAATTCTCACTCAGTGGAAAATGTGTTTTTGTTTTTATTTTTTTAAAAAAGCTAAAATCAACACCTAATTATCTGTAGAGAGCAGTTTCCTAAAATTTTTAAGTTTCGATCAACTTGTAGATTATTGATAGATTTATCTTCCAGCCCCTACTTCCCTAGAAGCTGTTAACTATACTTATCATTTAGTATTAAGTCAGATCCTTCAAACTTAATTCTGCATAACATTCTCATCTTGCTCTGACATATATCAACCATGATTCTCCTTGACTGCATTCATGTTATCCTTAACATAAATCCCATGATGAGTAGGCTTTAAAAATTGTTTTCTGAATGAAGTGGGTTTTCTATTTGGAGAAGACTAGAAAGCAAAGAAATCATCACTAAAGTCTATAACAGAGAATGAGACACATGAGGTATGAATTTCCCACTTCATTTGGGTCTGAGTTATTCCCCTGTACCCCATGTCTATTATGTCAATTAAAACATTAATCTTATTTTCTGAGTCTCAGTATCCATCAATATTAGGAATTCAAATTTATGAACCTAAATAGTCATAATCTGCAATGTTTATTCTCCAGTACTCTTTTTTTTTAAATCCAAAGTTTATTTAGATCTCCTTAGGTTTTTTGTTTTGTTTTGTTTTTTTTGCGGTATGCGGGCCTCTCACTGCTGTGGCCTCTCACGCTGCGGAGCACAGGCTCCAGACGCGCAGGCTCAGCAGCCATGGCTCACGGGCCCAGCCGCTCCGCGGCATGTGGGATCTTCCCGGACCGGGGCACGAACCCGTGTCCCCTGCATTGGCAGGCGGACTCCCAACCACTGCACCACCAGGGAAGCCCTCTCCAGTACTCTTGATGATACTTTTCTGAATATTGACCCTTACTTGAGGACAGTAACACTGAAGTGGTATAGCTATATTGAAGCACAAGCACATGCACAAAAAATGAATTTTTTTGTCTTTTTCATTTTACTTTCTTTGTTTTTAACTGTGTACCATGTGTTACATATGTTCCTGAATAGTAGACAAAAATGGGATGCCTATGCAACCTCTTGGATAAATGTAAATAAAGATATATGATCTTACTTTAAACTTCTGAGAAACATGAGAGCAAGGGACCTGGCAGCATGGGAGAATTCCATATGGCTCATGGCCAGAGCAGATAAAACAGTCTTTGTGATCCAGACACTAAGCAAAAAGAGATGACTTGTTTGATTCATACTGAAATTACTTTATCTCCCCATTTCTCTTGTTCTCATTCTTAGAGTGATTTCTTCTCTTCTGCTCCAGAAAATTATAGCCCTATGATATTTTTAAAATATATTTTAGGCTTCGATTAACCAAGGAAAACCTGACTCTCAGTAATTCATCCCTTATTTGTTTGAAGAATAAAACTTCAAAGTAAATTTTCTTTTCTTTTTACAACCTCCTCTCTTGTTTGATCATTTTTCTATTAAATTTTAAGTTTTGATGGTTTACTGTTATACCTTCACAAAAGAAATTTAGAGACACTGACCCTTAGAATTTTAGATGCACTGTGTATGGTGACAGATGTTAACCGGATTTATTGTGATGATCATTTTGCAATATATACAAGTAACAAATCATTACACTGTACACCTAAAAGTACTATAATGTTATATCAATTATATCCCAAAATATTAGAGAAACTTAGAGATATTCTGCCCTTAAGAATTTTAAATGCAAGGATGGCACTGGTGAACCAGAGCATTTATCTGTTTCCCTTTGTAACATGCAAAAAATATACATACACCTATATACATAGATAAAAACTGTGAGTTTCCAGTGGAATCTCAGAATCTGACCTAAGGTCACACTCCAATTAGTCAATATTCTGATGTTCATAAAATAATAATACTGGACTCATAAAAAGGAAGAATAAGCAGTGTGAGATATTTTTGAGAAATGGTTTTGATAGATTATTTCTCCTCATGTACAGTTTTTAAAAATTAAGTATAGTGTCATAGAAAATAAAAAACAGAAACTACATAGGTTGAAACAACACAGACATTATTTTTCCTGGACAAGATGCCTCTTAAACAATAACTATTAATTTGCTCACCAGACTGCCAACATGGCAGGTCTTGGTGCCTTCCATGGAACTCAAAGAAATATGTCTCTATGAACAAAAGAGCAAACATCCTTCTGAACATTCAAAGTCAGCAATGCTTAAGACAACCAATTTGACTAAAAATATATATAGTTATTTACATATATGTTAGCTCACTTAATTGTCACAAAACCCAGCCAAGGCTGATTTAATTATCTCCATCTTACAGATTAGACAACTAGGACACTCAAATTTAGGAGATTTGCCATGTCCAGATAGCTAATGAGAAACACAAATAGAACTTAATACCATTTTACAAATGTAATAACTGCTAATTAAATTTTTGAAATAATAGAAAGGTATATAAACAATTAAATCCTCTTTAATAGCTTGAATTTACATATATATTCAAAAATATGTGTATATATAAATAAGAATATATTAATATACATGCATATAATTTTATTTAAACAAATAAATTAATGCCATACATACCATTTGGAAATTTGCTTTATTACCTTATTATTTTAATGGCTTATACTGAACATTATTTCTCAGTATATACCACATATTTAAGCATTTCCATATGAGTTTTTACCAAAATGTCAATATTACAGGTTATGCATATGTATATGTTCTTGGTGTTATTTTTAAGAAAAGCTATCAGTAAATGGAAGTTCTTAATCAAAAATATTTTATAACTATTATTAGATTTGGTAGTTATTATTAAATTACTCTCCACAAATCTGTTTAAAACTTATATGTACATCAATAGTGTATGACAGTTCTATTTCCTGCACATTTTCTTACAAAATAAAAGTATTCTCAGTGTTTCAAAATTTTTTTTCTTGATCAATAGGGAAAAAGAAAAAATATGGTAAAATATTGTTAAAAATTCCATTACCTTATTACCTAGGAGATCAGGGATCTTTTTAAGTGCACCTGCTCATAACTTTGCTCATGCCCGTCCCCTTTATTTCTAGTGGGTTATATGTCATGTTCATATTGATTTGTAGGATCATTCCTTTTTTTTTTTTTTTTTGGCGGTACGCGGGCCTCTCACTGTTGTGCCCTCTCCCGTTGCGGAGCACAGGCTCCGGACGCGCAGGCTCAGCAGCCATGGCTCACGGGCCCAGCCGCTCCGCGGCATGTGGGATTTTCCCAGACCGGGGCACGAACCCGTGTCCCTTGCATCGGCAGGCGGACTCTCAACCACTGCGCCACCAGGGAAGCCCATCATTCCTTTTTATATTAAATATTTTGGTCCATTTCAGTTACATACTTTACAAAAATGTCTTCCCAACATGTCAATTTTTAAAAAAATTTGTTCATTCATAATTCATAGCTTTGTATTTATTTTAAATAATCATTAGTGTTTTTATTTATGTTTTATATTTTACATCTTACTGAAGAAATTTTCCCCATTAGAAGATGATTACAAAACAATAGCATCTTAAATTATATTCTAGAATTCATTTAAAATTGTTTGTGGGTAATAACTAATTTATAAAAAGGTAAACCTCATATTTGCTGTAATGTGAGGTAGAGCTAAATTTATCATAAGATGTACAATCAATTATCCTAGTATCACTTTGTCCTTCTTTATTGTTAAAAGGTGATCAAATATATTCATGTCTGTTTCTGGACATTTTCTTTTGTTCCATTGATCTATTTATTTCTATGTTAGAACTTTATTGCCTTCATTACTGCAAATGCATGTGTTTCTTTAAAATAACATTTAATAAGAGGCCTAGGGGACTTTGGGCCAGCAGGCACTGACATGGTCATTGAAGGGACAGAGAAGCAAGTTTCATACACTAGGATAAAGTGCATTAGTGAAATAAAACGTACCGTTGGTAAAGGCTTGCGGCCACATGGGCTAGAGGCAGAATTCTACATAGTACTAAAAACCTGTTTAAAGACCCTCATTTTAATATATAAAAACACTATAAACAAACAAAGAATAAGATAATGCAAAGCTTGTATTTCAGCTTGAGCCCAAAGAAATAATATTTTCTAACTATGATGCTAATCATTTTAGACTACCTGCAAAAATGGCCATTCCTATAAGCATATGCTTCTTCCAGTAAGAATGAAGTCTAATCTCTCCCATTTATATTCTCTAACCATGTGACTTTTATTTTTAGCAATTTTATGAAATAAATGTGATTATCTTGGACTTCTGAATTCATGCCTTAAGAGACCTTCCTTGTAGTTTCTAATTTTATCCTTGGAAGGCAATAGCCAGGTTAAGGATTCCAACTACACTGCTTTAGAGAATGGCAACATTTAGAAAGAAAGGTGCTGAAGCTTAAGAAATTACAACTAATTTGCAAGATAGTACAACAGATATGTGAGTGAAGCCATCTCATATCTTCCAGCTCTAGTGGAACTACCCCAGCAAATACCACGTGAAGAAAATATAAGCTGAGCTGTCTCACTGAGCCCTACACAAACTGTAGAGTCCAATAATATCCAAATAAATGGATATTGTTGTTTTACGCAGAAAAGTCTTGAGAAGGTTTTGTACATAGGAGTTTACAACTGAAAAAAATACTAGGACTCCACAAAGAAGGAACTCCAAGAATATCTGAAAGGATTTTCCTTGATCCTTGGCCAACTCCTAAGCTATGAATGCACCGGATGACATCAAAGGAGACCTGGCATAGAACATCTGCTGAGATCTGGGAACTGAAAAGTGATTCAAGAATTTGTACAGAGCTGGAGAAATGTTATAGTTCTGGTCCAGCCACAGCAGAAAGACATTGCCGACTCTTCAGGTGATTTATTTAAAATCAGCAAAGGAGAGCAAAGCATGCCTCAAAAGGAAAGGGAGTACACAGTAGCAGCAAAGGCAAAACTGAATTAGATCCTCCTTACCAATACTTTAAACCAAGTCTTAGCAGGATCTGCCAGTAATTTAATTGCTGGATGAACAAAACTAAATATGTGTTACAGGGAAATAACAAATCCAAAGTCTCTACAATGTATTATACAAAATATTAACATACATTTAAATATTACTAGATATATGGAGAAGCATGAATAATTCAAAGATGATTAAAAAATAAAATAGTCATTAAAAGCAGATACAGAAATGTTTAAATACTGAAATTAACAGAAAATAACTTCAAAATAATTATAATTGATATGTTTTTAAATATAGAAGATATAGATAAAATGAATGAAAGTACAGAACATTCAACAAATATTTAGAATCAACACACTCCCTGAATTCAAATGCAATATCTCAAATTAGTCATTATGTGAATTTAACAGCAGACTAGACACTGCAGAATACAAGACTCATAAAGTCAAAAACTGGTCAAGAGAAAATACACAAACTAAAGTGCCAAGAGAAAAATAATGGAAAAAAAAAAAAGATCAGAAATTAAAGAAATGTGGGATATCATCAATAAGTTTAACCTACCTGTACTTGGAATGCCAGCCAAAGAGAATGACATGGAAGTAATATTTTTAATAAAAGAATGGTGAGGTTTTTCTAATTTGATAAAAATACCAGCTCATGAATTAAAAAAGAAAAAATTAAGATAAACTCAAGCAGGGTAAATACAAAGAAAACAGCCTCTCACTTCATAGTCAAACTGAACAAAAACAAAGATAATGAAACAATCTTAAGAGTAACCAGAGAAAGAAGACACATTTCCTGCAGTAAGATAACTGTGGAAGTCACAAAATACTGATTTTTTTTTTTTTTAATTTTGAGCCCGCAGAATTATGCTCCACTCAGGTTGTCTCCTTCTTCTTTCCACAACAGCCACTCAGGGCTCCTGGTTGTGGCCAAGATCAACTAGATCACTGCCATCTGAAATGTATTTAATGTATTGAAAAAACAAAATACCAATCTCAGGAACAATACTTTTCCAAAATGAAGTTGAATCACAAGTGTTTTCAAGACCTAGTGAATAAATAGCAAATGTCCAGCATATCTGAACTACAAGAAATATTAAAGGAAGTTAATCAGGCTGAAGGAGAATGATTACGGATGCAATAAAGTAAGAATAAATGAATAACTCAAGAAAAAGTAAATATAAAGTTAATTGTAAAAGACTATCGATTGCTTAAGCTACAATAAAGACAGTGCATTTTGGGTTTTTACCAGAAGTAAAAGTAGAGTACATGATAACAATAAAAAAGGGCAAGAATAGGGTAAATTAACTGTTAAAATATTCTTGCACTGTTTTGGATATATAACCCTACAAATTTGAGGTAGACTGTAATAAAGATGTATTCATTTCTAGGGTAATCAATGAAGAAAGAATGCTAAGAGTCACACAAATGTGAATTAAAAGATAAAGTGCAATAAAATTGTACTTGTTCATACAATAGTAATTAGATGAGGAAGAATAAAGAAATAAAAAGCCTTGATGGGACAAATACAGAACTAATATCAAGGTGCTTACTTAAACCCAAATATATAAGTAATTTTTAAAAGACCCAATTCTATGCTGTTTACAAAAAATATCTTTCTAAATCACCTAGAGGTTAAAATTATGGGAAAATATGCCATGCAAATCCTAACCAAAATAAAATCTGTGTGGCTATGCTAAAATTGGGAGGAAAAAGATCTTACATCAAGGAGTATTTTGATGATAAAAAGGGACATTTCATGTTGATAAAAGAATCAGTATATCAAGAAAATACAACGATCCAAATCCACTAAAAGGAACATATACCTACCCTATTTCCCAGAAATTCTACTCCTAGATATATGTGATGCATGAGAATTGAATGCGTACTTCCACCAAAATACACAGTTGAAAACATTCATAACAATTTTATTCTTATAACTGAAAACTGGACACTACGCATTTTGAGATATATTCATACAGTGTAATACTATACTGCCACAAAAACATGAACTACTGATACATGCACTAACATAGATGATTCTCAAAACCAGTATGTTAAGCAAAGGAAGACAGTCACAAAACCGTATATACAGCGTGAAGTAGTAGATGAGTGCTTCTGCCCTTCACGGGAAATATGGGGGTGACTAAGCAGGGCACAGTAGGTCACAGGAGCAGGACTTTCACTTTCTCAAATGATGAGGCCATGAAGTTCCTCACCATACACCTCGAGGGGCCACATGTTTACCTGAGCTAGAATTCTCCTCATTCACTGCAGACATTAACTGAAGATCCCAGGAGGGTTTGCAGAATTGTCCTTTTTACCTCCTCACCATTAAATTTATTCAAATGAATTGAGAGTAACAAGTAACTAGTCCCTCTAAAAGCTACTTTATATAATCAATTTTTTTGCAAATAAATTTCTTATGAATAAATTCAGTCTGGGTGATGTACAGAAATTAAAAGGTAGTTTAACCTGAAGAAGTTCTACAGGACTCTTTAACTCAGGCAATTTCTAAACAACATTATTTTTTCTTCTAGTATAATTTTAGACAAAGAATTTCCTGCTTTTTCTTTTATGTTTCAAGACCCCAGAGACTGCAATTAATTTTGTCATGAGATACTGTTCAATATTAATTAAATTCTTGCAAGTGGATATGTGCTATTAAGATATAGTCTTTTCTAGGTTAATGTGGTTCTTAAATTTAATTTGAAACTTATTTAGTCAGTATGTTTTAAACGTTATGAAGATTAACCTTCCCTTATTTCTTTGTTGTTATTGTTTTTCTAAATGTACAATTAACCTGAAGACAAATGCTAATTAATAGATGACATTATAATTTGGCTCCATTTATTATGTGAGCCATTTATATCAATTCAGGAGAGGTAAAGAGGTGGATTGAGGAGTTTTCCTGTTTTGAAATTTAAAGACCCTTATAGTTGTGTTTTGTGTTTACATTTCATTACCATCCTACGTTATTTAAACTATTTAGTATGTTTTCTTTTTGATGAAGCAATAAAATGTCATGTAATTGGGTAATAGTAATTTAATACCTAAATACAAGCTTTTAAAATCCCAAGAAATTTGTGTGACAGGTTTATAGTTGGTACATTACTGGTGACTAAATTTCTTCCTGTAGGCAATTTTGAAACTTAACAAAATTAGGTTCCCTTAATCATCACCATTTCTAACACTAAAAAAATTAGTAACATAATTTGTTTTCAGAATTTAGTTTTATTATTATGTTTTCTAATTGTATAAACACAAACTTAAACACACATTTCTTCCCTAAAACCACATTTTGTTGCCTCCACACCACCCCCAGATTATGTCATTTACCTCTTCTCTGGATATCATGCATAAATGCTTTTCTGCAACATGTTGATTAGAGAGGATACTAACTTACAGGAATGTCATTTCAGGCACCACTGGCAGAGAACAATGGGGGTCCCAGCAACACCAGAGAAAACAGGCAGACCAAAATCATACTGCAAAAATTCCAAAACTTTAACTGTCATTAGAACAACCCACAAAAGAAAGCCAGGATCTGCAGGCTAAACCTAAAGAAGGTGACAGCCTGATAAAATAAAATAATTTAAATGGGCTCTTAGTATCCAATCTGAATAGATAAAATGTCCAGTAAACAATAAAAAAATTCTTACAAAGTCCTTATACAACTGAATATACCCTTACCATAAGATCTAGCAATTGTGATCCTTTTACCCAAACGAGTTGAAAACTTACATCCATACAAAAACCTGCACATGGATGTCTATAGCAACTCTGTTCACAATTGCCAAAACTGGAAGCAACTAAGATGTCCTTGAGTAGGTAAATGGGTAAGTAAACGATGGTACATCCAGACGATGGAATATCAATTGGTGCTAAAAAGTAATGCGCTATCAAGCCATGAAAATACATGGAGGAAAAAATTTAAAAAAAATGAAAATACATGGAGGAACATTAAATGCATATTGTTAAGTGAAAGAAGCTGATATAAGAAGGCTATGTACTATATGATTCTAACTATATAACATTCTGGAAAAGGCAAAATTATGAAAATAGTAAAAAGATGAGTGGTTGCCAGGGGTTGAGGAGTGGGAGGTTGATGAATAGGTAGAGCGTGGAAGTTGTTTAGGGCAGTAAAAATATTCTGTGTGATACCATAATGATTGATACATGTTACAAAGTATTCAAACCCATGGAATGTACAACACTGAGTGAACCTTAATGTATACTATGAAATTTGGGTGATGATGATGTGTCAGTGTAGGTTCATCAATTGTAGAAAATGTACCATTCTGGTGGGGGAATGCTAATAATGGGAGAGGTTATGCACGTGTGGAAGCAGAGGGTATATGGGAAATCTCTGTACTGTCCCTCAATTTTGTTGTGAATGTTAGAATGTTCTAAAAACACATCATTTAAAAAATAAGATGAATTGCATTTGTGTATGATGATTAGACATGATGTATAACTAGCATGTATTGATCCCTGTATAAATAGGCTTGTTATTATCAGTGTTAGTAATGATTAAATAAATGGCCAAATTGATATATTAAATCACCATAGGCAAATTTGTACTCTACTCTAAACCACTATCTGGCTTTGTCTAAAGACATCTACGACTGTTCCAACTTGGGGGGTGCTATTGACACCTAGTGGGTTGAACCCAAGGATGCTTCTAAATATCCTATAATGCACAGTTTAACCACCAACACACTCTGAAAATTATCTGACTCAAAATGTCACAAGTACCAAGTTTATGAAACCCTGCTTTAGACCATACATTATTTTTAAATGTAAATGAAAGAGCACCTGTTGTTCTCTCTCCTTTTCTCTTTCTGAATGTGTGAGTGTGTTAGTCTTAGAGGACAAAAAGAAAAATGTTAAGTTGTAATTTGTTGATGCCTTAAGATGCATTACATGCTTAGGTCTAGAGAGGTTGCTTAGTGAATATGAAATAATATATCTAAATTAAAAAAAAATAGAACCAATTTTCTGTATGGCTTTCTCAGTACAATAGCTTCAGAGTGAAACAAAATTAACATAAATATTTCCTTTTGAGCATTAGCAAATAAACATAGCAGCTGTATTTTTGGCTTTTTAAAAAATACTTATAATTACTTGTAAACTCTGTCATCAGCAATTTCAGAGTCTTTGGACTGTTTGTAGCATCTGTATTTATAAACAGTAATTCAAGTACTGTTTTCAAATGCCATAATTGATAAAGAAAAATGGTCTGTTAATAAGTAAAGAATATTTGAATGTAAAAAGACATCCAGTCGTTTGTAAGCAAATGGCATTTCTCTAGAAACTAAATTCTTAGCAAAAAACTCACCTCGATTTTACCAATTAATTATTCCTTTTAACACCATATTAAACTGATAGTTAAAACGGTTGACAGGGCTTCCCTGGTGGCGCAGTGGTTGAGAGTCCTCCTGCTGATGCAGGGGACACGGGTTCGTGCCCTGGTCTGGGAATATCCCACATGCCGTGGAGCGGCTGGGCCCGTGAGCCATGGCCGCTGAGCCTGCACATCTGGAGCCTGTGCTCCGCAACGGGAGAGGCCACAACAATGAGAGGCCCGCGTACCAAACAAAACAAAGCAAAACAAAACGGTTGACATGTGTGAAATATTCAGAAAATACATAAAGGGTGACCATATAAATAAATGTTCTCCCTGATATTCTATTTGTGATGTAAAAATATAACCATCTCTTACGTGAGTTTTTGACTTGAAAAAAGTTTTATTTTTAGATAATAGTATGAATTGTATTTTTAAATGACAGCATTTAAATTGCCCACACATATTTCAGTCACCATGTATTTTTTAATTTATTTAGCATTTTCAATTTCTATTTCCTTTTATTCTATTTCCTTAAAAAATTGTTTCAAGAATAAATGTCAGATGTAGCAAACAAAAATACAGGACACCTAGTTAAATTTGTATTTAAGAAAAACCAAAAGGAGGAGCTTCAAGATGGCAGAAGAGTGAGACACGGAGATCACCTTCCTCCCCACAAATACAACAGAAATACATCTACATGTGAAACAACTCCTACAGAGCACCTACTGAACGCTGGCAGAAGACCTCAGACCTCCCAAAAGGCAAGAAATTCCCTACGTACCTGGGTAGGGTAAAAGAAAAAAGAAAAAACAGAGACAAAGAATAGGGACGGGACCTGCACCAGTGGGAGGGAGCTGTGAAGGAGGAAAGGTTTCCACACACTAGGAAGCCCCTTCGTGGGCGGAGACTGTGGGTGGCAGAGGGTGGAAGCTTCGGAGCCGCGGAGGAGAGCGCAGCAACAGGGGTGCGGAGGGCAAAGCGAAGAGATTCCCGCACAGAGGATCAGTGCCGACCGGCACTCACCAGCCCGAGAGGCTTGTCTGCTCACCCGCCGGGGAGGGCAGGGGTTGGGAGCTGAGGCTCGGGCTTCGGTCGGAGGCAGGGGGAGGACTGGGGTTGGCAACGTGAACACAGACTGCAGGGGGCTAGTGCGCCACAGCCAGCCGGGAGGGAGTTCGGGAAAAGGGCTGGAGCTGCCAAAGAGGCAAGAGACTTTTTCTTCCCTCTTTGTTTCCTGGTGTGCGAGGAGAGGAGATTAAGAACGCTGCTTAAAGGAGCTCCAGAGATGGGCGTGAGCCGCGGCTATCAGCGCGGACCACAGAGACGGGCATGGGATGCTCAGGCTGCTGCTGCCGCCACCAAGAAGCCTGTGTGCAAGCACAGGTCACTATCCACACCTCCCCTGCCAGGAGACTGGGCAGGCCGCCACTGCCATGGTCCTGTGATCCAGGGACAACTTCCCCGGGAGAACACACGGCACGCCTCAGGCTGGTGCAACGTTATGCCGGCCTCTGCCACTGCAGGCTCGCCCCGCATCCGTACCTCCCCCCCCCCCCCCCACCCAGGCCTCAGTGATCCAGAGCCACCAAATCAGCTGCTCCTTTAACCCCGTCCTGTCTGAGCAAAGAACAGATGCCCTCAGGTGACCAACACGCAGAGGAGGGTCTAAATCCAAAGCTGAGCCCCGGGAGCTGTGCGAACAAAGAAGAGAAAGGGAAATCTCTCCCAGCAGCCTCAGGAGCAGCAGATTAAATCTCCATCATCAACTTGATGTACCCTGCATCGATGGAATACCTGAATAGACAACAAATCATCCCAAATTGAGGAGGTGGACTTTGGGAGCAACGATATATATATTTTTCCCCCTTTTTCTCTTTTTGTGAGTGTGTATGTGTA